>NW_018127999.1:319003-354756 GCF_001952655.1 Monopterus albus
AACATTCATTCAGACATAATTCTTACACAAGATTAATACAAGAAAACAATCGGTGTCATGGCTTACTGCTAACCTTGAAACAGAGCAGACTTTGAATCTTACTAAACTGCATTACTAACACATATTAAAGTCTAATAATTATCTGACTAATTTATTCATTTCTAACATAACTGTCAAAGCAGGGATAACCAAGTGAATAAGCTAATTGTCACCAGTTATGATCAATATCTAATACATTTTGTACCAAAAACATGTTAAAGCAAGCCAAACTCACACAACGTCCGTACCTTTACAAATCAAACTTTATTTCATAGTACACGTGTCATTCGTGCATTCAGGTGTTGTACAAAACCCATTCATTGAAACCCTTAGCATCCAATTGCCACTATTAATCAAACATCAGTCATAATTCAGTTAAATCTGACTGCACAGACATGCCTGCAAATTTAAATTCCATGTTACTTCAATTTTCTGAAGGTAACATTATGTCTGATGTCTATTGCAAATAAGCATTCATAAATTCATTTAGGAATCATGGAAAGAAAACTCTTTATAACTTCAGTATTTGCCAGAGGATCATTTGCAGGCATGTTTTTTTCAGCCTCAAAGTGACTCAGTAATAGTTGGTGCTAGGCTACGTCAAGCATTTACAAGCAAACGGGAACTGCTAATAGCTACTTTGGTGTACAAAAGTTTCAAAGTGGTAAACCAAGATAGACAAAACGAAAGGGCTCATGTTGCAGTCCTCAGCGTAGCTTACTGAATCCATGCCAAGACACTGTTCAGAGAAGTGAAAACTGAATGCTTAATGTCATGTTATCCAAAAGAGCATAGCAGTGTAACATGTTTGACTTACCCCTGACTGGCAAATAATCGTTTGGAGGAAGGAACGGCTGTGCATTTAATTGGTTTGCAAGTGGAGCAGGTTTGAACTTGTGTTGCAACATGCATCTGTGCTTTGTACACACTGTACTCTGAGCCTTCAGGTGAGATACTGGCAGCTTGCAAGTGATGTGTTGGAGACCTCTGGTCTGCATAGTTCATGTCTCATAACAATACATCTGATTATCATTGCTGGTTCTACTGTTGCTTTTCAGATGAATGAATTTTCACATTTTGTCTGTTTTACATCATTGTAAATAAAAAGTTTCTGGACCTTTCAGGATGCTGGGAGCAGTTACTTCCACATTATGCTTGCTGGTAGAGTTTTGTTTGGAGATAGATACGTTTACATTTAATTCAGTGTCTGTGCAGAATGTCTTTCAGACACATAAATTCCCCAAGTCTTAGTAGCTGGTCAAATTCTATCCAGTCAGAATGGGGTCTACATCACCTTTAGGTAAACAGGTTATTCCTGTCATTTCATGCTTTGCAGGAATAAAGAGATGATATTTTCCCCTTTAACAGGGACACAGAATGTTTGCCACAATAAAGTGTGTGCTTGTGAAGATAATGCATAGCTGCACTGATACGTTACATCCATCTTTGCTTCCATTTGTGTGTTTAAACAATATTTATAGTTCATCTGTTTTTTTTTTCCCCATTGACTTTGGCTTTTGATAACTGACTTGCTTTCCTCTATGTTCTTGTAGCATTAGCTTGTCTCTACAACACTCTGAGTGGTGGCAGGGATTGTTGTGATAGTCGTAACATACATCATTCAGTTAAACCTGTTTTAAAGGCCCAAAGAAGCCATCAGAGGAGGGAAATCAGATAACAGGCAGAGAACTACATTCATCAGTCACCCCCAGACAAGGCAGATGACACCTGTATTTATTCTTTCTCATGAAAAAATTTTTTTTTTATCCCATTATAGAAAGATTTTCTAGCCGTATGGGTCTGAAGATATAAAAGGATAGGAAATCTAAAGAGACAATGGATGTGATTTGGTGTCACACTATCAGGCACCTTTCTTGTTTTCAAGTAAAAACATTTGAGCTAAAATGGTGATTTTTGTTTAAATATAAGGAATGCTAAGATCTTTAGTTTTACATTTCGGACTGTGCAATAATTTGTTATAGTACAGCCAGAAAATCAGAAAGTATTAAGACTAATGACTAACGCCCTGTTGGTTTTTATAAGATCGGTTACACTGGTCTTATTCTTATTGTTATGCTTTCTTCAGAAAGTGCATTGAGATGAATTCTTGGCATTGACCAAGCAAGTGGTGATTTCAGCTCAAATATAATAGAGATGTCATTAGTGTTGTTTTCTGCATGCCTGCGTTAAAAAGATCTAATTGATAGTTTTTTAACAGTTTAGCAAATCAAATATTTTCTGTCTTATGCAACTAACATCCTGCAAGGCTGGAAAAAAAAAAAAAAAAGCACATGCTTAGATTTATCTCGGTGTTTAAAATTTGCATAACTGGCAGAAAATGTTTATTGCAGATAGGAAATTTTATTTCATTTTTTGCTTTGTTTGTATAATTGCAGCTTAAGAGTGAGAGAGAAGAGAATTTTAATGTAGATGAAATGGTTTTTGTTTTTCACTGTAGTCCCTTCTGTTACAACTTGGGCTGATTATCACCTGACTGCAGTGTACTTAGACAGCAACTGTCTTTAGTTTCACCTAGAATGAATAAATTCAGTGTTCAATTATTTTACTTGCACTCTGAAATGAACATCTTGGCTGTGTAATGGTAGGGAGTGTTTTTGCACTTTTTATTAAACAGACAATTTTCTGAGTTATTTTTCATTAACCTGTCAAGCTGCAGTAGATGATGATATGCTGACTTTGTTCTGAGTTCTAAATGCATTCACTAACATTGGTGTAGCAGAAATGACTACACTTGGATGCCAAGCGATAGGTGTTTGTATAGAGAATGTGAAGTTGTCGTCACACCGGGTTGAATTTTAGGAAAATGTGACATTTTGGAAGGCTCACATTCATTATTCATCACAGAGATATGCACTGCATAGATCTATATGTTAATTTAAAAAAAATGCAGTAGCGGATGCTTCAGCCTCATCTAAATGTCCATGTTAGTGTTCAGTTTGAGCACAGACAGGACAGAAATGATGCATCTGTAGTTCTTGTGTTATCTGCTGACAGCTGCTAGCTAGTGTTAGCTCATGAACCGAGAGCTGAGATGAGTGTACAGAGTCATTTTTCAATCTGCAGGATCTTTAGGTCCACTACGAGTCAGCTAAGGTTATCCATTCTGAATTACCAGTCAGTAAACCATTGACCACGGTGGTGTTCTCTGATGTCCAGCTGGGTTAATAGGGTGTCGATCAGTTCCAGTTAGGACTGCAACTAAGGGCTATTTGTATTATCAGATAATCTATTAATGATTAATATGAGCAACCAATAAATTCATTTTGTTCAGTGATTATTTCTGCCAACGTGGAGGTTATGTTTTTGCCAGATTTTGTTCACAGCATAATTCAATAAGTAATGAATGTATTTTGATAAGTTTTTGGAGTGATAGAGTATGGTCTACAAAATAATCCATAAGGTTTTGGTGCTGATCTGGATCATCATCTGAATCCAGGAATTTTTTTTAAAAGGATTCTTCACTATTGTGAGTGTTGGAAAGGCTGCTGAGTGTATGCGAGTTGCCCTGTGGCAAAGAGAAGATAAGTGGAGGTAATACTTGTAGTAGGCAGCATGCTGGAAAATGAACTCTAAAGTGGACTTGCATGCACCCAAATGCTATGGTTTGTCTGCATCTATCAAGGAGAGATGCTCTGTGTGCTGTCTAGTTGAAGAATGATCCAAAAGCCTGTAACAGTCCCTCTGGCATCCCCAAAAGAGAGATACGATTCATATACACCCTGCCCTTCCTCAAATGTATTCTAAATGCCATTAACATTTTAAATAAATAAATAATAGCTGTCATGCTGACAGATGTTTTAAACCAGTTTTCGCCTGACCATGAATATTGGCCCTAATTTCCTCTGGAGCAGTGTTGGTAAGTCAGACCCTTTGTCCCCTACTTTGTGTGCCTGGGTGGGAACATCTTAAAATACTTAAAATGTGCAACTTCCAGTGGTGCTGCTTTTCTTCTTTTTTTTTCGGCAACGAACCTTACTGCAACGTTAGCACCAAAAAATGAGCCTTAGTAAACATCCCCCCGGAGTCCAAAGTGACATCTTCAAATTGTTTGTTTTGTTAGACCAACCTTCCCACTGCAATGATTTGCATCTAATTATTTAAAAAACTGAAAAACAGCAAATTCTCACATTTTGCGAAGCTGGAAATGCTATAAATGTTTGGAAAAGTAAAAAGCTTGAAGATTTTCCTCGATACGTTATTGAAAACACTATCAAGAACATTTATCGGTGGTTTCCCCTCCTTTTGTTCTTCAAAATAAACACAGATATGTAAAGCATCATGCTTGAAAACAGAATTTATGGGAAATGTGATCTTGATAAAAATAACTTTAAAGGCCATATTGAAAAGGTGATAAAGGTGTGATTGTGTGAGCACATAAAGTGAAGAAATGTCACTTTCTTATACAAGTGGAGAGAACAAATGTAACCAATTTAACCTCTACTCCAGCACTGAAGGGAGTAGTTTCACATTTCAATTTAATAGAAAAGGTCAGAATATTTTAAAGATGCATAGTTACCTTTGTTTTCAGCTGGAATGTGGGTGTTTAATATACATTTTGGACAGTTAATCTAGCAAAAAGAGCATACATCACCACATTTATGGTGTTTTTGTTTAGCATTGTGTGCTTTGGTGAGGTGCTAGCTAAAAAGGTTCAGAACTCTAGGTAAACTTTGCAGACACACATTTGGCAGTGTTTGAATTTTCTTGGTAAACTCCTCCGAGGATCTGCCAGTTTTCCTGGATCATGTGGCCGCTGGTTGCTTTGGCTCCTCTGTTATGTGCTGTCAAACATTTGCTGAAGTTTGGGTTTTTACATCTTATTCCTGTCTGTGCTTTTGCAGTCCCATCATTTCCTCTGAAGCTGTGTGTGTGTGTGTGTGTGTGTATGTGTGTGTGTTCATGTGTGCCATCTAGTTTGTGTGTGTGTATGACGGGGTGTAATTGCATTTGGAGGTGAGGAGCATGCCATTGTGAAAGGATGTGCGGCTGTGTTCCTGTTCACAGATGACTGACTGTTTGTATTTGTACTCTGTTGCTGCTGATGAGTTATTGACCGTTGTATTCAAACCCATATAAGATGACACATCCTTTCTCTGGAAAGCCTCCAGGATCATAAGCTCTTGTAATTACAAGGCACGCCGGACAACATGGATTATCTTTGCCCTAATTAATTAACAGAGGTCAAATCTGGAGAAAAGAGGCCCTACACTCTTTTGTAGTCTGGCAATGCCTTTTGTGATCCAAACTCTCCTGTTCTGTTGGGGTACATTGTCTTTTTACATTGTCATCAGACATTTTTGACTTAGTGTCTTTACATCAATAAACCAATAAAAGCTATTTGTTCTTTCTTCTCTTCATGCAAGCTTTCCCCTTTTTTCCCTGAGCTGGGAGGGAGAGGTCCTTCTGAGATTTATTGAGCTAGATGTCCTGATTGAAACTGGAAAGAATGGAAATAAACATTAGGTAATCATACACAGTTGTACAGTAACTGCTTTCTGTTTTGTTTACTTCTGCCAATAATATTTGATACCCAGTTGGTGAGACAGTGCACCAAGAACCACAAATGTGAACCTTACAGTGGCACTATAGGAAAAGTCAGGGATCATCAAAGCCAGTAAATATCCTCCTCTGAACCATCAATGTCTATACAAAATTTCTTGTCAGTCCATCCAGTAGTTATTGAGATATTTCAGCCATCAGTCAGTGATGGACTGACATTGCCATTAAGTGTTTCCAATGTTCAACCAACCCAAGTTGACAGGGGGAGCAAACGTCTGGTGTACTTCTAAAGGGTATGTCTCCCACGTTTCCCAGATGTAGGGTTGGATTTTTTTTGTGCACTGATGTCCATCAACTCCCGGTCTGGATCAATGAGTAAGGGAGTTAAACTAGAGAGAAGCACAAAACCAGCTGTCACTGTTCAGCTCTAATAACGCACACAGCCACTGTGATTTTTTTTTTTTTTTTTTTTGCATGAAATGATCGGCTCCTTGGGCTCTTCCCTGCCTGGACACCTCAGCTAGTGACAGGTTCAATTTGTCCTCACAGTGCTGTCCTGGCACAGCGTTACTCTTGGCTGGCTTTTTGTCTTGTCAGCACATAATCTTCACTTTTCTCCCATCTCAGATGTAGTTGATAAGTGGCTCTGTCTTCTCTACCACACCTTTTTTCAAGGGTGACAGCGCCCTCTTATTTTTATTTATTTATTTATTTTTTGGCTAGTGTTGTTGTTATTGGCATGCTCAGTGGTTGAGGTTCTTCTCTATTTGGCATGTGGTACTTATTGTGGGCTCTGGCTTGGTGTCCTCCCTCCACTTCCTCAGCTTTCTCAGAAATTGATGAGTGCTACAGTACAGTTAAACAAACTAACCATAGCTGAGCAAGACCTAGGGAAACTATATGACACACAGGTGAAAGGAAACCAAATGACTACAGACAAAGCAAGAACATTACCTCCTCCTTGGCTGAGGTAATAAACCAGCATACAGAACTTTACATATCCCTTTTTAAAGTGGAAATCTGATGCAGCTGCCTTTGAAATGACTGCTAAAGAACTGGTTAATACATCAACACACATTTTCCCTCTTCAACACATTTGTCATGCAAATAGACTTGAGACTAATTAATCGTCAGTGGCACAGAATAGACGTGGTAACAGTTTAATAAATCATCAGCTTGCAGCGATGGCTCACTTATGCTGGACAAACCTAACTGTGCGATGAGAAAATGATAGTGTCAGTATTTTAACCATACTTCTATTTTGGTTCTGTCGTCTCTGAGCAAACATGAAATACCAGCTCACCTTCAGTTACTAAAGATAGACCAAGCAGCGACACAGGACAGAAATGATGCACTTTCTACCCCCGTCAATCAACATTTGTTGTCAACAAACAATTTAGCAGCCACATATTATTAGATTCTGTGGTAACATCCAGAAAATGACAGATTTGTAACTTGCTAGGTGATAAGGTGATAATATAATTCCCTGAGAAAGTTTCCAGGCAGGTGAGGACTTCACTGTCCAATCATCTTTCCTCTGTTTACTTTAACATTAGCACAGTGCTCTGTTAGCATGAGACAAATTGGTGAAGTAATTATCATCTGTCGCATCTTGCTTCTCTTTCTGGCCCACGAATGTGTTCAGTTAATGAAGAGTGTTAGATTCACTAGATTAAATAAACACAAACCATCTGGCCCTTGGGGTACTGATTCTTCAAAACCACTAAATAACTTTCACACCTTGGTATACAGTAGAAGAGGTAAAAATAACGTGTAATTAGTTTAACTGCTGAAGACTTAAACCTCACAGATCAGTGTAGCCAGCGCTGAAAGTCAGAATTCTTTCACTTTCTCTTCCAAAATAAGACTCGGGGGTGTAATAGCAGGTATAATCTTCACTTTGAAGATTATACCTGCTTATGCTGAGTAGTCAGAACATGATGCCGAGGCAAACGCCACAGCTTTTCTTGGCTGCTACACAACTATCAACTAACTAGTCACATTCTGCTTGGGGAGATGGAACAAGATTTTTTTTCCTTTGGCAGCTTTAAGTGAGTGGAGAACAAATACACAACATTTCTAAACAGTAAGGGCTTTGCTTTGAATTGCTCTCCCTGCATAGTTCATATGAAATGAACAAATTACAGTGTATCTCTAACTTCCTCTGGGCAGCTGTATTACATCCTCATTTGGATCTGATTTCTCTAATCCTACAAGTACAGTAGCTGATGATGATGATGTTCCTCATTATTTTCAGGCATGTCCCTGTACATTTAGCACTATACATTTCTTTTTTTTTTTTGGAAAACACTCACGACTTGAATTCTCCAACCTTAGTAGAAAGCACGAGTAGGTCAAGTTTTTCGATTTTTGCACAGACTTTCTGAGCTCGCAGTATCATCTAATCATCATCATTCCGCTCAGTTGAGCTATAAAGGGATACACCCCACCCCCGATTATTACAAACCTTTTTAAGTTTTACATGACTCGGGTTTGCAGTTATGCCTTTGTAGTTCTTGTTCCTCATCTTTCTACCTTTTGCTTGTTCTGCACCTACCTCAGATATATTTTTATCTCAAAGTGCATGGCCCTAAACGAGTCCCTTCATTATCCACTAACACTTCACCCCATTCCATTATGGAGGCTCTGCATGTGTATCACCAAGCAGCCACATCTGGTGCCATTACAGAGGTCTGTGGATTGACTGTGTGCAAGGGCTGAACTGTAACCACGGTTAAAAATACAAAACAAAATAAAACGACTGGGCTTAGGAACAAATTTCTTCTTCAAAACCCACTTACATGGTTTTCACAATGATTCGTTCATTCATAAATGTTTTCTTATCTGGGATTTGTTCTTATGTAGGAGCAGGATCTCCACACACTCAGGAGCACATTTTGAGTGTCGCCATGTTTGTGTGAAATGTGGTTATTTTGTTTTCTTATAATTCTGCAGTTGTATAATATTATAAGATTTAAATTACAATAACATTTTTATCATTAATATTTTTAAATATTTTCATTATTTTACAAAGCTTTTTGGTCTTTTAAAATTAAATGCTATTCACTCAATAAGTAAAGGCTTTAAAATTAATTTGACTTTTACAGTGTGATTATTTATAGCTTAGAGTTGAGAAAGACATCACTTAAAATCCAAATATGTTTAAGTGCATATTTTTATTTTTAATTTCTATTAGTGTCTTTAAGTGTCTCAGATATTGTGGCCGGTGTTGAGGCTATCTCAGACACCGGCCAGTTAAATGGGACCTAAATGAATGGGACATAAGTTGTGCACCCTTCTTCGTATACAGCGTTCACTGAACAAGTAGGAGCATCTCGTGTATTTTTTTGTTCTATTTTATACCCGCTGATGCTACTAAATATGGTGCTCCACGTCCCGACTTTCTCAGCTTTTCTTTTCAGTGTCTGTGTGAGAGTCCTGTGAGTTCACACCCCTACAGTCTCATGCCCTTTAACGTGGACTGGCAGAGCGTTTTCCTGTGCTAAATAGGAACGACTGGCGTACACATTCGATTTACACACACATAGGATTCATCATTGTAAAAACGGTTTAAGTACATGTTCATAGCTTTTCTTAGCACCTTTCTGAAGAACAAATCTAAGAAGAAAGGATTGAATATTGGTGAATGAGGCCTGTCGTTGCTTTGGCTTCATGTTTAAGAGCCCATAGCAGACCCTCCTCCACAAACATGCAGTGTTAACACTATTGCTTTGGCCCATAGCAGACCTTCCTCCACAAACATGCAGTGTTAACACTGCACCTAAATGTTGATTCAAAACTTCCCTCACCTCTGAGTCATATTCAATTACTCCACCTTTTTTGTAGCCGTGTCATTATACACATAGCAATGCATGAATACATCATGACAGGCTATAAACTTACCAAATCAGGCTATATAAAACAAACCAAATTTGGTTCAAAATGACCTAACTACAAAAATAAAAAGGAGTGAGTGATGTGAATGCAGAGCAGCATGACTTGTTTTTGTTTGCTGTAGACTGAGCCCTACTGTTTGTCATGTGCAGTGGTAAACCAGCATTTATTACAGTAAAACCTTCAGTGGCCCTGAGAGCTCATTGTACTGCAACTCGAGAAAACACAGGCAAATTAAGAAAACATTTTAACCAATTTGACAACACATGCACAACATTTAGAAAAAACTGCAAATACAGAATACACAACCAAATAGAGAAACATGTGGTGCTGTTGCTTAGAGTTCTGCTTTGCGATGTGAATTTGCACTGATCACCAGCTAGAAACTGTCCCGAGAGTTCTAACCTTGGAGAAAAATAAGAGAAACTGAGTTGAAAGTGCAGAATGGTTATTTAGCTGTGTCACCACCCTCCAGTTTTATACAACTGTGACTTTCTGACTGGGCTTTGTGTCTTGTCAGCTTTCAGCAGTTTATTTAGATTTTTTTTTTTTTTTACCTGTACCAGTCTTTCTGTAACTTCTTTTCATATAGTATTAATTGAATAAAACACATAATCATTTCTTATTTCACAAAACTGTGTTTGTGCAGCTCTATATTCCCCCATTGGTCTTCTGTTTTCTCTTGTACTCGTCCCGCGAGGCCAACATGGGGTTGCAGCTGGAAGAATGCCACGCTGTCGGCACACCAGGGAAAGCATTACTTTCATTGCACCGCATTATATCACCGCAGACATCCTTGTTAAAATATAATTTGCTAATTCCTTTCAATACTCATTTCCACCCGACTATCCCACCAGGATTAACATGCCATTTGTTGGGATGTGGAAAAACAAGCTCCAAGTTAATTAGCAAAACAGAGAAGGAAGAGATGAAGAGAGAGGGAGACTGAAGATGAAGGCAGATGTAAGACAAGACACTAAAAGTCCAATCCCTCTTTTTGTAGTGTATTCATAATCACTTTGGTCCAATAGGAGGCATATTTACAGTCAAGATTCTGATGAAAAGTAATCAGAATATGAATTTAAATAATCAGAATCACACTTCATTTGTTGTGGAGCCATATACTGACAAGCTGAGCAGGATGAGCTCAGGAATACTCCTCAATCCCCCTGGATGACAAAAGCTGTGTTATGCTTGGGTTTGGCAAGTAGGTGTCTTGTGTTTAGTTGTGATAATCATGTGTGGCACTTTCTAGTTCTAAGAGCCAGAGGTGTTTTCCCTACCAAACTGGGACATGTCGATGCAGCAGTACCACTTTTTTTCCAGACTGAGGGCGAGTACTTACTGTAATAACTCAGTACTTGCAGATACGGTACAAGGTTGTGTTCTGCGTGTTCAACATGGGCCAGGTGCATAAACAATGTGTAAACAGAAAAAACTGTGTGTACGCATTAAAACAGAAGTGAGCGTGCGTATTGTTTTTCAGATTTATAAAGACACCCAGTTCTGGTTTATAAATCTCAGTCGTCGTGGAACTGGGCGCACGTGCAGAGCTTATTTTCCACTCCCACTTTTAGCCATAAATAGAGGTTGACGCACAATCATTTGATAAAGGGTGTGTACTGGTAGCCTGCTGACTGGCACTGGCGTGCCCACCGCAGGCTGGTCAGGTGCATAAACTATAAAAGGTCCAGGTGGATCTCCCCTCTTGAGCCACAGCCAGTGGCTGCTCCTTTCTTTGGACATGATGCGTCTAATCTGGGCTTTAGGATGCTTCTAGTGGATCTACCAGTTTTTTATGCAGCTTTGTGTGTATGTATTAAACCCCACATGTCTGCTCTTTCCCGCCTACGTAGCACAAAGTAAACTGCTGTGTATAAAGACGCTCTCTTTCTAGATGGCTGCCTATTGAAGTGGGATAAGCCAGAAGCCTCAGTAGTTCCAAATAGGTTTGGGCCAGTGCCACAGTAAAGCACATTTCTGTGTCTGCAGGAGTCTGTTTACAGAGCACTGCTACTGCTGTTTTTGAGTTTTATCATAAACTAAAAGATTCCCTATTTTTTGTTTTTGTTTTTGTTTTGTTTTGTTCCACTTTGCACCATCTACAGGGAGAGTTTCATTGCAGACAGCAAAAAATCAAGTCACTGATTTGTTTTCATAAAGAGATCAATACCAATATAAGCAAACTCAATCACCAAATGTTTGGCCTAAAAAAAAAAAAACTTTGTTTTTTTCTAATGTTAAATTAAGGTGATGTGAGCTGAGGTGTTTGTACAAAGTTTCTTTAACCAAGTTATTCAATAATAAGTTAATCAAGATATTTGTTTTTAGATTAGTTTTATGTAGACAAAATAGATTGCAAAATGTTTTTGTTTGCAAAGGAAGATTGAAAGCTTTAAAAACACAGGCACTGCACATCCCTAACCACCTACAGACATGTTAGAGTATTTTTATACATTTACCCAAATCATGTACCAAACGTGAGTTGACCGTGTTGTTGCATTTTAGTGGCATCAAAAAATTTATGTAAGAAAGCCACTAAAGTTTCATTTGTGGCCGTCAGTCTTCATTAAATCTTTAACATCAAATCTTCAAATTGAACTATACGCACCGTTGTTAGGTTTATTTCCTTCTCGATAAAAGACCGAGAGAGCAACAGAAGAAGTCAAGATGGGATAACTGTGTTAAACTGTTTATGCTTAAACCAGCAGCCAGCTTACTTTACACTGAAGTGAAGACAGAATCAGAGACAAACATCACAGTGGCGTTCATGGTAATGCATTGACCTGCTGTTGTACCTACTGAAGCCCATCTGGGCTTATTATCTTAGAAAAAAATGAACAAACTGCATAGTGAGGGACCAGAAATGTTTGATTTGAAACTAAACTAATTAAATCAGCAAAATTATGTACTACTTGCTTGCATGTCCATTACTGTTGCAGAAAGAACCATAATGTTTATAACAACACCTCCGTAATGTTTCAGTTAAAACATCAAGAGCAGTTCTAAGCACAAAAACTCTTATGAATATTCGAAGTCATAGTGCATCAGAATTAAAGATTAAAGAACTCATTTAATGGGTTATGCATAATGTGTGTAGGTATCTGTGGCCTTTATTATTATTGTTATATAATCACGCATATAGTAAATAGGCAGTAGTGCTCGGCTTACACTTTATTTAAATGGTATCACTTTGATATTATGCCACAAGCTGCTGCCTTAATGGAAAATATTTGTTGGTTGAGAGGAATAATGGATGCAATTTAGTTTGCAATTATTGTAAATGACAGGAAAATTAAGTCCAAGCATAAAAAGTAACTGTAGTATTTTTATCATAACCCCAGATCAGTTGTAAGTAGTGAAATGTTCCGTTTAATCGTCTGTGTCACTGTGAAACAAAATCAAAGTGCTGGCTTTGACGAACAGCACCTCTGCTAAAAGGAAAGAAATGCTTTCTGTTTTCCTGTGATCTAACAGCTACTACTTATCCTTACCTCTGAAGACAGGTCAAGAGATAAACATAACACTGGGTTCTGCCGGTCTATTAAAGCTTATCATGTAGGAAAGCAGGACTGCGGTCTCAGCGGCTGCACAGATTCATTGGTGCAAATTTTATACATATTCCCTTGAAGGCTCAGCGTGAGGAGGTCGGCTCCTGCCTGCTGCTGCCGAATGATTTCTAACTGAACTGAATTGTTGTCTCCACACCGAGACGCACACAGTGACACGAGATCAGAAAAACCCTAGAGATGGATGGTGAGATCATGCTGGTGGTTAGTGTCCAGCTGAGAGAGACATTGCTCTAAGCAAAGATGGAACCTGATACTCTATTTTCACCTGTAAAGCTGAACTGAAATGAACATTAATTATTGCACAGCCTAATGCAGTCCAATGCAACAGCCCTGCTGTAACATCTGTCTTCTAAAGAGTTCATTCTGTTCAGCTTTAGTGATAGAAATTCAGTTATGTTTATTTTTGAGGTCTTGACTAAAAAATAAAAATAATAAATAAGAACACTCCCTAACAATAAAAGAAGACATTATGTTGAAAGGTGTTTCTAAATTTGTCCTTCCTGTTGACAGACATAAGGGGGCAGAATATTAGAAACATCTCTCAATATGATGTAGTCTGGTAATCTCACTCGATAGATTGTAATTAAATTTTGTACAGACGTCCGTGGTGCCCGTTCATTGCCCCCTCAGGATGAATTGTAATCACTTTGGTCCTCCGGTGTTCATCCAGTGTCATCTTCAGGTCAGAAGCTTAATCTTGGCCAATACTTTAGCCTTTAGCCTAATAAACAAGGGAATTATTTCCTGTAAAACCTAATTGTGATCATGATCTTAGTCTAACCATGTTTCTTAGACCTGGAAATGAAAAAAGTAGTCCAGATGATGGGGGTCAAACAAACAAAAACAAATAGTCTCTGAAATAATTATAGTCACAGGGCAGGGATCATAAATGTAGCTTCCCTTCAACTTGTTGGTCTCTGTAGTCGTGAATAATTTTAAGGCTTCATAAACGGTATGTTTATGACTACTGATGAGATGCCTTAAAGTGCCCATGGCTGCTCATTTCCAGCCATTTAATGTTTAAATCTTGGCTACCTCTAGATTAGCTTGGCGCCCCTCACAACTCCAACTAATTATTTCAGAATGATAAAGCCAGAGACCCTCTTCCTAGAAATGAGTGGATAGTTCCTGACTGTGCAAAACCTCCCACTACAGGTGTTGCATCAAAAGTAGACGGCGCATAACATCGTGGGTCGTCAATCCACCCATTAACCAGCAACACATCACATGCAGCAGACACACTGGCCTCAAGCTGTCACAACAAACAGGTGCTGTGCTCCGGGGGTTAGGGTTACTTAATACAGCATTGCCACCATTGTTTATGACAGAGCATCCCCATATTTCATCATGCCATCAGATGTCAAACTAACCCCAGTGATGAAAATGTCACAGGTGTGTCTCGGCTTAAACTGGGCTGGTTTTGCTCCAGCCATGCTTTCACACACATCTTGTTCATTAGAGGAATAAACAACAACAACAACAATAAAAGAAGCAGCAGTATGAATGTCAGCTTTGCTCTGATGTGGCCATCTCTTACCCTGATGTTTGTGTGATTTTCCTTTAAGACCAGAGAGTAGGGATGTGCATATTAAATCTGCATTCTAACACTTCTCTGACTTCTAACAGTTACTATATCAAACCCCATAGATCTGTTTACACCAGAGTAGGAAAAAAACAAACAAACACATTGCAAGTAATGTGTGAATTAAGTCTGCGTTCCAGTGATGCTGGAGTTTAGGCAGTGAGATTCACCCAAGTGAGCCTGCAATTTAAACTTGGCTGGGCCTTGCATGTTGGTGAGAGGTCGGCAGGGTTGGTAACATTTGGCAATTATTTCACCAGTTCACAGTGATTTGTGGCTTTCAGTCCATGCAGTTTGTGTGTTTGTTTTTGCTATTAGGCTATTAATTATAAATGCCTTCTGTACCAGTAATTGTTCATTTTGCAGCATCATAATTATATATTTTTACTAAAAGGGGCAGTGCTGTTTAAGGCTCATTTAGTCCAGATTACAGCTTTTAGGACGGAACATGAACACAATGAAAATGGTTTAATTACTGTTTTTCCCTGTTTGAGCAGGGCAAAAGGAAGTGTGATTCTTTGAGGCTGGAGTGAAACAACAAAACCTGAGAGTAACAGATGAGGCCTTTGTGTTGAAGATCCTTCCCATCCCAGCATGGACAGTTTCCCAGATTTCTCTGCTCAGTGTCAGTGTGACACTCAGTGTTTTTCTTATTCCTTAGGGCGATTACCGAGACTTTGAGGTGACTGTCACACTTTATGGGTCGCAAATGTTCGAAATCTGATTCCAAATTATAGTTTTACTGTGTTACATGTGACCTACTTGCAAACTGAACTGTGCTGAGTTAGACCTTTATGAACTTCCCTTTATTGAATTTTTTCATTACAGTTTTAGTCACATTAGTGGTGTGGCTCAGGGGATGGCAGGTCACCGAGTTCACTTTAGTTCAGGCTGAAATATTCCAACAGTTAGTGGATGGATTACCATAAATGCTTATACAGATATTTTGTACACAAGTTTATGTCCATCACAGGATACATTTAGCTCGGTAAGGAACTGGGGAAATAAGAGAAAAACTTGGGTTAAATAGACTGAATCTTTGGAAGTTGGCAGTTTACCTTCCATTTCTGACAGCGTAGTCGTGTTCTGGTTGCCAAGTTTCAAGGCTGGTGTGGAGAGTAGTATACTGTATAACACAGTGCCTATACACATGAAAACAATGGGTCGCATTCATCAACCGCTCTCATGAACAAATTTGTTCATAAAACTCATGAAGATTCTGGCATTCACCAATGTTTTCTTATCTGGGGTTCTTTAAGAAGGTGTTCGTGAATAAGATGAAGACTTTTCTTAGGACATTTCTTAAGAACATGTGGCAAATTTAGTTGTACTGCATTAATTCCTCCAGCTAGCCAGATGTTTGCACCTGGTTCTCTAAGACAGATATGTGAAGCTGACATATTCCCAGTGTAGGTGCTTTAGTAAGTGGTCTGTGAACATAGTGTCTAGAGCCTGTTTTTATGTAGCCCAGGAAAACCAAGATGGATTTCTCTGTGGCTTAGTGTAAATTAAATGTGTCTTGAGTCTCATCTGGATATTTATTGGGATACAATACACCTGAAGTGACAAGTGAAACTGGGCCATTGTTAGTATTTTCCTCAAAGTTTGAGCTTCGTTTGATGCTGAAATAACTGAGTTATGTGTTTGATGGAAAGCAGTATATTATCTTAATACCTCATATTTGCTCACCATAATTGCAATGTGGTTGAAATGATTTTGAGACTGTGGATACAAAAGCAGCTTTGGTGTCTTTTAGCACTGTCGTATCACATTGTGAAGCATTTTTATGTCCAGCAGTTTAGAAGTGGATATTATGACTTGAAGTGTCAACATGCTGGGATGCTTTGCTGGGTTTTGGATTGGATGAAGGGCGGTGCCTTCCTCTCTCTGTTCTGATTCATAGGAAATTAAAGCAGGCGTGAACAGGATGGTAACTGTCTGTGTGATCAGATTCTCCTGCCTCACTGACGCTTGGCTCCAGGAAGTCTTTTATTTCCTCTTTCACCCCTTTTTGTCACTCTGACACTGATGGAGAGAGTATTGACAGTGTCCCTCAGAACAGCATTGTGGGTAATGGTCATGGATTCTTGCAGCGTGTTCAGCACAAAAAGACAATAGATTTCATTAACTTACACAGAGTAAAGGCCATCTTGATGCCAGCTCATCTGTGCATTGAGAGCAATAATGCACCGTGGGCAGGGACGGATGTCACATTGCAGACAGGAACTTGTCACACATATCTGCCAATTTTCCAGATGCTGAAAGTGTCATTCTGTCTCACCTTGTCAGCTACGACACTCGGTAGCTGTGTGTTGCGGAGGTCTTGTTTGAGGAATGCGATTAAATATCATGACCTTTAGCTTGTAGAGACGTTACACTTCAGAAAAATGCTGGATCAGTGTTCACTCCATAGATTCACTTAGTTGTGTGGTGAGACAGCAGTGTAACAGTGTATTAACATTTATGTGTAAAAAAAAAAAAATTATGTAGTTTGTACAAATGTGTGCATAGAACTGTTTTGTTGAAAGTTTCAACCTAATATTGTATTACTTTTTATTGATTGTGATCCCTATTAGTTGTTTCACTCCTAATTGGAACATTCATAAAATCCAGAATATGGAGATAAACTGTGTAAAAATGCTTGTACTGAAAGTAATTTTAGCAGTTTGTTTAAATTCAGGTTGTAATGGTAATGCTCCATTTGATGTCTGTATTTTTTAATTGTTTAATAATTACCTCTGAAAGCTCCTGGAAAGAGCAATGTAATTTAACAGTACTGACTATAGGACACATAGAGCCAGTATTCAAACAGTACATGTTCATTTAATTAACTCCAATTCAAAACTAGTTTAACCTCTTTTAGACAGAGCACAGCTAAACATGCAACAGTGTCAAATTTGTCTAAAGCTAAACACATTCAACATCTAAGAATAATAATAATTACTTGGGTTTAATTGGAGCAGTTATTTCCCTCTTATCAGTAAAAAAGCATCGCTCCTTCCAAGATACTTTCCATGAAATTATTAGATGATTACAGACATGTAAAATGAAGTGTTACCACTCCAGCTATTGGTCATTATTAACTATATCTATAAAATGTCAGAAAATAGTGAGAAACGCCCATTGCAGTTCCCAGAACCCAAGGTGAAGTCCCTGCTTGTTTTGTATGGCCAAAAGTGTGGAAAAATAAAAATATTACATTCATTCTCACATTAGTAAAAATGTTTGGCATTTTCTTGATTAATAATCAAACAACTAATTTGTTGGTGGGTGAATGGTTTCATTTTAAAGCCACAAATATTCCAAAAAAGCCAAATATTCTGCAACCAGCTTCTCAGATGTGAAGATCTGTTGCTTTTCTTTGTCAAACATGGCAGCACATGACATATTTTTGGGTTTCTGACTGTTGGTCGAAACAAAACAAGCTAAGGCAGACGTCACCTTGAACTCTGAGAATCAGTCATCACCATTTTTCTATTACTACTTTTGACTTTTCCAAAACTAAATGAGCAGAATAATGGATCTCAAAACCAATAGTTACTGCACCTCAATGACACTGTAAAATGGCTGATTTTTACAATATATTTAATTGGATTTTTTCTTACAAAACAATTCCCTCATAAACCAGAACACACAAAATGCATAAAGAAAACTGTACAGTCAGTTTTGTCATGTCTGAACATGAACAGTGTTATCTACAACAGTGGTTCCTAAGGGTTAAAGAAGAGGTACAGAAACAGTCATCTGACACGGACGGTAGATCCAAACGAACAACATGAGCTAGCCAATAATGTCGTCGTATCAGCAAGTGCAGATGCAGTCTCTTTGTTGTTGCTCTCCTTGGTGCTAGTAGCAATGTTGTACAGCTGAATCGACCTTAAGAGAGAAGCTGACAGACGCGACAATGACAGGGCAGAAAAAGTGACTTTTCACAAGCAACCGTAAACTGTGTGTAACTGAGAGGTCAGTGATAATCATGTTGAAGATCTGCTTTCATTACATGCGAGTCTTGGAGCTGTTGAATATAGTGTGGATCATTTGTTTAGAGCCATTGGAGGGTGACTGGATGGGACAAAGACTTTAGGAAGTGTCAGAGCCTGAATCGTTTAACAGTCATTTTTTTTCTGTTGAAAACTGGGCTAGCACTTTGACAAATTTCCACTCAGATATTATAACATCAGAAGGATTTCTCTCCTCAGTGCAACAGTGGTCTAGGAAACATCATCAGCATCATTAGGTCATTGCCTTCAGAAGGTTCAACAGGTTTTCATGGCAGATTAGCAGCAAATACCTAAATCACGAACAACGACAAATCTGCTTCACACCTGTGTTTACTTTTCTTTTTCTGACACAGTTTCTACCCTAAACATTGCGTTGCATCAGGGAGTTACAGGCACAACTACGTATTAGGAGAAGATGTTTAATATTTAATCTGGGCTGTCTGTGGGAAAAACACATTAGCAGATGCAATATACTTCATTCACAAGACTCCAGCTGGTTTTTACAGTGGTACACGTTTCTTAAACTCTGACAGACTTTTTGCACATGTTAAAGTTGGACTGTGACTTCTTGGTCTGTGTATGGCCTAGGCCTTCAGTGGTAAATGTGACTTTTATCTCTCTTCTCTTTCAGACTTTTTTGAACTGCCAAAAAAGATCAGCAAGTGCAAAATCCCAAAGGCTGTGAGTATTTGTGCAGTGATTACATACTCTGTGTCCCAAGGTCATTTTCAGTGACATTTTAGCTAAAGATACTGAAAGATATCCCAAGTTTTTCTCATTAGTTGGCCCTGATTGTGGGCATTTAATATTGCATAGCTCTGTATTTAGCTAAATATGTCTCCCCACCCATAGAAATAACAGGTGCAGCCTTATAATCAGAACAGAGTAAATCATTGTTCACATGCAGTCATGCAGTGAAATTCCACATTTTAGAGCCTGATTATCATAAAGGTGAGAGCAATGTGGCAACAGGCTGAGGTGGACAAAACACAGCAAAGAGATTATCAGATTGTGATTGCCTTTATTTTAGTTGATAGATTTGTTAAAACATGCCTAAATCGGCCCCATTACCAGCTGCTGCTGTTTCTGCCCTCAGCTGGTAGCTATTAGGTAGACCTGCCTAAAACTTATGCAAATTATGATTTTGGCTTCCAAATATTATGAAAACAAAAAAACTGAGATAAAATAATTATTGTGCCACACTCCGTTACATTATGATGCTCTCATTTTGTCTTCTTATATCCATTGCACCCCTTCAATGCTCTACAGTGCGACCATTTTTTGCTCGCATCAGGTGAAGTGAAACATCACGAAGGCTGACAAGACCTACCGTCGGCTCGTTACTGTAGTGCAATAAAACCTCTGCAAGTAAAAACTCAATAAGAGTAATGTAACAAAACACCCGCTAAACGAGCATAACCTTACAGGGATAGATCATTTCAGCTTTGCTCGTAGTCTGTCATGCACCAGCAGCGCGTGTTAACCTGAAGTAGCAAAGATTTATTTGGAAAATAAATCTAGAGTATTAATTTCCTCTGAACTGTCAATCACAGTAGGGCAGATGAAATTATTGAATCATATAAAAAGAAACCCGTTAAAAGACGTTTTCAAGTCCAAAAAAGTGCATGATATTTCCAAAGTCGATGAATAATCTTGTCAAACAATTGTGTTCTCAATATTGGTTGAAATAATCGTGTTTATGATTTTTGCCATAATCGTGAAGCCCTAAACTCTCATCTCCAAAAATTGAAGGTGCACCTAGTAAACTGAGTGTATATTACATTACTTTTTAGTTAATTTAATATAGTAGTAAGTCGTGTTGCTGACGATGGGCTACGATTTTGATTCCAGCTGCTCTGTGCTCGCTGGAGAAGCTGTTGGACAGCGAAAACTAGCAAATTTTAGAAATACGTTGTGAGAATGATGCTGCTTTAATTCTCAGACAAGCAGATTTAAAACCTGGCAACAAGCTTTTATAACAATAAGCTACATGTGTATTTTAAAGAGAAAACAAATTTTAACTCTCAATATAATTTGTAATTTACATTATAAGAAAAAAATCTTTGGATGTTTCATGATACTGACAGATAAATGTTAGACATTCATGTATCAGATGTAGTTTGAGGCCGAGAACAGGGGTACATGGCATAATGAGGAGAAAAGAAAAAGTCATAATCCTAAAACTCCCCGTCCCAGTAATTTGACACTGTCATTCAATCTGCAGAGACAGCAGCATTCCCTCTCTTTCAGCCAATGGATCATGGTAATGATGATTAGTACAAGTGGCCAAAGCAAATTAAAAGCTAAAGTTCAACCTCAGAGACAGTTTCAGACGTTTTGATATGAGAGATGCTGTTGTTTATTCAGTTACTGCCTCGGGACAGACAATATGGGGGCTTTAAAAGTTGGGATGCAACTTTTGAAGAGTGAGGTTTAACAAACCTGTACATTTTAATAATTTAACAATTAGTAACTATTCCTAGAAACAGGAAACATGTTTACATATTGCTAAGGTCTATGAAAATGTATCCAACAGGCTTTTAAGAAAAGCAGCTCCTTTTTGTTACAGTCGTACAAGTCTACCTGGCCTTGGATTTGATGCATGGCTCCTGGAGAGGATGTACAAATGCTCACAGCCAGTCAGATAGCAGAGCTGATGCCACTTTGGCACGGCCTCAGCATGTGGGTCAGCGTAAACTGGAGTTATTACCCTGAGGGAATCTGGTAAGTGACATTTTCAGGCTCCACAGCACAGAGTTGTGCTGCAGGTACAGAATAACTGAGGAAGACAGCGGGGGACTGTTATACCATTGCAAGACCATAAGATGTATTGTTCATTTCTGGTTAGGCTTCCTCTGTGAGTGAGACATCCATTGTTGATGGCTAATAGACCATTTGGGCTCTTTGGATAGATGATGTAACTAGAGGGCATTACACATGTGCATAAAGCCAGCCTGTGCTGGCAGCAGGAGAATGAAAGCTTTCAGAGAACACAGTACAATACCATGACAAGGGTGAATAAACAGGTCGGTAGCTTTTAAAGGACTCAGAACACACAGACACTAAAGGCAGACAGTTTGTGTTGATTATATGCAGCACTGGTGAAAACAAACAAACAAAACTGGAAAGCTTTTTACTCTAAAAAAGTGAGCATTGTGCATAGTTCATAGTGTGTTAATAACCCCTCTTCTGATACCTATTTGCTGTGATAACATGGAAGGAAGTGCAATAATGTTACAATTCTGTATAGTTAAGTGCACATAGATCACTGTTGCACTGAACGGCATTGACACTTTCTCCCAGTAGAAATATCACAACAGGGTACCTCAATGTTTTCTTACTTACTCTATTTTTAAGTACTTTTGTTATAGTAAACCCAGGCGTGCTTCCCTCTTGCTCGGTCCCAGGGTTGAGTCCACAACTTATGTTGACAAATCTTTATAATAGGTAATTTGGCCTGATCTTTCCCTTTTTCCCCCACTTACAGCTTTCCCTAATTCTACGTCTCCTGCTTTGTTGTTTCGACTCATACCTCACCGACCCAGACAGCTGTGTTCCCTCTCTTGATGTCTGACACCTCGCAGTGTGGCGTTCTCTGTTTGCCGTTCAGGACAAAGAGGGACTCAGCTGACGGTGTCACCAGATACTGTCCAAACATCCCACTGGAGACCACCACTCTGTTGGGGCCTCCCCAGGGCCAGGCTCGTGGAGATAGAGGATCCTTGAGGCTCTGGATAACCTCAACACGGCCCGAGGACAGGTCTGCAAACAGCAGGTCCGTGCCTGAGCCTGAGGTGGCCACCACCACATGCTGGTTGGGCTCGGTGAAGGAGGGCTGGAAAACCAGATCGGAGACCTCTACAGGCTTGTCCATTTCCTGGTTCAGACCCAGCTCCCCCTGGAATGACACAGTCTGAACTACCAGCTTTGAGCGCTGTGGCTCAGGTGTCACAATGTAGCGGCCGTCCGGTGAAACAAAGGGTTGTCCTGTGATGTTTAGGTTCGGACCAATCACAGTGTCCGTCACACTGTCAATGAGAAGCTGGGGAGGGGCTTGCATGTGGTTCTTGCTCTGGCACTGGATGAAGTAGAAGCCGCTCAGGTGTGTGTAGGCCATGCTGACTGGTATGCAGCTGTAATTCTTCAGGCTGATGGTTTTGACACGGTGGAAGGTCTCCAGGTCAATCTTGTGTAGTGCAGGTTCGTTTTTGAGGAAGACAAAGGCAAACCTAAATCGACAAAGTTCAAAGAAAAGGTTAATAGCCTTTCTAGATTTCTGTGGGCAGTGATTAATACACACTGTCATTAGAATTCTAATTTATTTTCTCCTTCACTTCAGAAGGACAGCTGTAATGAGTGAGCATGAGGTTCCCTGCATTTTAAGGTCAGAGGTGGTCGAATGTAGGTGTGTGTCTGCTGCTTTACCTCACGTGAGTGATGATGAGGTTGGTTGGAGGAATGAAGAAGTCGCTGACTCTCTGGAAAGTTGTGCGGATGACATGATGAACTTCTCCCACACTGGCCTGAGGAATCACCTGCAGACAATGCCATAGAACAGCATGAATAGCAAAGCTAAAATCCTTTTCAGATTGTGAGGGTTGGGAGAATTGAAGGCAAGGTAGCGATAATGGTAGAAGATATAATTTTTATCACAAAGTCCGTGCAAATTCTCAGTCATCCAGGTCATAGTATGCTGAAAAAATTTAGAAGGAAGCATCGGGACGTAGTTTTAGGTAGAAGATGTTTCACCTCTCATCCAAGAGGCTTCATCAGTTCTGTCCAACTGGTGGTGAGCGGGAGGTGTTTCAGTCCTTTGACGGCCAACAATGTCCTCTGACTGAGTTGTTAGGGTCTGGTATCGGTGAGAGCTATTGCCTGTCTTTGAACCTTCACACGTGGCCTGATGCCTATTGTCCTGGTGTGAATTGGAGTGGAAATGTTTGGGTAGAGATTGAATCACTTTTTTTATTTTCTCTTGACCTAGTTAGTGGATAATGTTCTGAACTGTACTGCTCAGCACTACGCTCACTGGTTCCTACAGAATATGTAATTCTTTAGGTCACGAAGATACTTAAAAACAAAAGGCTTAATTTTCTAAAACGGCTGTTAAACTCAAACGGGAGTAAATGGTGGATTTTGGGGGACTATTTTCAGCTGTGGATTAATACACATTTAGTGCAGTAGCAAATCTTCATGGCAGCAATGTTTGTAGGATAAACTACAGTCCAGGTTCTTGGTGATCCTGGAAAAACCAGCAAGAGAAAGTAGCCAACCGAAGAAGTCCCACCCTTTTCAAAATGCAATGTGCACTGCCTGTAACGGTTATCAATACTATACAAAATTATGCATACTTGTTTATTGTTTCTACAAGGCATGATTTAGAATTTAAGTTGCTTTAGTTATTATTTCCTTTGGTACTAGTATTTTGAAGGTCACTGTTAGGTACAAGTCACGCTGAGCTGTTCTCATGTGAATAGGATTCTCGAGTCAGAGACTCAAGCTATCACAAGCATGGACATTCGTCTGCCCTTTTGGAAGATTGGTACTCATCGTCATGGATATTAATGAGAAAGAAGAATATAAAAAAT
The DNA here is from genome assembly GCF_001952655.1 of Monopterus albus. Taxonomy (NCBI): domain Eukaryota; kingdom Metazoa; phylum Chordata; class Actinopteri; order Synbranchiformes; family Synbranchidae; genus Monopterus; species Monopterus albus. The sequence continues at coordinate 343,200 of NW_018127999.1, forward strand.
ATGTAAAGGAGCAAGGACTCAGCTGTTCTTTTGTGACATGCAGCCAAAGAGGTATTTGTGTTGTTTTCTGTATTTTACTTTGGTAAAATTATTATAAGCCGTCCCTGGTAGACTAGTGGTTAAGGCGCAGCGCTCTCGCCGCTGTGGTGACCCCTAAACGGGAAAAGCCGAAAATGACCTCCTTTCTTTCATGTTAGCATTTTACATTATGGTAATCTGTCGAACTGTATATGTTTAGTTTTTACAGAGAATTGGGAGAGAGACGTCTTCTGATAAACCAGTAGCAAGAAAACCACTTGTCAGCATATGCCTCGGGGGAACTACAGTGAAAACTCTACTGTCCAATGACGCAAGTGGATATTAAGCAACAGCGCATCGAATTCAAAGGGTTGGCGGGCAAGTTATGACTTGGTGCAGTGCATGGAGCGGACTTCAAGAGACTCACAGATGAGCCAAAACCACACACTGCACACATGCATAAAAAGGAGGAGGTGGACACAGGTTAGAGTAACAAGTCATGAAGACCTTCGACACTATTAAGTTAAGAGTGATCCAATAAGAGGGCCTCTGTTAAGGTTTGCCAAGATTTACTGTGAGCAGGAGTTATGCAGATGTGTGTGGTAACTGTTTGATGTAGTCATTTGTGTAATTCAACTGAAGAGTGCTAAGGTTAAGGGGGTACAAAACATTGCCCTGTTCAACATTCTATAGTGTTTGGGATTTATAGGTTATGTGGAAGCTATTTGCCATTTGATATTGGTTTTCTCTGTTTCTGACATATTATATATTGACTATTTGAACGGTAATATCCCAAGCTGAATTTAGGTATTAGACTTGTTTAAGCTTAAAGATATTTACATTAAGTGAAATTTACATTTGAACAAGTGTTAAAGGGTGATGCAGAGATTTCATTCATTATGCACATTTCCTGTTTATAAGGTGGGCTAATTTAAGGCAGTAACTCAATGTCAGAGCCAAATGAGTCCATAATTCAGGTTAGGGATAGCCTAAGAAGATCAACCCGAAGAAGATCAAGTGAGTGGTGCTGAAGACCACCAGGAAGTGAAGCATCCAAGGTGAAGTCAAAGAGTCAGAACTCTAACTAAGAAGGGCAGAGAATTGCAAGCTGAAAAAACTAAAATGCTTGACTATGTTTACAACAACTGGAGAACACAAATTAAGTAATCTAAACAGCCCTTATCACAATCAACAGAGCCTTTATCTGCCGAACTGCTTAATGACATCATTGGTGATGTCAAAGGTTTGTCTACAGATGTTCAGCATATTTATGAAGAACTGCGCAAGCTCTCAACTCCAGATCAGGACGTGCGTCACAGAGTGGACCTGTTTGCAGAGACTTCTGCTTTCATTGTACGCAGAGCCTCAAATCAATTAGATGAAAAGATCCTAGCAGGGAAGAGCAAGATTGGCCTGAGGCAGGGCCTCTCTTCAACTCAAGTACTTCCAAATCAGGTTCTGTCACCTCTATCTCAAAGGGAACCTCAGCGCATTCAAGTAGGTCATCTTCAAGACAACAAGAAGCTGCTGCTAATGCTGCTGCAAGCCAAGCTGTTCTAAAAGTGCTACAAGAGCAAGAAAGAGAACTGGAAATACAGCATCTAGAAGCAGAAGTTAAAAGAAAGGTAGCTCATGAAGAGGCAGCAGTTGTAAAGCATCGCTTACACCAGGAAGCTGAAGTGGTGAACCGAAGAATAAAGAGAGAAGAAGAGGAAGTTAAATTTAAAGCACAACTAAAAGAGGAGCATCTGGCTCTACAAAGAACTCTGGATGAGAAACTGAAAAGGATACAACATTTGGAGGAAGTAAAGAGCTTAACGCAGCATGAGTGAGAATCCTGCTGTATGATCAAGCAACAGCCATAGAAGAGTAGCCAGACACATTAGATCATGAGATGTTAACAAATCCCCAAGTGCAAGCTCCCGCGAGTCCTCTATCCCTGCTTGTGTCTTCTACCGCACAAGCTGTAGCCACCTCCGCTAGTACTTTAAAAGCTCTGCTGTGCTTTCACTAACAGGTGCCTTAAGTGCCAACCAAATTCCAGTTCCTGAACCTTCAGTATTCAGTGGAGATCCATTGAAATACAATGACTGGAAGTTCTCCTTTACAACACTGATTAATCAGAAGAACATTCAAGACAAGGACAAAATATACTACCTCCGTAGATACATTTGTGGACAAACTAAGAAAGCACTTGATGGCTATTTTCTACTTGGAACAGAATCTGCCTATGATGCAGCTTGGGAGATTTTGTAGGAACGATATGGAAACTCATTTACATTAGCAAAGTCTTACAGAGACAAGCTCCAAGCATGGCCCAATATAGGATCTAAAGACAGCTTTGAGCTCAAAGAGTTTGCCGACTTTCTCCACAGTTGCGAGGCTGCCATAGACCGCATTAAGGCTTTAGAAATCTTGAACGAATGTAATAAGAACAGGAAAATTCTTTCAAAGTTATCAGATTGGTTAATGGCAAGATGGGACCGGAAGGTTGTTGAAGTGGAAGAAGATAGCCACCAGTTCCCTTCTTTCAGCCAATTTGTCAGATTTCTGATAAGGGAAGCGAAAATCGCCTGCATCCCTGAAGCAAGGTGAAGCTGAGAAATCAAAGTGCCACAGACAGCGGAGTTCTGAAGCAAAGACACTGACCACAAAGTCTAATGAACAGACTGTAACAATATGCATCTTTTGTAAAAGGACTGGGCATACTTTGCACAAATGTCGGAACTTCATGGGAAAGGTAGTTTCGGACAGAATCAAATTTGTTCAAGCTGAAAGACTGTGCTTTGCATGTCTCAAGTCTGGTCACCACTCAAATATTTGCAGCAACAGGAGTACCTGTGACATGTGCCAGAAGCGGCATCCTACCTGTTTGCATGAGAAGAATCAAGAGAATCACTGAGTGATACTTCAAGAAGCTAACACACAAACAGCTGCAATAATACCTGGCTGGCTTTCATCAACTCTTCAGCCAACCCAAGAAGTCCTCATATATGCTTTGTTAGATTCACAAAGTGACACATTTGTTTTAAGTGAAGTAGCCGAAGCCTTGGAAGCAAACAAAGAACATTTTAAGCTCAATCTCTCTACTACAACCTCAAGAACCACAGTAGTAAGCTCTCAAAGAGTAAGAGACAATCTCCTTACCACCAGTCTACACACGTGACTTTATCCCTGCCAACAGAACTCACATACCAACACATGAAACCGCAAAGGCTTGGCCCCATTTAGAGCATCTCCAAGGAAGAATTGCACCTTTACAGGATTGCGAAGTAGGTTTGCTCATTGGGTATAATTGCTCACAAGCTCCACTTCCAAGAGAAGTTGTATCTGGCAAGGAAAAACAGCCTTATGTGCAGTGTACTGACCTTGGATGGAGTATCGTCAGCCATGGGAACCCCTGCATGGACTACGGCGATGTCATTGGAATTAGCCATCGCATAGTAGTGAGACAAGTGACGCCAAGTGTCGAGCCTTCTCTCAATCTCAAGACTCAAGTACACTATGTGAATCTAACAGAAGAAAAGGAAATGACTCCCTCAGAAATCATGAGAGTTCTTGAGTCAGACTTCCCAGAAAGAGCTGGAGAAGATGTTCCTGTTTCACAAGATCTAAGGTTCCTGTCAAAGATGAGAAAGAACATCACACAAAAGGATACCGGTCACTACGAAATGCCATTACCATTCAAGGAGGAAAGACCAAAACTACCTGACAGAGAAGGCAAGGTGGGAGAAATCAAGAAGGATGATCCTGAACTTCGCAAGACTCTTGTTTGCAACACTCAAGCAAAGGAAGGCAGATCATTATTGGACCGAAGTTCACTCAAGCAAAGGAAGGCAGATCATTATTGGACCGCCTACAAAAATTCTCTGATTGGTCAAGGGTAGTAAGAGCAGTTGCCACACTGAAACGATGAGTTAAAGAACACAGAGATGTAAGGCAAATAACCAGTGAAAGTACAAGTCTAGAAGAAAGGAAAGAAGCAGAACTTGCTATCATCAAGCTAGCTCAAAGAGAAGCCTTTCCAGATGAGATAAGAAGCTTGAAGTTAAAGAAGTTTCTAAAACCAGAGACAGAAAGCTGTACAAGTTAAGTCCATTCCTGGATGGAAAAAGGCATTCTAAGGGTGGGAGGACACCCAAGTCAAGCCACGTTGCATCCACACATAAAGCACCCAGCACTACTCCCAAAGAACAGCCACATATCAGCCTTACTAATCAAGCACTTCCACGAAAAAGTACATCATCAGGGAAGTGGAATGACGGTGAATGAACTTAAAGCTAATGGTTGGTGGATCCTAGGATGCAGCAGCGCAGTCTCATCACACATCTTCAAATATGTCAAGTGCAGAAAGATGTACTGAAGAGCAAAAAATGGGCGACTTACCGCAAGACAGGGTGGAAGCAACTCCACCCTTCACCCACGTAGGCATAGACTGCTTTGGTCTGATTTATATTAAGGAAGGAAGGAGAGATCTCAAAAGATATGGTTTCTTGCTTACTTGTCTATGTTCAAGGGCTATACGCATTTCTCAATGCCTTAAGGGCGTTTATTGCCATAAGAGGAAATGTTCGTCAGCTGAGATGTGACCAGGGGACCAATTTTGATGGTGCAAGGAGAGAATTCATAGAACTCATGAAAGGAATGAATCAAGAAAGAGTGAAGGCTCTAGTATGTGAAATCCTAATGAATCCTGCAGCAGCGAGTCACATGGGTGGTGCCTGGGAGAGGCAAATAAGAACCATAACGAGTGTTCTTACTGCTATTCTTGACCAGTCAGCTGAAAGACTTGACAGCACCTCACTAAGGACATTCACGTATGAAGTTATGGCTATTATTAACAGTAGACCACTCACTACTGAATACTTGAATGACCCATCCGGACCTGAACCTTTAACCTTTAACTGAACCATATCCTTACAATTTAGTCCACAGTCATTCTGCCCCCTCCTGGACAATTTGTTAGAGAAGATCTTGATCTACAAAAGAGGTGGTGTCAGGTGCAGTATTTGGCTAATGAGTTTTGGACTCGATGGAAGAAGGAATACCTTTTGAACTTACAATCAAGACAAAGGTGGCACAAGAATAGAAGGAATAGAAGGAACTTGAAGGTTAATGATATTGTCCTTCTACAAGATGACCTGGTACCACGGAATGAGTGGAAGCTGGCCAAAGTTACAGAAGTCTACCCAGGACCAGATGGTAGGGTGAGAAAACTGAAATTGTTGGCTAGTGAAACAACATTTGACAAAAACGGGAAACTGATAGTTAAAACAGTATTCCTTGAAAGACCTATACAAAGGGTTGTTGCTCTACTTGAGGCAGACTAGGGTGTTAAATGTTTACCTGGAATTACATGTTGTTACTAATAGAAAATGTTCATATAGGTGTGATAACTGTTGCGTTTAGAGAAATCCCACGTTAAGATTGTGTGATTTGGTGGGAGTGTAACAGTTATCATTACTATACATAATTAGGTACTAGTGTTTTGAAGGTCACTGTTAGGTACAAGTCACGCTGAGCTGTTCTCGCGTGAATAGGATTCTCGAGCCTGAGACTCAAGCTATCAAAAAGCATGGACGTTTGTCTGCCATTTTGGAAGATTGGTACTCATCGTCATGGACATTAAAGTGAAAGAAGATTATAAAAAATATGTAAAGGAGCAAGGGCTAAGCTGGTCTTTCATGGCATGCAGCCAAAGAGGTATTTGTGTTTTCTGTATTTTACTTTGGTAAAATTATTGTTTACATGCTATACATGTTAGCATTTTACGTTATGCTAATCTGTCGAACTGTATGTGTTTAGTTTTCACAGTGAATTGGGAGAGAGGTGTTCTGATAAACCAGTAGCGAGAAAACCACCTATATGCCTCGGGGGAACTACACTGCCTGACCATTACTTTCATATTTCAGTAAAATAACAAATGTCCCCCAAATAAAATACCTATAATTACCTGTCCAACAAAAATGCTTTTAAGCCCATTTTGTTCTCTCAGTTGTCACCGTCATTTAAAAGCCACACCAGTGTTAGTTCTGGTTTTGCTTGGGACGAGTAAAGATATTGGTCATGCTTTTTTCAGCCCTGCTTCCGCCACAGATGAGGGATTTATTTCTTTATGTGTTCATTGCCATTGGGATGAAAAGAGAAATTAAAGAATTGCCAACCCTACCTTTGACTGTACATTGGAAATGACTAAAAAGAGAACAGGGATCCCAATTAACATACATGACTGGTTATAGACTTTATAACATTACTGCTATTAGTTAATGCAGCTTATCAAGGAAAAGGGAGTGCTTGGTTGTGCACTATACCCCCCACCCCCCTAGAAAAAAAGCTGTAGTCATGTAAGGTTACCTTTCCTGTAGAACAGGTCTATAACTTGTTCTTTTATTAAACAAACTAAATAGCTCTGTTATTTATTTTATTTACACGACAGCATTTCATTTCTGTCTCTACATGGTTGTGCGTTTACAATTCTCCTCTGCTCTCTGTATCATGTACGGTGGAGTTCCGGCTCGAGTTCTGCACATTTCCTATGCATACATTTAGAACATTTTCATCATTGTCACATGAGACTCAGATTGCACAGGTATCTATATCACACTTGCAAAACGATTTATCGTGCAGCCGTAATAAATATCTATTTCAGTAGACCTCTTACAGTGGTTACCAGGGGCCTACAGATTCTGTATTAATCTGTATTCACCCTTTCATCTGAGAGTAGAGCAGTCATGTTATCACCTGTACTGTAAATCTGTACATCCACCTGATCACTAGTGGGAGGGCAGACTTCTTACTCCATTTATCTGTTAAATGCAAGGAAATATAAATAGCAGTTTAAGCTTAACTGTATCTTTCCTACACTGCTTCAGTACTGCTCAAGTTTTCTCTTTCCTCCTGAATATTTTATCAAATTTTTAATGGATCAGGCTGTTTCTCACTGCTAGCAAAACATGAAAAGAATCCTCATTCAGGCATTAGTTTTTAATGTTCTTGTTCAAATTAATTAATCCGCATTTTTAAAGCTCCTCTTCACTCACAAATATACTTTTTCAGATTTTGCATGAAGTCTTCATCTTTTTAAATTTGGAATGAATCATGTTGATAACAGATGCTTATGACGAGTTAAATTCCATTTGGAAATGTTTCGCTAATGTTCAGTATCTGCGTGATTGCTTCAAATATTCAAGGGTCACAAACGGCAGTAGTACCTGATTAGTTATGGTTAAAAAATTATTTTTTAGCACTTGTATGCATTTATGAAGTGTTCCTTAATAAATACATGTTTTAGACTTTACAGGGTCACAGAGAGCTTTAACAAATGATTAATAAAGGTTAAGTAATGGTTATTCACCACCGTGATACATTTATGAAGTGTTAGTTCATGCATATATGGTTCCCACTTTACAATAAGCGTCAGAGCATTAATAAATGCGTAATTACGAGTAAGTAATGCTTACAGTATACAGCAGGGGTGGGCAAGTCAGGTCTTCGAGAGCTACCACCGTGCATGCTTTCCAACTATCCATGCCCTGTCCACTGCTGCATACCTGCATCATGTGTGTTCAGTCAATCAGAAGCTGGAAGATACCACATTAGATGAACGTGGAGCGAGGACAAAGTGAATTCGTTGGTTGGAGGTTGGACAAGTAAGTGGACAATTATTATGCTTAAATGAACATTAAAACAGCCTTCTCCTAATGAAACTGCTAAGCTGTGAACTTCGTGAAATAAATGTTAATATCTTTATTGACAATTTACTAGTATTACCAAGAGACATTTAAGTTGTTGAATGCAATGCTTATTATTGTATTATTTAACATTTAGTTAATGCTTATTACTGCATCAACAAATGTTAGCAGTGTCGTTAAACACTATTAAATAATGTATGAGGTATTACTTTAATTAACATGAAAAACATTAGTACATGGTTAATAAATGCATTAGTTACCTATTAGTTAATGCTTATTACTGCATTAAGTACGGTTAATTAATGTACCCTTATTGTAAAGTGTTACCAGATTATATTTTTTTGACAATTTCAGACTGAAAAAAGCCTGACCAATAATTTTACTCATCCCAAGCAAAACCATTGAACAGCCTTACCTGCCCTGTCAACCTACTTCCAACTTCTATGGCTAGTCACCAGTTACGAGCCAGGGTTAAAGCAGTTTAGCCATGGACCAGAGGTCCCCAGCTACAGTTCAGGGTCACAGATCTGGGCGGGCAACACTGTATTCGAGAAAGTTACAACTAAAAGGAAATTGGATACTGCAAGAAATAAAACCAGAATTAACATCAGTGTGGCTTTTGAACAACAGCAACAACTGAAGAGAATAAAAGGAGCTGAAAAGTGACGCCATGGTGGCCGCATTTCTACTGGACAGGTAATGGATCTAAGACATGACGTAACGCGGTGCTTTATGGGTTAAAGGCGGGGACCACATAATACGCGCTATATTGCTACAAGAAGCTACAAGTAACGTTAACGTTCGTTCACATGGAAAAATTATGGTCAAAAAACATAAAACTAACAAGTGACAGGTCAGTAAAATATAAAAAGAAACTTGGATTAATAAAAAAAAAATCCAGTTTAAAAAGCTGCTTTATGATAAAAGTCTTATGGGTCAATTTAAAAGATTAAACTGTAAAATATGGGGGTAATTTTGCCAGCCTGGCTTGAATACATGTAATTTCCTGTGAAGGAATTGTTAAAGATTGAAATCAATCTTAAATACACATTTGGCAAACTGAATGGAGAGATAAATGTGGAGATAACAGATGGGAAATACTGCGTCTGTGGGTGCACAGAGACAAACAATGTGCCTGTGAGTTGAATGCCTTCTTGGCACATAGGCACAGACTGGACTGACAGTCTGACAGGCCACGTTTCTCTCTGCCTGCTGCACATTCCTCCATTTGTCTTCTCTAATGAATTGACAATCTCACTCCCTCTGATGTTTACACAGAGATATTGAGCCATCCTCAGACTTGGCTGCTTAAAAATACCAGACACTCATTTACACATCACGGGTGCATGAATTAACATGCACAAAGACAGACACACACTCCTATACGTGTGTGATGTGCTAGGCAGAGCAGTGCCTCTGGTACTGACAGGCTGCTGCTGAACGGGTCAATTACTTTCAGTCCAAATGATAATGACATTATCAGACCATTTCTTTGTGGTGTGATCCATGTGGCCTCCAATCCATTATGCGGTTTCCCCACAATTGCATTTTTGAGTGATTCATGTCCTGCTGTCTAATTATTCATTACTCCTGAACGACTGCGGGAAGAAGGGAAACGAATAAAATGAAAAACACAAATGTGATTCCTGCAGCTCAGGCAGTAAAAGGGAGAAATGGTATGCAAAGCTGCCTTCTGACTGTTTCAGATTACATGAGAAGGAAATTGTTTTGTCTGTGATGAAAAATGCCTTTTCACAGACTTTTCCATAGCCTCAGAGTTTAAAGATGGCTGCAATATAAATATCACAACTGTGCACCTTGACTGAGACCACTACACAGACACAAATCTGATGCTGACACTCCTTAACTCTATGACGAAAAAATTCTGAAACTGAACTACAGGCAAATGCAAGCATGTGCACATGCAGCGTATTTGGCCGTACAGATTGTAAATCAGTAGAGATCTGTCAAAGCCCAGACCCAGGAGGCTGTCTTTTCATTACTTTGGCTGCCATAATGTAGTGGCACTTTTTAAAAACTACAACATACCAACATTTCTTAAAAAAAAAAAAAAATCTGGAAATATTAGCATAAACTGGAAACACAACAGTATTATTGTTAGAACCATTTGTCAAACTACCACAATTCAAATAACAGTTGCATGACCACTGACTAATTATTAACCATTCATAGGATGGACTAATGTTCATAACCAAAAACTGCACAAAAAATCTCTACTGCATTCAAGAGCTTTCCTGATTATAAAATGAGCCATTTTGATCTAAACATCCTCTGAAGAATCGCATGTTATGCAGTCCCCATACTGAACAGACACAGCACCTCCCCAACCAGTCAAGACAACACAGCACCTCACATGAATAAAATGGGATCCTTCCCTCTGATGAGACGAGGCAGAACCATCAACATGTTTGTGTCTATTACAGAGATTACAATGGGATCCCCAGGTTGCTTCACCCATGGCAGTGCCCTCCACTGTTGTACAAGCAAACACACAGGCACTGGGCTCATGAAAGCAGCAATGATACCTCTCTCATGGTGCCAGCTCTGCTACCTCTCCCTTCCTGTCCTCGACCTTCCCTGCATACTCCTCTCTCCCCCCTCACCCCACCCAGCCCCCGAGGTGGATTAACTACACCCACACCTGGTCATTTTTCATTTCTGAGGACTCCAACACCAGTGGTCCAAAGGGACCCCAGCCACAAACCCCTCAGCTGTGAAGTGCAGTTTTGCTGGCTTGGTAAATGCTCTAAAGCATCCATAGATGATTACATAAACAGGGACACAGGTACACACCCGAGCTCAATTAGTTATAAGGCACTGTTTTTCTCACTTAGGGAACATTCTACTGCTTATATAGATTATTTTCTCCAAGGAAGATAATGGCTCATCAGAGTTCACAAATACACACACAGCAAATGTATGTGCAGGGTGCTGAACAAATAAGACACTAATGAAGGGCTATTTTGTTCTTTTAAATCTGCATGAGGCTGATTGTAAACTATCTAGATTTTAAAACGAGGCTGCAGCAAAGACGAACAAACATCCTGTACCATAAACAACAGATGGATTCTACTGTCAGATACGCACACTAACAAGGCATTTTGGATGCTCACTCAACTTGAGACTCATTGTTTAGTTGTCTAGTCCACAGCCCCACACGGGCCTATCTGACTTACTCCCACTGCTCTCATGGCACCATCTTCAGAAAAAAAGCTCTCTAGAAATGCACCGTATGCTATCTGCTCAGCACCCAACAACATGCAACACAAAGCACAGACAGTGGAGAAATTGGAAGCTGAGAAACCAGATATTTCTTTGTGGGGATAGTAAAAACAGGGATAAAAATAGGGAGAATAATGTGCTTATATTAATCAGGTGGCCAGAAACCTCCAAAAGAATCATCATTGCTCCATAAGCAACTGCCTGTCATATCAACTTAAAAGGTGATGATACAGTACGTCAGTGTTGTGTTCACAACTTTCTACTGTTACCCCAATGTTAACTAACAAGGAGGTTAGCTAAATGGCTTTTTTGTAGAGGAACCACTACAGAAAAATACAGCAAAACTAAACTGCTGCTACCTGACACACACACAAACAAACTTACCTGAAGTGTCGGATGTGTTCTGTCCATATCCCCCCATGTCAGGACCCAGACCTGGTCGTGTGATTTGTCATAGAGCATCTTCACTGGAAAAGGATCTGTTGCTATTGCCTAGAAGACAGAATTAATGAACAGAATTAAAGTTCTGTCTGTGATGCTAAAAACAAACATACAGAGTTTATAGAAAAACAAGTGGGAAATGTCCATTACATTACAGATATTAT
>NW_018127999.1:354785-358386 GCF_001952655.1 Monopterus albus
AATAATAAATATTATTTTAATTGACTTTCTTTGAATTTATTCTGCATTAATTCATTTATTCAAAGTGGAATGATTAGGAGTTCACTAGTTTTCACAATTATTTGATTAATCAGTAAAATAGGCAATACATTTTTTTTAAACCAATTCACAGCCCTAATAATAATAATAATAATAATAATAATAATGATATATGTGAATAAGACAAATGTATTTTGTGGACAAACTAGAGAAATTAAGAGCGAGTCTAACAATACCACTGGGCATTGGTAGACTGTTACAGATATGATAAATAACATCACAGCATTTCCACTAACAGATAATGTATATTTGAGAATATGCAAAAATCCATTATCAGCTGTTTTGTAACACTGCCCACCTAACTTTAAGGCTTGGTCACTGGGAGTCCAGGGTTTAAATCCTGGACTATTCCACCAATAAACGCCCTTGAGCAAAACCCCAAACGCTCTACCTACCTAGCACAGGTATAAAACAGAGGTCACCATCAGATGTTCTAGAAACTGGAGTTGTAATAGACCAGTATAATCTCTCACCAAATAATCCTTTACCCAGCTATCAAACATAGCAGTGTGTTATCACATCAGGATAGTGATGGAGTGCTAAGAAGGTGTAAAAACCTAAACAAAGATGTAGAAGGTGGCTGACAAAGTGGATGTGTGTCACTGCTGGAGATTAGATGAAAGAACAGAAAATAACTTACAGCGACAGTGAAAGGAGAAGGAAAAAAGAACAGGCGCAGGAAAACGAGAGAAAAAGATGGAGGGTGTGGGGTGTCCTCAACCTCAGGTCTGCTGCAATGTCAACAACGTGGAATAACACAATCCATTACCCTGCTTCTGGCTGGGAGGACGGGGAGCTGCTGACACCCTCACCAGTGGAGCAAGACCACAGGCTCTGTGTTCAGTAATGGGAGGTCCAGCCCCCTGGTCTCCACTGGTCAGCCAAGTGTCAACTCAGCATGTGTGTAGCTACAGTTTGTGAGGTTGGCACACTGCATGTGTGCCTGTGCATGTGTTTAGCTTCCTAGATGATGGGAGTAGAGGTAAAGCTGATGCCAGGCCACTCAGAGGACTGCCAGGAAATGGACCAGGTTCGAAAAGTTCAACATAGTAAATGGTTCTGTTTAAAGAGCCCATGGTGCTTTTTCTTGTTTTCTGACTTATCTATAATGTTACAACAGTGAATTATCATCTTGGACATGACCTAAAGCTCAAAAAATAAGGTGAATGTACAGTATGTTCTGGTATTTCTATGCAGAAGCCACTCGGTTTATACAAGCTCTTGTTTGTGAGACTTTTTTCTAATAAAATAAAATATTACGTGATAGTTTAAGGATTTTCCCTGAATGGGCATAAAATCCAGGCAGTTGCGTGTTCATGTGATCTTGCCTGACATCCACCAGTGCCACTGTAATAGCGAAATTTTTAGGCTGCACACATTTTTGTGGATATATTTTCCTTCCAGCTGCTGCACTGTGGCTCGAGGATGTGGAGAAAAATACAGGGCCTGAGGTTACTGCATGTCCAGGAATGTTCCTGTACAGGGGACTTGCAGAAAGGGAGTGATGTTTCCACTACTTGGTGGCACTTAACCATAAGTTTTAAAAAATACATGTTACACGTTTGTTAATGGCTTGTTTCTGTAACATTAGAGAGAATCATTGTAAGCCTGAAGAAAATACTATATCTGAATTATGCCGGTTAAAATATGGGGTTTCTCTATTACCCGCTTTGTTTAGAGTGCAACACATCTCTTTTCATTGGCACATGTACCGTTGTTTGCCTGTCTATGGAAGAGAAATTCAAATTAATTAATGCTGTTGTGGTTCGTTGTGCTGTGCACTTTGGACACAACACTGGCAGCAGGAGTTGTGCGTGTTCACGAACTATCTTCTCGTTTTTAGGAAGAGGCTCTCTGGTTTTAGCATTCTGAAATAATTACAGACTATATGGAGTTATGAGGGGAGCTGCTTCTATTTTGTATCCTGTTTTAGAGAGTCACTGCTCTCTGACACTATGAAACTTTCCTCTGGCCTTGCTCATTTTATTACTGAAGATCAATGTAGAAAACGCTCAGGTAGCAGCTTCTCACTTTAGCCAGTGCCGACTTTTGCCCGTTAAGTTGACAAACATCATCAGCAGTTTATATCAGCTGTAACTAATTCATTCTATACAGGCTTGAGTGTATCTTGGTTAATGTGCTGTCTCTGCAAGCGGGTGTCTGTGTCAAGCCAACACCTTGAAAAACAGCTCTACAATCACAAGTAGACTGTGTTTTGTAGTCGATTCTTCTCTACACAAATGATCTACACCAGTCTGATATTTTATTCTGCCGCTCTGCCTCAGAATTAGTAATGGCCCACAGGCATCATTACCGTGATACCAGCTGGGGAGCACTTATGTTAATTTGCATTTTAATTCTAACAAGAGCTGTTGTGCACACCAGCAACCACCAGGTGGTGTCTGTGTGAGCGAGGTGCTGCCCATGCACTATGGGTGTCCATGTAATATAACTTATTTCAGAACGTCACAAATAATTAAACATTTGTTGCAGACAGCGTTTCACAAAGTATCTAAAGTTTATACTGATTTATAATTTGTAAAACCGCACAATATTTAAAGGGAGTCTGGGAACAAAGGATTATATTACAGCTATTGTTTTGCTTTATTTGTTGCTGTTTGTTACAGATTATATCAATAACTTCAGTTTAGCAACCTGTGAATCAGGAGCTCTACTATTTGCAGAAAGCTGGTTATGAAAAACAAGGAGTAAATGTCAGAAGCTACAGCTGTTATTTCAATGTCAGACACGTATTTAAACATTTGGAATCTTCTGCTGCTACTGATCAGTTTATGCCTTCTTTTTACAGACTTTTGAGCTTTACTTATTCTTAACTGGTTTGCAAATGTTTAAATCTAAATCTTTAGATAAGCAGATTCAAAATGCTACAGAACCCCAGCTGTAATGAGGCCATGGTAAGTGAACCAACAAAATTCCGGCTGACTGAAGGTTTAGTGTTGGATGTACAGTCTGACTGTCAGCTGATTGGTTTCTCAGAGGTCCAGAGGGTCCATGAAGCATTTTTGAAACTGCTTGCAAAAGATGCTCATTTGGTCTCAGAAAAAAACAACCATAAGAGAAACCTACTTGACAAGTGTATGACACCTCCTGCTGATTTACTGCAGCTCAGTAGAAATCACTGTAGTAAGCTGAAGTGGCTGCACTACCCAAAGTTTTTGCCATCTCTGTTTCTTTTTAATTAGCTGATATATCATTTGTTTTCAGATCCAGAGGGAGACATGGCTGGCACAGGATGACACATCAGAATCAAGGAAAGATAAAGCCACTTCTTTGCATGCAAAAAACATGATGCACTGATCCAGCTTCTCCAGCCTGCTGCTGTCTTTTGTAATTTTTTTTTTAAACAAGAAATCTTGCTCTTAATTTTTAACTTGTTGGGAAAGCTTTGCTTGCTTTTTTTCAAAATATACTATATTCTTTATTTGGCTGGTTTTCCTGATCACTGTGTTTGGCCCCCTTTCTCTGAGGATAATACATGTAAATGGAGGATTCTTACTTTAAA
>NW_018127999.1:358417-365754 GCF_001952655.1 Monopterus albus
TTCCTGCTGTCAGTGGATAAAGTACATTCATTGCAGTCTGCCATCTTCTCTTTTGTTCTAAAAGCAATGGTGGAATAAAGCCACAACTACATGTTTTGTTAAAAGAGAGAGCTAGAGAGAGCCTTGAGACAACAGAGAAAGAAAAGAGGGAAAACAGGATGGTAGATTAACCTGCACCTGAGGCCAGACAGGGTCCTCAAAAAAGAGAGAATGGGGAATGCAGGGCAAGGACAGGGTGATCAAAGGAAAGAAAGGAGTCATGTACCTGAACTTTAAATGTTGTGAGAACGTCTGATGTGCCAGAATTAATGAAATAAGTAAATAATGTGACTGGTTTTCAGATAGGTCTCAACTAAAAAGTGCATAAGTATCCAACTATTAGTTGCCTGTTTTTTTAACTGATAAAGTGAAGTTACAAGTTTATGATGACATGTTTGCACTGCTACCTGCTCAATTTCCCATTTAATCTCATTCTCCCACCTCCTCAAGATACGCCTATTTCTTCTTATGCTGTATATCAGTATAAATGATGCTGACCCTGGAAGAACCCCTGAGGGATTCAGTCTCTAAACAGCCATTACAGGCAAGATGAATGGTGCGGCAGCCAGCATTCACTTGGGCGCCATATTGTTTCAAGTGCTGAGGTGCATTTGATATCTTTTACCTTGCATGCAGTCTTATTACATCGCTGGCAGTTCAAAAGTATGCTAATGGTCGGAGCTTATGCTAGAGCATATGAAATCAATTTTGCTCTTGTGCTATTTGTTTTAGAAAGGTTAAAAAAAAACCCCACTGCACTCCAGACTCCGTAAATGCAGAGTAATGCTTTTACTAGAGCCCCGTGCAGACTGCTCAGTTACACTGTTTGATAAAGACCTACATTTATTTAACACTTTTGTCCAAGATGCTGTACAGTTTTTTATTCTTACCCACAGTAGCACACAGACAACGTCAAGCTGCCATGCGGGGGCTGGCCTGGGTTCAGTGTCCTGCACTAGGACACTTGGATGGGAGGATGGAGGAGCTCACCCTATGATTAGTGCTAGTCACAGCTGCCCAGAATCACAGCTATAAAAAATGACAACTTAATTGAAGTCAACTAAATGGCACTAATTGCTGTACTGTGTCTGGAGAAACCTGGACTTAATTCAAGTTTTTCCAGTTTACAATTCTCATTGAACATTATTCTTTGAGCTGAACTTTTGTTAACACTTTTCTCATATACAAAGTTTTCTGTGGAAGCTTTAAAATGTTGCCACTGCTTTCTGAGATGTTCTGAGACTTTGGTGTGTTGTGACAAGCCTGATACCTGCTCCACCCACCTGCACCACCTTCTGTGCCTGAATGTCAACGACCAGCAGTCGACTCTGGAGGGGCTGGGTCACGTAGATATACTTATCCCTGATGTTGACTGCTGACGACCACACGCAGTGCTGAGGTGACACCCCCTCACCTTTAGGGCACATCTCCTCCTGGTAAGAACCAACATAAAACAGAGAGGAAGATAGGAGGAGGAAAAGGTTGGCAGGATTCGCCAGTGTGTCACGGATCAGCAGTACAGTTCTTTTTCTACTATCACTCATCAAAATTGTGGGTTATTTGCTTTTACTGGACTCATATCATGATGTGATTTTATCATGGAACCATTCTGCTACCGATAACACTCCCTAAGATTGTTTCCATATAAGAACCAGTATTTGTGCTTTTAACTTAGAAATCATATTATGTATGAGCTTGAAGTAAACATTGTGTTCATATACCACTGCTGATCAGAGTAATAGATCTCCAGGCCCTGCAGCCTGCCAGCTTTGCTGACGAGAGACGTATGCACCCACTCCCTCTGTACTATGTATACTAGTATGTACTCACTAATGCACAGACCCACAACAGTGGTGTTTTAAGAGTTTCCTCCTCCTCTCCACCTCAACAAAGTAGAGAAACTGCTGTTTACAGCAGGAACTGCCTAACACATGGCTTACTGAGTTTGTATTGATCTTTAATACAATTACAGGCTCCTGTAAAACCCAAATTCCTCAGAGGAACAACCAACTTTACCATCTAAAGCCCATTGCTCTGGGAGAGTGATGTTCTCCAGTGGATTAAAAACGTCAGGGTGTGTAGAATAGACTCTGTACAGTCTGCTGGTGTGAGATGCTGAATAATGGACGCAAGTAATGCCATTACATTTAGTGACACAGGAAGGGGAGGAGGAAGGATGGCCTTCATTTAGGTTGTGATTTCCTTTCACAATGAAATGTCAATGAATAACTATAAAGTAAGATAAATGGGTAAACCTTGAGATTCTAATGGATAATTATTTTCCCATTGAAGAATACGGGCTCTGCTGCTCGTCTGGATTATGGTACAACAAACTAATTAAGTTCTATTTCTAACTGGGAGTAAGATACCCTTGGTGGTGTAGCTACGGTATCCTTCTGCTTTACATATAATTTGACTTTAAAAGACAGCAATTACAAACAATATCCTGAAACATATTTAGTGAAATATGGGGGAAGTCTGAAACTAAACTACAGGCGTGTCATTACCTGACAGAGACCTTTGTTGTGTACTTTTGCTATATTTACTACACCATAAAACCTTGATATCTAAAACATAATAGGCACTTACATAGGTGGCAACAATCCTCTCTGTCCTCTTCATGTGTCTGTGTATCTCACATTCACTGGGCTGGAGAACTGTGATGCCCTCATCAGAAAATATGTAGAACATGTTCCCCACACTCAACCCTAGTAGAGAGAAAATGTTGAGAAAACTGCTTTTAAAAAAACAACACATACAAATTAACACAACAGAAAATATCACTCCTGTCTTATCTGACATGATGGGCATTTCAATTTCCCTGCCAGAGGAGACGTGGTAAGACTTATGTTAGCAGGCTATCATGCTTGCTGGGATGGGCAGCGTGTGGCTGCCAGCTGCTCTGACAATGCCTACAAAGGGCCCTGTCAGCAACATGTCGACAACATACTATGGCAGGGGACATCAAATTAAAGGCAGTGTCTTCACGAGGAAGCATTTCACTTCTTGTCTGCCTGGTGTAAACAGCTGCTGCTGAATTATGGAGATCACTGTTGGTCATTTGGGTGAACAACAAGCCGGTGATCCTGTCAGGAATACATCACATGAGCAGAGATGATATGCATATTCACACTTATGGCATGCATAAACGAGGAGGATGCATTTGTTGTTGAAAATTATGATGGCGACTGATTTGTCAGGCTGTTAGTATTTGTGCACTACATCCCTGTCAGATAAAACACAGAATGAGCACTCAACATTCTGAAACACATGCAAGCAGTTCATACCAAAACGCTGACACAAAAAGAAACACACACACACAGTAAACACATGATGCTAATGGGGTAAAACCAACACTGAGTATTGTAGTGTATTCTAAACCACACCGGTTTCTTTTGGTTCTGAGGTGAACCTGACGTGGTTATCATGAATATAAAACAGACTGTATTTGTATTACATTCTAAACCACAGAGGATTTTCCAGTGAAGTTGTAAAACCATACATGTGGCCATGTTCATGTTGTAATAATTACAGTATATGTGCAGGACAAAGAGAGGGCGGGTTTGTATACTGTTGTAAACCACAAAGTTGTTTTCCTTGTAGCTACCACATTGGATCTGTGGCATTATTTTCAAAATCCATAAATTCCTGCTCATGTGTAAAGTGCCCTTCCCCAGGGTGATCTGAAAAGAATAGAAAGAACACTACGAAAGGATAGAACACCTGGGGTATGCAAGGGAGAAAGCGAGACTTGAAGCAAAAGTTTTGTTGTAGAGGAAACAACTTTGTGATTCTTTGGACAATACAGCAAACATCTTGCAAAGTGTAGATATCCAGCTGCAGGAGATGAAGAGCTATAAAACATGCTCTGCACCTTTTCTTATTCACAACAATGCAAAGGCATTTTGATAGCTGTAATGTATTACCTTCTTCTCTCCACAGAATGTTTGCAACTGCAGAATCAGCCAGAGAAAAAGGGGACAAAAGAGAAGGAAAATATTAAATCATCTTGAGAAAACAAGAGACAGGTGATTTCTCTTGTCAGAAATGTCAAAACAAAAAACATTTGACAGATGCAAAATGTTGCCCACTGCTGCTGACAGGACCATGTTTCCTCCTCCTAAATCAAGACATCACTCTTGCCTTGAGAGGAGACACGTCTGATTATTCAGTTTAATTTTGATTGGCCTGATTAGCCTGGTCCAGGTAGCCATGGTTAACTTCAAATGATGCAATCTAATGAACGACCAAATATTGAAGAAACATAAAACATGAGATTTGATTGTTTAAATCTTTGTATTTGAATGAGATCATTACATAAATGAAGCCAGTTAACTGCCCACAGCCACAACATTTGTTTGGATTACAAATGACTGGTTTAGATGGTACATCAGTTTTCTACCACTTTGAAATACTACAGGGGGTAAATGGAACAAATGTTGCCCTTAACGCTCACTTGTGATCTCTATGTCTGTCAGGTATGGACATTATTTAGCTGATATCATGTATTCTGATCTCAGCATTAGTATAAAAGGTGCCAGGCAGCTGGGTGCAGTTAATATAGAAGTGCCACTCTGCGCTGCCATTTCAGCATTATTCAGGTCCCCCCTAAGTTTTTCACGCTGACTGTATATAAAACTGGGCAAACCCTCTGTGACGTCACCCGATTTCTGAAGAGCAGTTTTGAAGATCAAGTCTGGCCGTTGCCATACTGGTAGCACTTCACTCCACCTGCTACGTCTATGGCAGTGATGTCAGATGAAAGCAATTATATTTATCTAGAAAGCTAAATCTGTGAACAGTGTTAGAGGTCCCCAGGGTCAAACGATGCTGCTGGGGTGACTGTGCTTTTCTGTAGTGGCCCCGAGACTCTATAAATGTTGGATCTGTGTCAGACCTGTCAGAGTTTAAATCCTAATTAAAAGTGTATTTATTTGCCTTGGCAACTATTCTTTGTGACTGTTTGTCACCTTATTTTGTTTCTATTCACTTTTTATGGTGTTTTATTCTTTTTTTTAGTACTTGTGAAGTACTTTGATCAACATGTCATTGTTTTAAAATACTACATAAATGCATTTTGATTTGATTTGATCTTTCTTTAACTTCCTACCGATTAAAACGCTCTCTAGGCAGGCATTATCACTGAGATTTATACCATTATGGTTCATGTGATAAACTCATTTTGCAAAAAACACATGGGTAAACTTATTTGGTTTTCAAGGTCATGCTTCTTTTAGATTCTGTAATGGACAGAAACAAGGCTGAAATGTTATTGAGTTACTATAATTTTTTTTATTCAGGAGTCGAGATTGAAAGTTGGCACTGTAAGACTTACGGGTCTTCTTGGCTGAGTCTTCAACAAACAGAGAGGAGATATCTTCGTCCACTCCCACTTCGTTCTTGGCGATGCACGTGTAGGCTCCGGTGTCTTCGTACCGAACGCTGCCAATGAAGAGCTCGCTACCATTTGCTAAAAGCAGAAAGGAAACAAATGGAAAACAAAGTGTTTGTTCTTGCTGCATTATAATACATCTTTATGGAGTGCATTACATATAGCCTACTGTATATTTGACACTGTTAACTGGCAGCCTTATGCAACAAAAACAGTGCTTTAATAAAACAACACTTCACATCAAGCATGTGTCGCCCACTCCCTCCACCCAATAAAATAAAAGGCTGGATTGTTTGGTTCAAGCTGCGGTAGTGATGTCAGACGGAGGTGACAGGTGATGGCGGCCATGTTGAGACAGAGGTCAGTGTCAGAACCAGACTGTCTGATGTAGCATCAAGGACTGTAATGTACAGCTGCCGTATGATTCTCCCTGTAAGTACTGTATCACTACACTGATCACAATACCACTGCACTTTACAGAATGGCATAAGAACATTAAAGGAAGCTTCAGTTTTCATCCCTTTCTGTGCACGTCCCAAAGTATCTCCGAACTTCTATAACATCCACACTCTCCTTTTAGTCTTTCACTTGTTAGATTTCCTCTTTTTGCCTCACGTCTGTTTTCTTACCTGTTACAGTTTTTCCACACATTTACGAAACAGCAGTGAAACACACGCTTGCAAATCAAGCAGTGCTCATTTATTTGAAAATGATCTCTATCTGCTAATTTATTAAGGGCTTATAAAAATAAGACATTACAGAAGTTGACGCAAACCTTCTCACATTAGTGAAATGTCTTTTGGATTCTGATAATTCTCTTTTATCAGGGGAAAGTGCAACACTTTGAAGTAAAAACTGCCTTGAAACAGGCCTTCACACAACTTTAATTTGAATTCATACAATTATGTTCAGCTCGATTCATTCTGAAAATCACTGAATCAACCACTCATTAAATTAGCCTTCTGATTTTGCAACACATGGCATATAGACAAACTTAGCAACTAGCTGGTTAGTGCAGTGCAGCATTTAGCAGCTAAACAGCCAGATATTTTGGTCAGGAGTTAGTGGAGAGCAAAACAGAAGTAAAAACGCCCAGAGACACTGCTTCACGTTGCTCAGTGTGTTAATATGCAACTACTTACAAACAAGTTCACCACAACAACTTTATATGTTATTGGTGGGTTTACAGCTTAAGTTGGCAAAAATTAGTTTTCAGACATGTTCAGATAGTTACTTTGGGTCATCCCACTGACGTCACTGTAAACAGTTCCCACTAGAGCTACTTCTTATCTTGACATCTGCTTTTGACACTGTGGACCATGGAATTTTGATAAATCGCCTTCAATCGCTGGGATTTTCTGAGACTGTCCTGAGGTGGTTCTCTTCCTATCTTAGTGATTGAACTTTTAATGTGAATATTAATAATATCATGTCTGGAGTGGCTGCTTTGTTCTGTGGAGTTCCACAAGGGTCGGTCTTGGGCCCTCTTTTGTTTTTACTATATATATATATCCACTGCGTCAGATTATCCGGCGCTTTGGCAATGTGTCTTATCATCTTTATGCAGATGATCTTCAAATTTATTGTTCTTTTAATGATTCACCAATTAGCGATATTATTAGAGTGCTTGTCATCCATTAAGATCTGGCTCAACAATAATTATCTTTGCATAAATTCTAACAAGACTGAGACACTTATTGTGGCACCTGATACTAAGATTGCCGGAATTAAACAACACCTTGGTTTGTTGGGCTCTTCTGTCCAGTTGAGCCTTCGAAGCCTTGGTGTTGTGTTGGACCAGGCAATGTCCTTTGACTGTCATATAAGACAGTTAGTCAGGAATTGCTTCTTTCATTTGAGAAATATATCTAAATTAAGGAAGATTTTATCTAAGGGAGATCTTGAG
>NW_018127999.1:366024-375651 GCF_001952655.1 Monopterus albus
AAAAAACAGCTGAAGTCACATTTATTTAGACAGTTTTTTAATTGTTTGGGTTTATTCATTTTATAAATTGTGTTGTGCTATGTGAGTACTTTTAGGCTTATGTATATTATTTATCTCTTTTTATCTTTTGACTTTGTAAAGCACTTTGTGACCTTGTCTGTGAAAGGTGCTATATAAATAAAATTTACTTACTTACTTACTTACTTACTTATCAACGTACCTGTCCTTATGAAAACTGCATTTCTGTATGGCTCAAAAAGATTTTGGCACATGGTCCATAGCTGTGACAGTTCATCCACTCTCTTACTGCCCTTACCATTCCTATGATGAACCTCCTTTTGTGGCCTGCTAAATAAGATAGACGTGTAGCTCACTCAGAAGCCTCATATGCATCCATTCTCCATCTTAAGAAGGGATGGGGTTACAGTAATATACAGTATCTATGTAAAACCTGGCTGGAAAAATGTTGCTGAGCTTCCTTCCCAAAATACATCTGGGTAAGAAAAATGTCAGTGCCATGGTATCCCTATAGCTGTGTTAATAGGTCTGAGGAACCACCCACCACAGAGCTAGGAGAGGCTCAAGTGGTTTCAGCACCACAGACAGTTCCTGAGCAGTTTCTCTCTTTGCTCTTCAAATCGGTTCTCAGTGCATCTCAGATGTTACAGAGCTGAGCCAGAAAATGAGGATAGAAGCAACACATTTTATGTTTTTATTACACTCCTGACGTGTGCAAATGATAATCACAAATCACACACCATCTGCTTCGAGTGTGTTTTTTCTTTTAACAATGGCTACACGAAAATGATAATTTACACTATTTAATCTACGTTTTCACTTTTGTTCTTATGACAAAAACACACAAATGATCACTGAAAGAAAGACTCCTGCCGCTTGTCATTTCCTTCATAAGTTGGCAAATGTGAAACTGTAGCCACTACGGTGTTTATGTGCTGGTGAACCTTGTAGAGCCTTCTTAGTTTGAGTGTTGATGACGAGCTGTTACCACAAGTAATGACTCACACACAGCCAATAAACTCTCTCTTAATGAGAACTAGGCCATAAAACCAAAGCCACGTTCCATTCTGCTCCTTCTCTTATATCAAGAGTGTGTTTTTAAAAACACCTTCTAGCCTGGATAAGTAGCTGCCATCTCCTGATGTGCAGTGTATCTCATTTAGTTTTCTCTTTTCTGGTCTCTCTCTTCATTCACTTCTGAAGAATAAGTATGTTTATTTTGTTAGAGGAGCAAAATAAAGACACTTGAAGAGTGTGACTGCATTCTTAGTTTCATCACCCTGACATGGGATGCAAATAAATGAAAAGCAAAACAAGATATTACTGCTGACAATAAAAAAAGTATTTTGACAGAACAACAGATTGATTATGTTTGTTTACACTGTCTGGATCTATAAAGATTTCTGCAATACTGTGCATTCAAAAACACAGTACCAATGAGATGTGACATGCAGTCTCTGATAAAACCTACAATATGCTGACAGTACTTCCCAAAATAATCACAAACTCCTCACCTATGAGAGAAAGCTGTTTGGAGGATCTGGGCTGCAGATCCATGCCATTCTTCAGCCAGAGGAGTTTGGGATTCGGGATGCCGTCGGCATGGCAGTGGAGACTGGCAGACACACCAGGTTCCTGGGCCTGTGTCTCTGGATAGACCAAGATCACTGGAGGGACTGGATGCACAAACACAAACAAAACCAAAGACATAAACAGGGAGAGAGGAGAGGGGCAAGAGAAAGCACAATTAACACAGTCTTCCATGGCAGACCATAACTCCTGGAGGAATACAGCACAAACACCCACACACGCAGTGGGTAGAGAAGAATCTGTCTCACCCAAGCATGGAATATATTCACACATAACAAGAAACCAAAAGCTCTGGGGCTGCTTTATTACAGCTCGAGTCACACATGAAATAGATGTTGGGTGTATCTACTACGGCCTCTGGGGAGGAGACCACAAATGAATGTGGAGAACTCCTGGGGGAAAGTGAAATATGAGGTAATAGTTTACATGAACAAAAAAGATGTTGTTTTCTGGTGGTGAACCTTCTCAGCCTCGTGTCTGTCAGTCCTTCCTTCCAGGACTTCAGTCAACTCTTGCATTCAACTTAAACCTTTGCCCCTTAACCCTTAACAATTTAATCTTATTATTGTTATTGTTTTAAGTTTATTACATATTTTTTCTTATTTTTAGTGGTGGAATGTAGCAACATATATTTGCTTAATGCAGTTTTGAGGGATTTATACTGTAGAGCACTTCTGTTTGATTCTACTTCAACTCCACTACTTTTCAGAAGGACTTATTCCACTACATGTACCTGACAGCTGTAATACCTAGTTAGTTTTCAGGTTAAAGCTCACATAAGCATAGATAACAGAGACACAAAGAGGTCAGACAATATTAACTTTATCTTTTTAGCAGATACTTCATGTACATTTGATATGTTTGACTTTTACAAGCTGTAGTTGAGCATTTGTACATCGTTGTACTAGTACTTATATTTTATAAAACGTATTCCACTACTGATATCTATTTTTCCATTATTATTTTTCTTTTTTTTCCTGGTTTACAGATACTTTATATGTGCATCCAAAACACACACATACTGTACATCAACAAATACCCATCTCCTCTCTGTACACACAAAATATCGCTGTACGCCCACACATGAACATGTGCTGCACCCTGAGCCTGTCTGAAGGTCCCTGTGATGACTCTCTGGATGCTTGTTCTGTCTTGCTACTAAAACAGTGAAGCACTTCTTCCCTTCTTCCATTTTTAATAATACGTGTACTTGATATTACAGAAACATTGTTCAACATCACTGATACCATGTTCAAGGATACTACAATACCACAGTAGATGTGAGACTAGATGTGACTATGGTACTCCACCTGTACTGAAGCTGCAGCACAGAAGGATGCACGGGTGTTACTACTTTAATAGCACAACTGGTTGCAAACCACCCACTTGGTTTAATGTGCTACTTGGCTCCCTTCCATTTCACCTTATCTCACCTCATGCTGTCTCGCTTGAAACCCCTTGAATCCCCAACACAAACATTTGGTAATTGTCCTCTCCTGATAGCTCACCCTTCAGGACCCAGTCAGTCTCCCACCACTCGCTCTCCCTGTGTAGTTCAAGGTCTAAAATACAATTTCAATTAGCATTTCAGAAAAACAAATAGTTGCAGCTATTGTCTCTCTTAATGAAAAGAGACTTCATTGAATAATTTGCCTTTGCCCATCCATCACCCTGAGACAAAAGCGAAGTTGGGGGATGGGGTTTTTTAAAATTCTTCCTCTACAGATTTTCTTTGGAAAGATGCCTAGTAATAAAAACTAAAAGGTTGGTGAGATGAAGGCCCATATGCATATGATTAATATGAGCGAGGCAGTGCTAGAAAAGTTCAGCCTGCCAAAATCAGTGAGCGTAGTGTGTCTGCTGGGTTTCAGATATATTTTAGCCTATGTAGCTTTTATCCACTGCAGAGAATCAGTGAATATGTTTCCCGATTCATCCCGTACCTCAGTTCTCTTCAACCTGCAGTATTTCTCTCTCCTCTTTAATGCATACAGTATTAGTTCACATATGAAACCTAGTACACATTCCATACACATTATTCTATCTCAACTACTTAAGCAGGTCCTGGACATTCTTGGGCCCAGTGTTTTACCAATAATCAACAGGTTCCTGGTCAACGGCTGTGTCCCACCCTGCTTTAAACATGCCCTCATACATCCTCTGATCAACAAACCTAACCGAGATCAGTCTGTGTCTAATGTTCATCACATTGAATCTCAAAGCTGTCATTTTCCCCCCCCAGGGTTCTTGAAAAGGTTTCTCTCAGTTTAGCTCCAACTTGGACAAATTCAGCACCCTGGAACAATTTCAGGTTCTTCCATTTTAGACTCCACCTTGTAAAAAATGAACCAGATCATAGTTCATGTTTTTATTTCACCTTGTCTCGACTCTTGAAACTGTCAGCCAGTCAAACTTATCTCCTCTGCAGCCGATTCTAAATGCAGCAATGAAACTAATTGTTTTTGAATCACCGGGTACCATCTCTGAACTCATCACCTTCAGATCTGCAAACTAGCTACTGCACTCTCCATTAAACCAGATTTATACTATCTGTGTCACTGCACGTATGAGAACGTGCGTCTGTCGCCTGGAGATAGCCTTGTATTTGTTGCATTTCTACTTTTGCCAACGTTAATGTTCTGACTAGGGGGCGCTTAAACAGGAAAGTACAGACAATATAGAAGAAGTCAGGAAATGGAAAGGGCAGAGATTTGGAGCCAGACTCAAACCTGTTATAACCCTAGGACCTGTGTAATACCGCTTTAAGTGTTGATATTTTTTCAGGTGAGAAAGTAACCATTTAGATTACCTGCTAGCAGATCATTTAGCAGAGGTAGCTACATCTCAGTCAGAACAGAGTCAGATAAACCAAACGATGTGCAGGGCGTGCAGATCTGTATGACACGTATTTGATCAGCCCGTCTGCGACCATCAGCGGGCACAGATGTTAACCCTCCACTGATGCCTTTAAAGTCCTTCTTTTCTGTAGCCTTTTAATAGTGATCATGAAGATACAACAGATCACTCTTTTTATTTTCTGTGCAGTGGTGTTTTTCCAGAGTTTCTATTCTTTTATTAAATTATTTATGCCCTCATTTATGTTTTTTTTAAATGATTATTCCTGTTATTATTCGATTACAAATAACCTCAGAATTCTCTCTCTCTGTAAAGCACTTTGGCCAACATCTGTTGTTTTTAAATGTGCTCTAAAAATAGACTGACTTGATAGTTAGTTTTCCATCTAACATAAGTAACGACACCATTTCCATGACATCACTCTGTTCCAGCGCTTTGACAGCTGTGATCTGTAGAGCTGCGTGTACAGTATGAAGAACACAGCTTAATGGTTATTGCTCATCTGCAGGCAGGCTAATCGCTGTGACAAGCAACTCCTTAAATGCTAAATCTCCAAAATAATAGACAGAGTGCTTTATGACAGAACCATCGCTGAAATGATTAATTTACTAGTTAGATAACTAAATTAATCTGCAATTATTTTGATAACTGATTAATCGCTTTGATCGTTTTTCAAACAAATATGTGAAACTTTCACTGGTACAAGCTTTTTAAAGGAGAGAATCTGAAGCTCTATCACATATGACTGTTGGTCAGATGAAACAAGAGATTTAAAAACAACCTGGCTTCTGTCACACCAAGTGGCAGTAATACTCAAATGTACTGAAAAAAGACATTATATAATGACGCCTTGTCTCTTTAGATTTGCATGTATCAAGAACCTACTAGATGATGGATTTGCTTTTTCTGCTGTGAAAAACGTTAAATCAGTTCCTTGAAGCCATCACACCTATGGAAGGGGCACAGTGAGGAACACGTCAGCTCTTCTGAAACAGGTGTGACAGACACAAAAGGCCGAGAACCACTGCAATACGACAATGCTAGTCCTTTGTTTACAGACATACATTCAAAAGCAAGTTGGGTTAATCATTAACCAGGGTTTAGTTCTCTCATCTGACAGTCACTGAATCCTTACCAGGCCTATCACAGATGTGTTTGTCACTGTAAACAGAGCAGGATATAAGAAACATCCCCTCACTGGGGGACCATAGTCACAGACAAAACTGAAGCATTCTGCCCACACGTCTCCCATCACTTTAAGTAGGAAATGAGCCACTACTGACCATTCACCTGTAGCACATGTATCTGGTAGAGGTCCTCATAGCCATAGGCATGGCAACTGTAGTTCCCCATGTGGATAGTTGTCACCTTGGTGATGTACAGGGAGCCGTCATCCCCAAAGTCCTGTAACACAGAGACGAGATGGAAAATAATGTAAAGAATGAAGAGGCTAGGGTGGTGGTAAAAATACACAAGAACAAAAGAAGAGAGGAAGGGAGGCAGAGTGAAGATGGGAGAGGAAGAACAGAAGGAGCAGGAAAGGGAATAGTGGTGAAGAATGGGGTGCAGGTAAGAGCCACAGGGAGTGAGGGAGAAATGAAGGTAGCCTGATAGAATGCATAAGAATGCTCAAAGAAAGTCTGTAAAAGGAGGCTCAAAGCAGCAGGGACTGATGGGTAAAGACAAGAGGAAAAGAGTGATGTAGAAAAGAAGATGGGTCATGAATCAATGGTCTCCCTGTTGATTTGAAGCAGGCGTTGGGGAATTTGATCCTCCTCTCTCCCCTCATCACGCTGCCTCAGCCTGATAAATGGCAAGGGTTAAAAATATAAAGCCCATTAGGTTGATGAATGGAGCTGGTTGTTGTTGGTGCAGCATGCAGCAGTCACCTGGGGGTTCTAGCCACAGCTTAAGGAGGATTAAGGCATTAAATAGTTTGCTGTCCCACCACATGGCAGAGCAGATGTCCTGATTCAGCTCTGTTGTGACATGGTCTGCTTTCTTTCTGAGCGCTGTAGAAATGTGACCTGACAGAGGGTCGCTCTGTGACAGGAAACATGACATGATGTAAGGTAGACAGGACAGTTAAAGAAGCCTATAACGTTCAGGATGTCCAGTTGAGGGAAATTAAAACCATGGAGTTTTTTTTTAGGTTATGACAGATGTATTTTACTTTTAAATATTAACTCTACTTGTGGTAACTGGGCTGAGGTCATACAAAACAGAGTATGCTTCCGCTGCCTTTCTGTGTGGAGTCTGCATGTTCTCCATGTGTCTGTGTGGGTTCTCTCTGGGTACTCCGGCTTCCTCACACAATCCAAACCAGCTTAGGTTGATTGGTGACTCTAAATAGCCAGTAGGAGTGAGTGTGTGTCTGTTGACATGTCAGCCCTGTGATAGACTGGCGAGCTGTCCAGGGTGGACCCCGGCTCTCACCCAGTGTCTGCTGGGATTGGCTCCAGCCATCCCATGGCAGATAATGGATGGATGCTGTTCAGTATATTCTTACTTTGAAACTGGTGGCTCAGAATCAACTTGGAAAGTTCTAGTATCCAGGCAAACTAAATTGTATGAATTTGCTAAATTTGACCCAAACCTAAAAGCTGTCTTTCACTTTGATCACTGAGTCTACTTTGCGTCTGGCTGAAATGCAGAAAAGACACAACTGTAAATGGGAGATTCTGGCTTGGAAAGCTCTTCAAAAACATAATGGAAATAATTGTTAACCTTCGGGTTCATGAAATGTACTGATGGAACACAGGCGGACTAAAAAACTCTTAGGAGAAAAAAGCCTGCTTTTATTGTCATTCAAGGAAAATTATATGCTTTTGTAATGGAAAGAGCAGAGGAAAAATTGTGCCTGAGGATGGCCAGTGGTCACATCTGAATTAATAAAACTTGAATCACTCGCTGACGTTTTGCTTTTCAGATGCAGAACTACATCGTCTCCTTTGACCTCTTCTGCAATAGTAATTATTCTTGCTTTTTAATAATACACAGAATAGTACTGATGCAATCAGAGCCACTGACGGCTGTAATGTACATGCAAACAAAAGTAGCTATGTAGGAACGGTTTTTAATAAAATAAATTACATTAACTTCATTACTGAACTAATCATGTTTCAGTCTTATTCAGATGTACAACACTGATGTACTGCAGTAGCTAGAGCAGAAGCAGCTGTGACTGACTGTTTATCTATTTCTTCTGCTCCTGTCTGCAGTTCTGCCTTTGTTGTTTTGTTCCCGGCAATCAAACCCGGTGAACCTGGTCTGAGTCCTCCAATCTTCACAGTGCTGTTACTTGTTGAGGAACACAGAACTAATTAAAATGTAAAATATCCTGCTTTGATTGAGAAAAAAAAAACAGAGGGAGAGGCATGGTGAAAACGGTGGGTTGAAGACACCAGACGGATAACAAAAACTAGGAAGAGTCAGTAAGTGAGAGCAGACAAATGGCAGCTCAGCACCGAGGTTTATGAGGTATATGGCAGAGTACAGACAGACATGAAACCCCTGTCAAATGAAACCTCTGAAAACAAGCCTGCTTCCATTCAGCAGAGGGCAATGGTGCATCGAAAGGATTTTGACAAGACAGGAACATCTCCTCCCTGCTCTCACCCGGTTCCCTCTTTGAGGTGCCTACCTTGGTTACTGGTTTTCATCATTCAACCTTTCCCCCTCCTCTTACTTTGTTGTAATCTTACTATTCAAGGATATGAATGTAGATTTCATGACTATATAATCATCTCTGACTGTTCAGCCTGTCTTTTGGGCTACACACAAAAATGAATACAATTCTTGTGCTATAAATCAAATAATGACAAATTATTAAAGTACTGTAGCATACGCAGACATGAGTCAGGTTCTAAAGAAATCCCTCACAAAACAAAGTACAGGGGTGATCCCAATCAATACTGTTTCATCTTTGTTTTGACTGAACAGACAACAGGTAAAACACAGCCTCCCCCCTCCATGAGGATCTGTGGAAATTCATTATGCACGGTCGAGAGCCTGAGGGACCTCTGCTGCCATCAACTCTCCAGTCTCCACATAACGCTTGACATTGTTTATCGGCTCATCATTGCAGCAGACCAACAAGGCCGCTTATTAACATGCAATTAGTGAACTGCGATCCGGTGGTGGGTAAAGCAAGGCTGGCGTTGTGCTGTCAGGTGTACAGATGTGTCTAAAAAGGACCAAAGCCACATAGTTCATTAAACACAGAGCAAGCTACTTATGGAGCATGCTGGTGGGGACTTATTTCCTTCCTTTTCCCTTTTACTATTGCCCTGACACCCTTCCTTCCACCTTCTCCTGCTTAGTTAGTTGATGGTTGCTGGGAAGAGCTTTTTTTAATCAGGAAAATAGGATTCTCGGCACATTTCCAAAGAGCTAACAGCATTTAAGTTCTGCAAACTGAGTGCAAATGCAAAAAAGGAAACAATGTGATCATGATTAGAAATTAGCCGATAAACTCCCTTAGCTCTTAACACTTTCATAGCAGGATTGTGAATTTTTACATTTTAAAGAGGTGTTAATAGACCATTTTCTTTCAGCGTGAAGAGCCCCCCAGTGGTAGCCCCTCACAGCTGAAGTTGATTAAACATTTATCAGACAGGCCAATCAAAGGAGTTCTACACAGGATCAAGACCTGCAGTAGTAAATCAGCGGTAAAAGGTATTTTCATACAGTAATTCTGACTCAACTAGACTTTCTGAAAATTTTCACCAGCTTCTTTAGCTGGTTTGTGTTTGCAGCAAATCTACTGTATGGTTCAGTCGCTTCTCTCGCATCGCTCATCATCCCCATTTAGAGCAGCAGCAGCACAGCTGTTTTCAACATTGGACACTTCCTGCTCTGCACCAGTCAGCTGACAGAAAGTTAGTGACTAGCTGGTGAAGAAAGTTGAACGTCTAGGAGATAAAGAATCAGATACAGTATTTTCTCAGGAGTTCATGCAAACAAAACAAAAGCTAAGGGGAGAGTGAAACCTAGATTTGCTTTTTATCAGGTAGACACAAACAACACAAATGGGAAGATAATGTCGCCCTGGCAATGTTTGGCAACACAATCAGTGACAGCTTTAATATTTCAGGGCTGTGCCGCAGTTTTTCTACCCCCTCGTGGCCAGAAATCAAATATTAAATCAAATCAATGAACAAA
>NW_018127999.1:375850-388861 GCF_001952655.1 Monopterus albus
TCAGCAGGAGTTCACTGTAATCATCACCAGCAGCTTAAAAAAAACCAAAAACATGAACCACATTTATGAAAACGACTACAGGCACTCACATTAATATCCTCCAGGTCCAAGAAGTTTAATACA
The DNA here is from genome assembly GCF_001952655.1 of Monopterus albus. Classification (NCBI taxonomy): domain Eukaryota; kingdom Metazoa; phylum Chordata; class Actinopteri; order Synbranchiformes; family Synbranchidae; genus Monopterus; species Monopterus albus. The sequence goes on from NW_018127999.1 coordinate 375,974, forward strand.
ATGCTGTTCCTCTTCCAGATGATTGGTGGGCGCAGCGTCCCCTGGATGGCACAGGTGAGGACGGCACTGAGGCCCACTGTTACCGTGGAGACGCTGATGCGCTGGTCCTCTGTCAGGCTCAGCTGGACAACCTCTGTTAGAATGAGAGTATGAAAGGAGGCACTTGGAGTTAGATGGACAGAACAGATGAGCAAAGAAAAGATGACAAGATTGAGAAAAATGAGAAGATGGAAAATGAAGGGGAAAAAGGCAGCAGGAAAAATCTGAAGGAGTGTGCTGACGCAGTGGAACTGTAGCCAGGATTAATACATTTCTAAGCTCCATCTCATTACTAGTGGACTGGGGAGGATAAACAGCTGTCCAGGACTAAAGGATATCCAGTGTGAAAAAAGATCACGTGTCAGAGGACACGCAGCTAGCCAAATATCATTCTTCTCATTACGGGAAATTTATGTTCATTGAAATGACCATCCAATTCAATTCACCTTTATGGCAAATTAAGAATTATTCTTCAGTGGTTCCCCTTGGCGCCATAAATGGTATCTGTCGCACCCAGCAGTGTGGCCAGGCACCAAATCTAGAGAGGCCCAGCTGCAGCTATTCTGCAAACATTATCATCTACTGGACCTTTTCCTTTTTGCCAGTTTAAACCAACACTAAGCCCAATGTTTTAACTTCACACTAAAGCAGTGTCTGTGCAGCACGGTGTGTAAAATGCACAGTATTCTCACTAATAAATTAGTTTCATGTTCTTGACTGCATCACAGCACCATTAATATTTTGTCTTTTTCCCATTTTCATTTCACTGAATTGTGTAAAGAATTGAGCAACAAATTAGGCGAGGAGCACGAGAGAGAGATGCTGTGTGAATGTGGAGTCAGGCACGCCACCACTGACATGATGTGTCACTGTGTGACCCTGGGTCAGACCGGCTCAGGCTGAGGATACACTTGATTCAATAAGTAAAGAAACATAGACCCCTGACAGAAATAAAAATGGAGCCATCCAAGCATAACACTGAAAAAGATCGCACATAACGACATTGGTACTAATAGCTGCTTTCACAGCATGACCTTTCAGTCATGCTGTGCTGAAATATTTAAAGGATTCAACATAAAGGATCTAATTAGAGTATGAAAAATGAAATCTGTCATTATGTTTAGAAACTCAACATCCATAAAGAAAATCACAAAATAAATGTCAAAATATTTGCTATAAAGAAATCACTAGTCTGAGCAAAAGGTCATGCCAAGTACTGAAGTTGGTAAGGAACACTCAAACACCTGAACCCAAGGAGATACAGTAAAGAAATGATAAGAATGATACAGCATCTACTTATATCAAGCTGAACAGACACAACCCAACACGTTTTGGTAAGTTCTTATGATGTAAAAGCCCCTATTTTATTTTGCCACAAACTATAATAATCAAGTGTCTTGTTATTGCCACTTTAAAGCCATCCTTCCACTGCAGGTGATGTTTATTCCTTCCAGCTTCTAAAATTAGCAAATCATGACCAGAATGTTCATACTACATTGGCAAATACATCTACATAACTATCTAGAAGATCCAAAAATTAACATGCACTTTCCAGAACTGCAGTGATGAGACCAGTGTACCAATAAATCTTCATGTCACCATTCACACAGGACAATATTTCACTGTCCAAACACACTTCAAGTAGATGGCTAACAGACTTTTTGTGAGGAACTTCCTGTCCGGATCCAGACAAACGCTGCTGTAAAAGACCGCGGGCCACTAACTGTCTCTTTCACGTAGGTCTCCAGGTGACAGATATATCTGGGCTGACAGCCTGGTCTGTCAGTGATATTTCAGACTGCCCTGGGTACAGTACACTGCCAGGTCCAACTGAGTTATAATTCAACAGAGCAGTAATTTGGGTGGCGGAAAGGCTTTGAGTGCCATGTGGACAGATGTTGGATGAAGAGCATTGATCTGACATGGCTTGGAGGGGCGGTTTTAGGGTGGTACTGTGAATTTCAACTAGACCAATGCTCACACTGAATTTAATCCAGTGCATGAAAGAAAGGCCTGTGTAGTTTGACTGTTCAACTGGATGTAGAGTTCATCCTTTTAATGCAGAGAAGCAGGGATACAGTGGTGCTTTTAACACCAAGTGATGGCATAATAATGTGGGGACAGCGTTGGGATAGTAATCATTGATTTGACATACGTAATTTAACAAAATTAAAAACTAAACAAGTTTTTAAGATAAGAGTCTTGAAATCAGTTTAATTCCAGACTCAAATGACTACTATTAAAATAACGTTTGCATGGATCAGGAGACAAAACTAGAAAACAGGTTACTATTAAGATTATAAGGCGAGTTTTGTCTACATACAGTACATGTAGATTTTTTGAGGATTGGCTTTGAAATTTTGGCTGGTGAGTCTCAGACATAACTCTGTTTATCTGATTTTGAAATGAATGCCTTCATTGTACTTGGCTGCGAAGCATTACTGACAGCAGTGAAAAACAACCTTCGCCTCAAAGCCCCTAATGCACGGCTCTAACGCTGCTGTCTACATACCAAATCAAACAGGAAACGCTTCATCAATTCAAAATGGGCAGCCGTGTTTAGACAGCCACCCCCACATATGAGGTCAGTCTAAACTTTCAAACTTTCTGCTGATGTATTAGACCTCACTTTTAATGCCTGGGCAAAAGGCCATAATAAAAACATCCACCTTTGTGAAAGATGGACCAGTTGTAAAATTAATCATGACACCATGAAATTAATCCACTGAGATTACAGCCAGGAGACCAAGGGAAAAAACAGAGAAAAATGTTTTAGCTTTTGATGTGATGATAAATGGGCTTGCAATTTTAGAAAATGTGTTGATTGCGGTTGATGTCACTTCTCCTGAGAAACTGGGTCTAGGAGAGTCATTAAAGGGATATTTTCAAATGTTAAGATTTTGTTGTGTGTTGTGGGCAGCCAGGCTGGGGCACAGACTCAGAGAGGGGTGGGACATCTGAAATGCATGTAAAAAGGAAACCCCTAGTTCTATGAATTAGCAAACCACACATTAGTGATTTCTTTCGCTAACTCTGGCTGCGCTCCTCTTTTACCTCCAGCCAGGGACATCGCTGACACACAGTCGTGAAGGAGGTGAATCATGCCAAGTACTCCGCAACACAAAATCTGAGAAATGAATGCACATATCATGCTGCATGCATGATGTGAAATAAAACTAATCTGACCAATATCGATAACAAAGCACCAGAAAAATGTTAGCTGTATTTAAGACAACAACCTGTTGTTGTTTTTCAGTTTTCATTCATTAATACTGATAAGCAACACACGTTGACTCTGGCACAAGGGGTGGAGATGGTCAGTGCCACCCCTGGCCACCCCCTGGGCTTCGCCTGTGCACAGATAGTGTAACAGTTCTATGTAAATTAAAGGATAAGGCTGGTCATTTTCTATATTAACAGTATTTTCAACAATCCCCATACAGAGACTAAAACCAACATTGCCTCTATTAGTTTGCTAGTCTCCAACATGGATTAGCTTGTTTGTTTCTGCCACAGACGTTCGCTGTTGTTCAAAAACAAAAACAAATCAGTGAAACACACCGCTACACTGGATGACATGTTTTTCCATTACAAAACACCACACCCCAACTTTTTGCAGCTGAAGTAAGGAAGAATCATCTGTGCATACCCAAGATCTCTGTGAAGGCAATTCATTGTTGGTTTTGGTCTCCGTATGGAGATTGTTGAAAATTCTATTCATATACAAAGTGATCAGCCTCATCCTTAGAGAGTTCTTGGTTAGCTTTAGCAACTGGTTTACCTACCCTATGTGTGCCAGTGAGACACTGACAGTATTTTGGAGATAATTTACACTGAATTGTTCCATCTGCAGAGCTCCAACAGAGCCTGTCCTTTGTTACTTTTGAGCAGTGGGAAAGCTGATTAGGCAGGCCATTAGGATATCATCAGAACCTTCTCATGTATGGGCCACCTGAGATGCCAGTGAACGTCAGTGACGACAGATTCCACTGATGGTCCCACAGCTGAGCTGAGACTGGCCAGCTGGTTGTTTTTTGGCAATGATAATGCATTTCCATTTCAAAAAAGAGGACACTCCTTTGTGCCTCCTCATGAAAACAAACGAAACTTTGCAGTTTGTTTTGTGGCTCTGTTGGAAATGCAATGCACCACCTGAAGTTTTTTTTTCCCCTTTGTTTAGGGTTTGATCTAAATGTGACATTAACAATGTCTCACTATAAAAAAACACTTAATTCCATTGTCAAACACAAAAAGCTAAATAACTCTTTTTAACAAATGTTTTTCATTTAAATGTGATAGTTAATGCATAAATATAAAGGATTTACTCATGTGGTTCATTTACTCATTCACAGACAAATAGGAAACAGCCAGATTAATAAAGGTTTTACTGATTTTTCTTTTGATTGATTGTAGACACAAAGTCCAACACCCAACATGTTCTTGAGATATATAGTGTTCAAGAATCATTGTAATTTTACCAGGAACAATTCAAGATGTCTTTTTTGTGACATGTCTGCTGTTTAGGGTTCTACGTAAACATTGAGAAGACAAACATTTTTCAATTTCAGTAAATGAGCCAAACATTTTAATTGTGACTAATGGATTTTGTCCTACAAAAAAGAAGCAGAGAAAGAACTTTGCTTCAAGAGAATACTGACTATAATTAGCAAATTCATGATGTAAATCATGATATATCTGATCAGTGAGTGAATAAACACGACTAAGCATCAGTGATTTATTCCGGCTCTAACAGCTACACCCACGTTTAACTTGCTACAAAGATAATTTAAAATTTCAGTGCCAAAAAAAAAAAAAAAAATAAATGCTAAAGATCTGTTCAAACATCCCCAAGTGTTCATTTGCAGATGTCATTTAAATGTGATAGTTAATGCATAAATATAAAGGATTTACTCATGTGGTTCATTTACTCATTCACAGACAAATAGGAAACAGCCAGATTAATAAAGGTTTTACTGATTTTTCTTTTGATTGATTGTAGACACAAAGTCCAACACCCAACATGTTCTTGAGATATATAGTGTTCAAGAATCATTGTAATTTTACCAGGAACAATTCAAGATGTCTTTTTTGTGACATGTCTGCTGTTTAGGGTTCTACGTAAACATTGAGAAGACAAACATTTTTCAATTTCAGTAAATGAGCCAAACATTTTAATTGTGACTAATGGATTTTGTCCTACAAAAAAGAAGCAGAGAAAGAACTTTGCTTCAAGAGAATACTGACTATAATTAGCAAATTCATGATGTAAATCATGATATATCTGATCAGTGAGTGAATAAACACGACTAAGCATCAGTGATTTATTCCGGCTCTAACAGCTACACCCACGTTTAACTTGCTACAAAGATAATTTAAAATTTCAGTGCAAAAAAAAAAAAAAAAATCAATGCTAAAGATCTGTTCAAACATCCTCAAGTGTTCATTTGCAGATGACCGAGACAAACTGCATATCCCACCAGCAGCATCTGCTCTGCCCCGGCCGGCTGGAGAAGGTTGTCAAGACATTATCTAGTTAATGATTCCTACAGTTTCCCTCTTCTCCCAAAATAGCTCCGATGTGTAACTTAGTAACTGACTTTCAGGGGAATTCAGAAGCACCACGGATCAATCAGCCCTGCTAAGTGAGCTATGGACAAGCTGGCAGGCCCAGCGGACAGGTTTCCTGTATCGAACTCTGGAGGGACATAGTATAGCATGAGAAAGGAGAGGAAGATAGAAAGAGAGAGGAGAGGGTGCAAGGCCATATTGAGAAAAAGTAGTAGAGACACGGACAAAAAGACAACTTGAACAATAGAAAAAGAGTAAATAAAAGAAAAGAGAAAACGGAGGAGAAGTACAAATCTGATTGGGAAAATGAGCTCAAATGTGAAAAAGTATGTAAAAGAGGATAAGCAAATGAAAGAAAGACATTACGAAAGAGAAAGGCAGAGAAGTAGTAACAGTGTGTGTGTGTGAGTGAGTGTGTGAGACAGACAAAAAGAGAGACAAATCAGATTCAGAGCACACAGCAGCTCGCTCAGGGAATAACTAACATGGTGAACTCAAGACTGCGGCTCAGAGAGCTGTCCCTCTATGCTTTTATGAGACCAGCCCCTCGTGAGGCAGAGTAAGACATCAAACCCCAAAGCAGAGACGCAGAACACTGTGACTTCTTTAGAGGGTAACATGGGTACCATCCTGACTGTAGGCTAAAAAAAACAAAAGCGAGAAGCAGTGAGGGGCAGAGAGCAAGGACAAGAGAGACGCACTCAAACAAAGCAACAACACACTTACAAGCATGTGCTCGCTTCATGAATGAAGAGACACCTCAGACACGCTCCATCAGCAAATCAACGTCTCTCTGTCACACTGAATATGAGGGGGTGGGGGGAGTATTATGTAACTTATGTGACAAGTACATCTCCCTCCCTTAATGAGTCATGTATGCAAATATATGCACAATATTCTTGATTATTCATTTGACCCTCATTTGTTCTCATTTGATAAATTAAGATTCAGGCATTGATGATTAAGCTCATCACTAAGTGAAAAGCAGCTGCTACAGTAAGTGGGATTGATTTGTCAGCCTTCACACTTCCTATATGTTCTTGCAAAGCTGCTAAACTACTCAGCAATGGAGACTTGTAGGCTTCCAAGCAGCCTGGCACTGGTGTCATGCTTGCACTTAGGTAAGCCCCCAACTAAAACATTTTTTGAGTGAATCCAACAAAATGGATTCTCTCATTGATTGTTGCTATGCAACCACAATAAAGTCATGACAACAGGCAGTCTTAGACCACCTGGCAGTGCAGTGCAGTGTGTGTGTGTGTGAGGCTGTGGTTAGACACAGGCTCCTCAGCGCAGAGTGCACTTCCAATCACAGGGAAACACACTGGCACCTGTTATCATTTTTTATTGTGCTGCAACCCAAAATTGATTGGAAGAAATTTGTGATAAATAAAGTATATACAGTGATGCTTAAAAATATCAGCCATGTTTGTGCACAAAGATGTGCTCATAAGTGTCCACACACGTAGCACTGACGTGTGCAGAATATAAATAAAGATGCAGATGTACATAAAGTAAAGAAAGCACAAAGGCTGAAGTAGGAGCAGGTAGTAAGCATGAAACATTATGGTAAATGGATTGCACTTATTTGGCACATTCTACCTCACTGGACAAAGTGCTCTGCCTCTCATTTCACCCATTTTCATTCACACACACACATGAGCAACATGACAAAAGCTACCTTCACACAACCTGGTGAAGTGGTCCAAATCTTACTTTTTTTCCTTCCAAGTAATTTAGATCTGATTTTTTCACAGAAGTGTCAACAAACCAAACTGGATTATTTCAAATCACGTCTGAGCCACTTCTGTATGTGCTCCCAGATCCGATTTCTGACTATGCGAGCGCGGTCCGAATAGTCGGGTCAGAAGTTATGTGGCATTTTTTAATGTCCCACTCCTGTGCACATATTAAATTTTATTTATAAAGCACCTTCCCCAATGCCCAAGGCCACTTAACAGAAGCAAGTAAAACCAGAACAAATACAATATATTTTTACAGCATAATACAGTAAACTAAAAAATAAAACACACCGGCAGACATCACTAATATAGGCGGCCTAAAACGGTGCGTCTTTAGAGCAACCTTGAATGCTGAGGCACTGGAAGACTGACACATCCTAAGTCTCGAGCACCCATTGTTTGTGGTTTAAAATCTGCCACGGTCAGTAAACCCGGTCACCTGTCATCATCATTCAGTGTTGGCCCCTCACAGACAGGTGAAAGTAAACATGGAGGAGAGCAGCAACAATGATGGGGGTCAGTGGAGAGACATGTTTCACATTTGTTGAACATTTATGGAAAAGCTTCTGATCAAGCCAAACAGGAAGGAACATACTGCATAAAAAAAACTTTGTGTGGATGTCGGTCACATTTCAGTTGAGTCTGTGATTATGTGTAGGATCTCAGCTGTGTTCACATTCAGCCAGGTTTCATGAAAGTGAACCATCAACACAAAGGGACCAGATCTGACATTGGAACTGAGTGTGAAGGCCCGTTATGTGAACGCAGTCTTCAATGTGGACAAAACCAACCCCGCAACAGGAGACAGATGACCTACTCCTCCCTCTGAGTCAAAAAATACTGTATATGATTTTATACTGTGACATCAATATACACTACAATGAACAAAAGCCTCACAATCCAATATTACCATTAGCATTTCCCACATTGGTGTAACAGCGCCACTGATAATAGAAGGAGAGCTACTGTACCTTAATATAAACTGTAAAATCATATCACTGCCAGCTGACCTTTGTTTATCAGTTCATGTATATATCAACACATCAACAATCCCTGACTGAGGCAGAGAAAAGCCTAATCTAAAGATGCTACACCTTTTTATTGGTAATACAACTGATGCATAGTGAGAATATAATCTCTCCTCGAACTGCAGGTCTGTACAGTACATGCAGGGAGAAATGACTCCCACTGGGAGCCCTCAGTGTGCACCAATGATGTCAGTGTGTCACTGTGCATTCAGTAGGAGGACTGCTCTCTGCAGGGGGCTGCAACACTTAGGAAATATAGTATGCTATCCATGTTTCAAACACTGTCAAACAAATTAATGTCATGTTGTGTAACATATTGTGCAGGTACAACTGTTTTCGTAGTCAGTCAATAACTATGCAGTATGTTAACTTTATGCACACACTGTGCGCCATGTCACATTTGTACATATATACTGCTGCTTGTTCTGACTCTTTTGCTCTTCTTTCTCCGTCTCTTATGCACACACAGTCACTTCCTTCTCTCTTGCTCATGCACAGAGACAGAAATTTGAGCCCTCTCTTTGAGTGGGCTGCTGAGGTGATTATTCATGGGAGGGAGATGGGGATGAGCAATCAGTGGCCAGCTCATTAATCACACTGAATGCAGGCCCTTAATCTCCTCCCAGGTACGAAGGAATCCTCCACTGTCGCTCCTCATCCCCTTCCTCTTGATCTCATGCCTCCTTCTCTCCTCCACCCACCAACCCATTTTCTCTCTGATGCTTTGTTTGCATCCTCGGCTATTTCTCTCTGTATTTGCCTTTCACAGAGCCGCTCACCCAGCTGGTGACTCTCTGGCTGCCTGTCTTTTCCTTGTCGTTGTCTCTTAACTTGCTAGCAAAGTCACTGCAGTACTTCATCTCCAGTAGGGCCTCTTAACTAGGCAGTGAACAGGCCGTGTTAGGATCACGAAGAGATGACAGAGAGCGAGCCAGTGGAGGTACTGTAGTATTTTAAAACAATCTGTTCTGAACTGTATTAACAAGCCAGAAGCAGCAGTTTGGCTCTGCTTGCTCTCCCCTGGCACTTACAGTACATAAGCAGTTAAAAAACATAAGGTTTAGGATACTTCATGGCAGCTGTGCCCTTCCTTTGTGAAACTATGAGTGTTTTGTGTTGGCTGGAAGCTGATGAGAAACGCTTTGTGCTGATCTGCCTCTTAATTAAAATAAAATTATATGAGGATAGTTTATGACGAGTGTGTGATAATTTGCTACCTCCTGCTTAATGAAAAACATTTCCAGAACGCACAGTATGATAAGATGGGGAGTTAAATTACAGTGCTGTCTTTTGAAAAACCACAGGTTTCAAAAGTCAACAAAAATTAAAATTCCTTCACATAAATATAATACATAGGATGCTAAAATAACAATACGTGTTACTCAAGATACCTACCACAGTCCTCCTGGAACCGCAGACTTCCCAGGCCACTTTAAGGGGAACAATTGTCTCCTTGCTATTTAATGACCAGTTTTGCGAGAACAGGCTGCTAACAGCAGAGCCCATTTTTGAGGTGGGTGTTGCTGCTAAACACCTGGGTGCATTTCAAGGCAACAGTGCATTTACAGAGGACGAGGCTCAATACTGAACTGGCATCAGTTTGGTAATAGCAGGACAGAGTTCTCTTTACCGTGTCATTCAATCCTTACAGGCAGGCGTAAGCAGTTGGGAAAGCGAACAGATTAATCGCTCGTCTGGAGGGTTCACAGACGTGTTTATCTAAGCGGACACCTCCAAACTCCACTGAAACTTTTATCCTGCCACAATACATTTGGTTCATTTGTTGCTTTAAAGTCAGGTCTGTCATTTGAGACAGAATCACTAACCTTTGCTGCAGCGTCGCTTTAATGCCAAGCCTGTAAATCGCCACATGCCATATCCCAATACAGCTACGAGGAAAGTTACACCAATGTTGGCTTTTAAGCTTGTCACACTGTAAGTCATTTTCCCACAGCTTTTCCAATATTTCTTGTGTTATGACTCCTGAAGGTCAAACATACTGCAACCCTCTGGCATTATCAAGTTGCACTGACTGAGATTCAAGCAAGCCAAGCAAGCCACAGTAGAAGGCTGTCATGTCTTTCATGACATTTTTCTTTTAATACGGGAAATCATGAGAGCTTTCCTTTCATTTTTCCCTATAAAACAACCCTTTGCATTTCTATATACCTTGATATTGAAATTTTATATAACTCAAAAAATGCAGTGATGTGGAACAACAAAATAAGGACAGTTCATTTAAACTAAGGATACACCGATTGATGATTCCGATTTCCGATAGTTTTTAAGGGACCTGCTGATTCCGATTTTCTTTCTTTCCAAGAAGTGTAACTGACAGCACACAGACATTTTATTTATTGAAAAATCTGTTCTAATAAAAACATTGCATAAAATTCAACATTTTCCATCTTTCTCTCTCAATCTTTTTTTTTTTTTTTTTACAAACCTCCAACTACAAATGAAGTGCATTATTTGATTTGTACTCCAAAAATAAACAGGTGCAACAGGTGAGAGAAACAGGAGACTGTCTATTACCCCAGTCTTACTGAGTACACAGTTGTTTTTGAAGTGTGTACAGTTTGCTGCGTTTTACCACAGGTTGGATACACTGTACTGTTAGGTATTTTTAGTCAGATAGAAATTAGATACTTTATGTATTAGAAATGTTTAGTGGAGATAGGATGTCTAGTTAGACTGTTAAATGCTTAGTCATGCTTATGAGTTTCTACAGGGTACATCTGGTCAAGGATAACTAGAGAGAAGAGTTGATGACTGTCAGCAGACAGGATGTTTAATATTATTATTATGACGTGTATAACTGTAGCCTTAGCCATAATATGTTCTTATGTTTAAGTCACGACATGTGTAACAGAGACGTCTCGGTTGACGTTTCTGTGTAGTATGGGGGTAGCCCAACCGAGGGGATATAATGTATAGGCCTGGTTCAGTTCAGGGTCTTTCATCTTACATCTGCCTGCGTGCAGTTTGGAGGTGCAAGATACCTGAGCATGTAATGTTAATTTTTACCTGTGTTCATGGAATAAATCAGCACTGTTTTGTAGTTACTTGGACTGCCTCGTCTCTTAGAGTTAGCAATGGTAATATCCTGCAGTACATATACAAGCATTTTGTGTAGCCAGTAATTTCCTCAGTGTGTAATATTTGTCGGAGATTTGGACGTAGTTTCCCTTCTCCGAGGTCTTTCTGTGGACTCACAAATGTGAGTCTCACTTGAGATGCACGCGAGATGCTGCACGCTGCACACGCTGTGCTTTCTATGCCACTGTGTGTGAGACATGGATTGTCATGCCTCTAAATCTAATTGGAACAAAATCTGAAATCCCAGAGTGATCGGCCAGTCACCGGTCAAGGCCACCGTTCAACCAGTGCATCTCAGCTTTAAAATATATTGTTTTTTGCAACAAAGTGACAAGAAAAATTTGACTATGTACTGTTTGGTGACTGTTTCGTGTTAAAGCTTCAACTGGTTCCAAACTAATAAATATCATTAGTGTCTTGTGTCTCTTCTATAACATCCCCATTTCACAATCATTTGAAAATATGCAGCCCAGAAAAAACATTATAAAATAAGCAGAGTAGATATGCAAGAGCCTTGGTTTGATAAAACTCAGGACATTTTAAATCTCAAAGGGCAAAACATTCATCCAGCTCTGAGAGGCTTAATGGAAACTAGCTGCCAGCTTGGAGCTAATCTCCCATACTTCATTTGGCTGGATGAGGCCCAATTCATTAAATCGATACTCTTATCTGATAGCAGCATACAATCACTTGACAATCTGGATAATCTTTCATCTTTATGGTAAGAAAAAACACCCGTCCCATTGTCTCTCTCTCCCCAGCTGTGCCTCCCACTGTAAACTGACAGGGTTGGCTAAGGTCTTTCTGGGTTTATAGCCCCTTCTGCCTTGTGGAAGAGGAGGGTAAGAGAGATTAGTGGCCTACAGTACAACTCTGCACTACAGGAGCCACAACTTGACCTAACCTGAGGGTCCACCTTGATAGAGGCAAAATGTACAGTGAGATATACTAAGAGCCGCATGTGTGTGTCTGGGTTAAAATGTGCTTGCAGGATTGTTTGTGTTTCCATAGAGTATGTGAGTGGTCAAAGTTTGAAAAGGACAAATGTGATAAAAAAAGAAAGAAGCTAATGAGATTCTACATCTACAAACACAAAAGAAGCACATTGTTTCTCTTTTGCTTAATTTAAAGTGAACCATTCGGGTAAAGCTATCTGCTATGCGCATAACATAGTATGCTACCACAACTAATGAGCACCATTTTACTGTATGACAAATTTGATTTGATTTATTTATTTATTCTTTCAAGCATGTAAAGACAGTTGATATATCAACACACATAATATCCAACAAATGCTAATCCAATATCAATTTGCTTATACCTAGTACATGCTTGAATGGAGTAGGAAGAAGTCAGACTTATCCAGTCCTACCCCATGACATCATCTTACCATCATTGGTTTGCAAGCAGTA
>NW_018127999.1:391325-466206 GCF_001952655.1 Monopterus albus
AAAGTTTTTTTCAGGGTCAAAGTCATCGTCCGATTCATGATAATGTTGTTCAGTGTCTCCAATTGTGTTCAGTTCCAGATCCAATCCCTCAAAAACTATTAACCTCTGTAGCAAATCACTTGCCTCATTCCGTATGTGGGTCATGCTTGTTGTTGGTTCCTGCTAATTGTTGGTTCCAATACTCATCTGCCCTCACAGATATCAATATACCTGCGTGTTTCTTCATACAGCTGAGGGTCCAGCGACCCCTTCATACTGGTCCTCGGCGTGCTGGTCATGGGTCCTGGATTCTGGTTCTGAGGTCGGGTCACTAGTCGGTCATACCGCAGGAACGCGAAGTCTCCCCTCACCCTGGCCTCCCCTAATATCGGCATCAACTCCCTTCTTCCCTTCCTCACAGACTCGGTGTAATCTTCATTTATATAAATATTAGATCCTTTAAGCTTCTTTGCTTGTTGCAATATGTGTGCCTTATCCTTCTCTTTCATCAACTTTACCATCACCGCCCTTGGTCCCCGATCGGAAGGTTTCCCGACTCTGTGAGCCCGCTCCATCTCAATTTCTTGATGAATTTGCAGTTTCTCCTTTAATATTTCCTTCACCTTACATTCCATTTCCATCCAGCTTTCTCCAGCTGACTCCTTGATTCCCTCAAAGATCAGGTTTTTTTGCTTGGACTGTGCTTCCAAATGCTCCATTTTATCCGTTATGGCTATTAGACTCTCACAGGTTTTGTAGACATCATCCCTTGTTTCCTTGGTTTGTATTTTCTGTTCACCCATGGCTGCTTTAATCACATCCACATCTCGCTGGGTAAACTGCAAACTCGTTTTTATCTCCTGTATTTCTCTGGTCATGTCGTCGAGTCTCTTGTTATTTGTCTCCATAAGTAGTTGCACAAAACCTTTGAAGTTGTCTTGTTGTTGGCTCAACAGTGCGGTGTACATCTGCTTCTGCTGACTCAACATCTCTGTTACTTGCGCCGCTGAAATATAATCCTCTTCTGCCTCAACATCCTCGTTCGCTTCTGATTTATTAGCTCTTTTCCCTCTTGGAGGCATTTTAATAGTTGTAGAATTTGTTCAAAGACTTGAAAATGTAGAAGATGTGAAAATTCGTAGAACAGACAGGAGCAGTACACGTCTGCTCTCCCTTGCAACCCGGAAGTATTGAAAACACTTTACAAGCATAACATTCCTGTGTATAACACTAGATATTTAAGGTCACTAAGCAGCCTTTCTATAAAGCATAGGAATTAAGTTGTCCATGCTCATATGTGTTTGAACAATCCATTTGTTACTTAAGATTCCAGTGGTTCTTAAGGCAGAGGCCACTGTGCTAAAATTGTTGTTCATCTATCCTTGGTGATAAATACCAATATCTGTGCAACTGGTTACATATATTTTAAAACAGTAAGATGTAGTAATTCTAAGTGGGTAGATATGACACCACTCACCACGTACACCGGGTACCACACTATATTTTGGTTATACCAGTGTATCTTCCAAAACACCAGGGAGACGCCTCCAGCTAGCAGAGGTGGCAAAGGTACACACATTCATAACACAAGTAGAAGTACAGATACCTGTGCAAAAATAAAAAAAAAAAAAAAACTGGTAAAAGTAAAAGTACTGATTCAAAGCCTTTACTTGAGTAAAAGTAAAAATAAATAAATAAAAAATTAAAAAAAGGCTCTGTAGTTTATGCAAACTATGAAAGTAGAAATTAGCCATTCAAAGGACATTTCTAACAAATGTTTCTGTTCAAACTTAAGTGAGCATCACATCATATAATTCCAAGATGATTTCCAAACCATTCTAACTTCAAATAAAATAACAAATATAATTAACTAACAAGAACACATTTCAGGCCTAAAGAAGCCTTAAGCGATAGTCTTTTCAACACTTCCCATACAGAGACTAAAACCAATAGTGAACTGCCTCTGCTCACGATTAATGACTCTACCCTAGATTAGCTTATTGGTCTGTGCCATAGAACAAATCAGGGAAACATGGCGCTGCACGTTTCTTCATTACAAAACCAGTATATTTGTTTAAAATGTTGCCACGAAAACTTCAAATGCCTAAAACCTTTTAGTGTCTGAAGTAAAGGAAGACAACTGTGCATACACAAGATCTCTGTGAAAGTATGAGGAGCTAGAGGAGTGTAAACAAAGCACAGAACTTGTAATTAAAAAAACATCACCCAGTGCAGTGATGTGCACATTTTGCAAGTGAAAAAAAGATAATCCCTCTCATATGTTTTAAAACTAAAAGTAACGAGTCCGATTTAAAAATGTGAGTAGAAAGTACAGACATATGTGTAGAGAGTAAAAGTAGAAAGTTGTACTTGAGTACAGATACATGAAAAATCTACTTAAGTACATGAACAGAGTACTTTTTTATTTCCTACCTCTGTATCCAATTCACTCATGATCCAGATTAAGGATGTCTGATGAAGAAACCTCTACAACTTAGTAATATTGGACCATATGATGATTTAGGCTGGGAGACAAAAAGACACTTGTCAGCTGTCATTACTGTTAATGCCATCAGTAGCTCTCTCTCAAGTTGCAATATTGGATTTTTCAATAGCATCTTTTGCTAGACAACCACAACCTTCCAACTTCACGCTCCATTTGAGTTACAACTTCCTCAAATAACCACAGAAGACTTTATACAACAATGTTTTTTATGCACTATAAAAGTTATTATAAACCTTTCAACCTATAGTCCCAACACAGCTGAAATGACAAATGATAAAGTTTCAAGAGATAAAAACTGAAGGAAATACACAGTAACAGCACCTAGTCTTCAAAACATTAAACTAACAATACCACCAGACAACAATAAACCACTACAAAGAACGCAACATATAAAAACATCAAAATAAAGACCCTCTGTATTTCTCTACATATGAGAACATATTTTCCTCTGAAACAACGTCCTCCAGTGCGGGCCTCTGGTATACATATTAAAAGGACCAAAACGATTACCTTCTTGGCTCAGGTTTTGCAATCTTTATCATGAAATGACAAGGGCTTGACTTTGTTGAATTATGAATGAACATATGTAGATTAATATAGTTGAGTGTTAGTTGATTTATCTCATTTACCATCAGGACAATTCTCACACGTGTTTGTTCAATCCAAGCTCAGTTAATTTTACAACTGAAAAATGCTTTTTTTTTTTTTGTCGACTAGTGTTAAAATATCTGAACATGCGCATCAGTATGTATGATGTAAAGCATCAACCAGTGCCAATACATTCTTGGCTTCATATGTTGGCCCATAATGCATTTACGTCTCCGCACCAGGATCTGTGATTTAACAACACTAATGCACCTATAAGAGAAACCTTCACTGTGGAACAACACTGGCATGAACCAAGGAGAGGACCAGATGTGGTGTTTAGTCAAATCCCAGTTAAATCTTTCTGACAAAGAGATTTTAATTTAAGACTATCCAGAAATATCAGTTTTCTTGCTTTACCCGAGTCTCTCTGACAGTATGAACTCACCAGTATTACAGCTGTATCATTTCTTCTTTCTTTTATACCTCAGTAAAATGTGGACTGATTAATTAGTAGAAAAGTGAATGAACCAGACATTGTAAGATGGCACCATTAGAAGCACTAACAGGCTGCAGATGAGTTGATGAAGTTGATTAATTGCTCCAAATTTCCCCTGGAGTACCCTCTCTCTCTACTGCACAGTGAATTCAGGAGAATAGTTTGTCTGCACCCTGCATAAACCATACTACTGAGTTGTTATGATCCTCCAAGCGTGAAAAGAGTTCTGAAAATAATTTTAGGCTAAATTTCTGCATGCCTAATAATTAAACACTAAGTGGGCAGCACAGAGGCCAGAGGTAGAACTGCTAAAAGTCGGACCACACGAAACATGACCTGTGTGTTTACATAAGATACTGTAGTAAGCTAATGGTTTTCACACAGACCAACTCTAAGAAAATGTGAGCAACCCGAACAAAGGCATATTTTTTTGTCCAACAACTCTGTATACTGAGTGACAATACAGAAAGTCTGCCAGATGTTTTCAGCTGTTACATCAATTCTGTAATCGGGGTCTATTATAAATGATGCGGTACACAGCACCTGTGAATTTATCTAAATGATTGATTCTGTTTCAAAGCTGCTCGCATCAGTTCTTTACTGTTGACAGGGTGGACAGACATGCTGTCTGCATAAACTTTACTAAAGCAGTAGCTATGTTCATACATATTTGTCTGGTAGTAAACAACAATATAATAAGCAGCATCTTTTATTACACTCACTGCAATAGCCAATCACAAAATGAGTCGAATCACAGAATGTCTGACATAACAGAAATGAAATCCTGTGACAATCAAGTCACAGAAGCCTTTTTCAGACATGCACTGGAACCCTGAAATTCTCAAACATTAAATGGACTGTAATCTGCCAGCTCGCTAGTACAAAGCCCGCATAATGTCCGAGTGAGCCCATGTATGTGCAGCAGCACATAGTCTGATGTATTCTTATGGTGCTAAAGGGCATGGCGGTGGTCTATCATGTGACCGGTGCAAAACTGGAATAATACAAACATCTGATGGCAAAGAAAAACAGTAATTCACAATGAAAATGCCAATGACTAAAGACATGGCGAGATTCGGGAACTTCTGTCGTTAAGAGCTGACGCCAGAATTGTCAGACAAAAGTACGACAAGAGACTTAGGTGACAAACTGGCTATGTGACCACGTCGTGTCCTGCCTCCTGTGCGCTCTACCCAGTCTGCCCCACCCCAACCAAGTAATAATGTAGTGGTCAGACAGAGATGTGATAAGAACTGGATATGGCTGTTCCCACCTGGTTCACGACCTCCAGCAAATCCTGAGTGTCATACCGGTGTTCAGGACATCACTGCATCAACCTGAAACACTTTGGACTTCTAATGCGTAACACAAGGTGTTCTACATGCATGTAGCTGTAACTAGGATTTAGCCATTTTAGAAGACAAAATAAAAAAAGCATCATATTGGAACAAAAAAAGCCTCTGAGCTCTAACCCTCAAGCCAGCTTGTTGTTTCAGAAGACTGGGTTCAATAGCAGCTTGTTACCACAGGAAATACTGTGTACTAACATTGCACTGGGAGATTGCAACACTGAGCTGAGCTGGAGAACCACACGGCACTCCTGAGAATAAAGACTTAGGAGGCTTGGGATTACCTGCTCTTCTATCATCATCTTTCACTTGCACTTCAAAATGTTTGACTGTTTCAACTTTGGCAAGCTGTCAAAGCTGCATTTCCATGGTCTACCGCTCAAAACACTGGCTTTGGACACTCTTGGAAGGCCATTATATAACACTTATGTGAGTGCTTAAACAGAAGTAAGCCTTCCTAATGATGCAAAAACAAACAAAAAGTGCTGTGATTTGACAGGGCATCTGGATGTATGATTCAAATCATCAGTCTTTAGGGGGAGGCCCTAATTTGTGCATCAGATGGTCTTGAAATCCTCCCAGTAACCTTGATTTTAGATTGCCAACAGAGAACATGTAGAACAAAGCACAGCTGTTTTGTGTGTTTGTTATTTTTTTAGTTTTTACAAATGATACTTTTGGACATGCAATGTGCTACAGATGGGCAGAAAAATTATTGGCTTCTTCCTTTATTGTATCTGGACTCTTAGTCATCAAAATAAGCTTGACCAAGTAGACTTGAATGCTTGATGGAGTCCCAAATTACGCAAATTCACATCTGCAAACAGCTCAGTGCTGCCAAACTCCTCTACTGTTACTCACTGAGCATCACTGAGGTACTTGACACTTTTTATTCAGTGAGTCTAGAGGGAGTTTGACTCATTCACTGAGTTAATGTTGCTCAGAATATGAGTAAAGCCTGTGAGAAGGTATGCATGTGAACTTCTGTGTCCATTCCATCTGCCCTTCATCCTCTCAGCTTTGTGGTTCTGCCATTCTCAGTCCTCTCACCACCTTTATTTCCTCTTCTATCCGGCTCTCACTTTCCTACGTTTGTCTCTCCTGTGCCCCAGACTCCTGTAAACACCTGTGTATTACCTACTCTTGTTTTCTCAGTTTCTTTCTCCTCCCTCTTTCTCTTAGTCCCTGAGTACTCCTTACCCTGCTGCTACCCTCTCCCGACTCGATGCTCCTCTAGACCTTGACAAACATGTGGAGTCATATAATTATGCAGCACCTGCTCACCTCTCTCTGTTCTTCTCCTTTCTCAACACTGTTGGCCTCCTCCCAAATCCTATTCTCTCCTTCCTCCTTGGTAAATTCGTCTAAACATACAGCACCACACATCTTATTGCAGCTCATCTGCATTTGTAGCCAAATCAAAACATTCATTTGTACCAAGAGCAGTCAACCTATTGAATAAGTAATGGTAAAGTTCTGAATGTAGGCGGGAGTCTGTACTTGATTTTGCAGTTATTTATTGTTTCATTGTTCTGGCTGATTTTTCTATATTTTGCTGCCATGTTGTTTGCCTTTCTATGAGATGTGTCTTGAGTGTGTGCTTGTGGTGCGTGAAGCCAAAGACAAGCTTCCACTACAGTGGATAATAACATAAATTGAATTGAGACAATTTAATCCTTTTTGAATATGCCAGAACTGCCATGAATATACCCTCAGGTATTCATTTGGGTTTTGGATGTATGTTATTTAGCTGCTAGCAAAATGAGCATTTCAGCTGAAAGCCACCACACTCTCATTCTTTCTCTCCTTTACCCTGCTCCACTCCCTCACATCCTTTCATAAGAGCCGAGGGTTTTTCTTTTGGTTGAGTTAAGCTTAGTGAAGTCTGTGCTCGCCTCTGTTCAGTTCCACTGCACAGAGGAGCAAACAACTCTTTCATTAAAATATAACCTTATCACTATAACCAAGCCATCTGGACCATCTCGCTGATGACTTACACAAAACAGATGTTTGCCTGAAGAAAGCAACTCTCCCTCTGAGTCATCTATTTGAAATATACTCTCACAGAAACACTGCACCAGCAGAGTGCCCACCGGTGGGGGTTATCCAGCCACGGCGGATCATGTGGCTGCACTCTGTGTTGGATTGGCTTGCCTTCTATCTGCAACCATATTCTTTCTTTCCTTTTTCTTGCCCATTTTCTGCTGTGTTTATCTCCTTTGTTCTGAGAGTTCTCAAAGCTGATGAAGGTGGATGCTTGAGGGGATTTCATTGGACAGATGAGAGGAAAGAGGGAGAGCACCACTCTCGTGCAGCTCGGGAGGCAAAACACATCCATACAGACACACACTTGCTTAAAATTGCAGAATGGTGTTAAAATAAGAAATAAAGGGGGAGAAAAGGGGGGGACTGATTCACCAAAGAACAAGAGACAAACCAAATCAGTGAAGGTATGATAATGAATTATTTTCTTGCAAGAGAGGGAGTTAGAGGATAGAGATAAAAGCAGACCACATGCCGTGCCTCTAACAGCCCCGGGACTGCTGCCTGTGAATTATGGCACACTGGAACACACTTGCTGCCCTTGGGACCCATTGGTTGCAAAGGAAAGAGATAGTCAAAAAACTGAAATAAGAAAGCTTCAAAGAGTTGGAGAGGGATAGAAAAGAGATGTCGGTAAGGGTAACAGGTCAAAGCAAAGCCTCTAGACTCCCTGCAAAGCATGGATTTAAATCTCTATGGTTAATTAGGTACTAAAAGATGAAATTAAAGTGGTGGAAATGAAAGGAGGACAGACAGATGAGGGAAATGGAGAAGCAGGGGTTGGTGGGGGGCAGTGTGTGATGAGATTATTCAGCATGTGTAATTATGAGAGATATTAGGTGTCTGGCAGAACAGTGAGTGTGTTACTAATGAGAAGTCATGTCTTAATGATCCTTATATGATGTACTATGAGATTTTTACAAGTGTGCTTTTGCCCTATTACAACATGATGTGCACTTCCACACAAGGCCCAGATTACTCAGATACTCTGAGCCGTAAATGCAGTTTCTCTTCCACTGCACCATATTTAACATAACCACAGCAGACATGAGTCTAACTCCTCTCTTTGTTTTTTCTCAAACATCCAGCTAAGTTCGGCCAAGTTAGAAGCTCAATAAAAACAAAAGCTGATTAACACCAGCTGTGACAAACATATACAAGCACCTAAGTTGCCCAAATATCCTGTTCATGACTACGTAATTGTTAAAATCTGGATTATGGGATAGATTAAGACAAATCTGTAGCTGTGTGTGTTTGATTATTTTAATGTTATCTTATTGTGCGAGCAACACAATTGTAACCTTAGCTCAATTTCTTAATTTTTTTTTTTTTAAAGGAAAAAATCTTCTGCAGCTCTTACAACTTCATGCATTATCCATCTCTGATAATAATTACTTTTCCCTTTAATCAATGTTGTAAATTGGATTATGGGTTCTAGGTGTCCTTCAACTTGCCTCATCTACTTCATTTATTAATTTAACACATTTCATAAAAATTAGTTTCAGTACCCTCCAAGAATATGACACATCCAGCTGTTGTTTTTAAGTTGAGGTGGAGAAACCTAATGCAGTAGTGCAGTAAGAGCAACAGAGTGGATTTTGCCAGTTTACCAGCCATATAGCTATAATTGTAACCTTTCCTGAAAATGTAGCATCTTGCATTGTGTTGATTTTGTTGGGACGCCAAAACCCAAAGATAGATGTTTAAGTTTTTTTCTGCTCTCACACACAAATGTAAGCTTGAAGTCTGGCTATGTGACCACGAAAATAATGAGCATGGAGAGGACAAAATACTCTACTTAAGCACAAGCTACATCAGCAAAAGCATTTTATTTACTACAAAGATTGTTTAGGGTGTATTTTCAATGTAATCAGCACCTTCAATTTCTGGGTAATTGGCCACTAGTACAGAAAGCAACTCTCTCTGTATTTCAGGCTATTTTAAAAATCTATATTTGCCCCTGCACAAACAAGTGCATGTATTTGGTTTTAGGTAAGCTGGTAAAATGATTTGAGATGCTGCCCAGCAGCAGCCACTGTTTACTACTGGTTCTATTAGCCTAGTGTTACTGGGCAGGACATCAGCCGAATGGTATAAATTGAAATCTTAGGGCATGAACGAGACATTTGTTGACACTGTGCGTGATAAGGAAGACAACTGGGCTGTTTATTACTTTAGTTTTTGTATAAAATAATCACAACCGAAAAGTGAACGACGACAACAACACAAGAACAACTTTAATGTCTGATGGTCTGTAGCTGTTTGTGCTCGGAAAACCCATTACAAGATACTCATTCCTGTCATATTATCATGCTTATGTGTGCATGAGTAGCTATTTTCCTGGTAAGTTTGGGCTCTTTCTGGGCTGTTTCACTTTTATTTGTATAAAGTCTTAAATGTCACATCACACACATCTCATCCTTAAGTGCTGACGGTGTGCAGGGTTCACATCCTTACTTTACTTCACCTCTCTACTACTACCGTTCTGTACCTCCCCTCCTTTTCTCTTCATGTTTCTCTCCTCCCCTTCAGGGATCACCTGCATTGACTAAATAAATGACTGAGAGATTAATCAGACAGCCAACGCTGCCATGACAACTCACTGGGCATCTCTCGCCACTGTACTGAAAACAGACTGGAAGACCACTGGCTGTGCAGTGTTATGTGAGAATGTGTCTATGGCTAAATGGGAAGTGCATGTGTACATGTGTAATGATGCAGAAATGAAAAATGAATTAGCTGCTGGCCACAGGGTAATATTTTGATAAGATATATTTAAACAGGCACAGCTAAAAATAAATAATGAAGGCTGAGAGATGAAGCTGCAAGAGTTATACAAGAATACTTCTATCCAATTTAAAATAATATGTCAAAAAATACAGTAAATCTACATTTTTGAGCCAAACTGAAAAGTCAAAATTTCGCAGAGGTGATTTCTGTCATATTATCATGCTTATGTGTGTATGAGTGGCCATTTTCCTGGTAAGTTTGTTCTTAAGTTATTTGATGATATAAAAAGGGGTGTGTTTCAGATAATTCGGCAGCTTTGATCAGCAGCCTGATATGTCACTCAACTACTACGTCACTACTGCGTAGAATCTGGTTACAAAACGCCAAGATGGCAGCTGCTGTATTCATGATATTTTGGCTTCACTATTGCATAGTGGAGGGACGCAGTGACACATCCTCCATATGTATGTACATACAGTCTGTGATTTTAAATGGCTAACTTAGTATGGACACAGAAAATGTCAAAACAATGTTTCAACCGACTAAAAAGCAACTCTCCCACTCTGTGTGGTATGCCACTGGTTTACAGTTTAGAACTAATCCTTCCTGCTTTATGTGGCATTAAAATACCTCATTTTCACAGGAAATAAATCTGGCTAAACATTAAACATACTGCTAATATGCTGTTTCATTGTAATTAACATTTAAATACGTTTACAATAGTCATCACTTATTTTAGAAGCAAACCAACCGTAGATCGTTTGAAAGATGGATCACTTAATTAAATAACAAACAGCTACACACCTTATCAGATACACATTTGGGGAAAATAATCACTCACTCTCAGTGCAGCTTGGAGGAAGTGCAAACAAAGTCTCAACAGTCCCTTACCTGTTCCTGCAGCTACAGTACCTGACAGTGGATAATTACCCAGGAATAGAAATGACACTTGAACGTGCCAGTAAGCCCCTTATACACACCAGCAATTAGCTGTAAAGGTCCGCTGAGCAGTAATGAGGCATCTGACATGTGATAGGAAAGAGCGGGCAAGGGATGGATAAATGCGCGGAAAGCAGGTGAGAGGAAACCAGAGAGTAGGCAGGAAGGGATGGAGAAAAGAAAGACATGGTTGACATAACATGAACAGAAGAGTAGAGAAGAGAAGATGGAAGGAATGCTGTTGTGTGGAAACTCCAGGACCTCCAGTTCAAAGTGGCTTTGTTGTTAAGAGCTTAGCTGGAGGTCTCTTCTCATCCACCTGGCTGTCAGGCAACACCAGGCTCCTCTTATACAAGTGCTATCTGATCTTAGCAAGATCATTTGTGCAGATTAAGGGCAAACCTGAGTAACATGAAAGATCAAGCCTTGGTGGAAGCTGCCGGGGCAGCAACACAAAGCTATTATCTTGCTGCAGAAGAATCAGCTCTGTTCATTAGACACATTAGGTGCAACATGTCTTAGCCTACTGCGCCAGCTGCAATTCTGTTGTACATTACAGACTGTAATGCAGTGATAAAGAAAGCTTTAGAATGTGAGTTCCGTTTTTTTGTGTAAGTGTAGCTCTAAAGATTTAATTGGTTCACTGGTTCGATACAAAATCATTCTAAACTGGAAAACTAAAAAGGAAACATCATGTTTTAGTACAAGAGTCATCCCATCTGCTGTAGTAACTCTGAATGTCTGCTTACATACTGGATGTGTATGTACAGGGATAAGGGGGGGGGGGGGTGGGGCAGAGTGTGTGTGTTTACAGATGTATCTGTGTTCCAGAGGCGTGGATAATACCCACGGAAACAAACTGTCCCTCTGGGGACAATATAGTCTGAATAACTGAATGGTCTCTTCCAGGATGACAGTGTCCCATCCATACTGTAGGACACAAGGGATCACTGAATGGTTGGAGGAGGATGAACATGATTTGTCACCCATTTGTACATACAGGCCTATTGACCCTCATCTGACCTAGCCTGCTCTTTTCCTGACTCTAACAACCTTCTCATTTTCTATCATCTATTTCCACTTTCTCTCATTTCTCCTGCTGGGCTTTCCACTCCAGAGGAGAAGAGGAGGCCCCTCTGCCCTTCTCAACTTACAGAGGCACTCTCCGTCACAGCCGTGGGTATGTTTGAATGAAGCCGTAAGAAAAAGTAACTTAAAATATATCTACAATATATCTGAATGACAGAAAGCTGCCACTTCAACAGACTAACGAAGCAGCAATGTGTCCGAAAAAGGCTATATAATAACAGGAATACAGCTGTATAGTTACATACTCAACCACAGTGTATTTCTGCAAGTCCGATAAGCAGACCTCAGCCCTATAAATCACTGTAATGTCATCAGAAAACCTGCGACCTTGACACACACTTTTTGGCTATCAAAACACTTCCAGCATTTCGTATTGTAGAGAAAACAAACAAATAAATAAATAAATCTTGCTGAAAATTCAGTTAGATTGCTCCTCCAGGATCATAAACCATGAGGTAAAATACAAATATTATAACTGCAAACCTTTCAGACAGCCATGTCAGCACATGGTGACGGCCAGCACAGAGATAACAGAAAGAATAATACCTCTTCCTTTAAACCTTTCCACTAGCTGCCTGCTGTCTCTCTGCTGCTGCCCCGCTGCTTCTCCTTCTCACATGTCAGATTCTTCTGGTACTTTCGTCCTTTACTCTTCTGTTACTTTCCCAATTTGCAGGCTTGATGACCCAGAGTCAATCATGAAGGTTTAGTGAAATAAACAAACCAATGGGCTGCCACTGGAGCTGCGCTCAGGGGCATTAGCTTGACTTCATGACCATTATTATTTTGGCTGCTCTGCTGCTTCATGCTGCTCCCTGCAGGATCTGAAGAGTCTCTAAAAGTCCCAAAGTTTCTGCACTTAAGCCAAGACCATTTTTAAGTTTGACCATAATCACACCAAGATTTCTAGTTTAATAGCAGGAAATTCAAGGGTAAGAGCCATAGTGTGGATGAGTTACAAATTCTACTCCCAGTATTCAGCTCTAAAAAAACAACTAGCAGGCCCTTCCTCCAGACAGTCCTTGAAAGACACAGATAAATAACGAGGGAGAAACAAATATCATAATTTCACTGCTGAAGGGCTAAAACAGAAGTAGCAGTATGCTTTATTTAGGCCCATGCTGTCTGGACACATTTTGGTGTATGTTGCTTGAATGAAGGTATTAATTAATCCCTTAGATTATTTATGTCAAATTAAACTCTTCAAATATGACAAACATTCAATAAGAGTTATTAGTTACAAGAATCTTGGAATCATTTCAGCTGAAAAACAGATTTTTTTTGCCCTGCTCTATGTTCATTATCTTTGGCTTTTCTAATTTTGTGTTGCTTTCCAACACAACCACCAACCTCTGTTTCGTAGCAATAAGAACAAACGGCCTCTTAAAGAAGTATTCAGTGAATTTATGTACTGTGCCTGCCTTGCTGACACTGAAAGAAAGCTTCTATTATGAAGTCTAGGGCACCTATCAGAGGCACATGCAGACCGTTCATCACTCCACTGAGGCTTTATCCACTACACGTGTATCCACATAAAAGCTTTGATGACCTTGTGTGAATGTAGAGTACTGGTCACAGGCAGCAGGTATCTCTCAACCAGCCTGGTCACCTGTGAAATTTAGCCCTAATGCACTGTCTTTTACTGAACAGCTAATGTGAATCATCCCAGCTCCTGCATCAGTGCCAACGTCTGCAGGGCAAATTCCTGCACATTTATTATTGTATAATTACAGCTGCTCTAATTCTGATACAAAGGGCATGTGTACAGGCCTTCCACTCCTACATGATGTTGACACTGTAATAAATGCTAGGAAACAGATCCCAGTGAAGACATGCACGACTAGAAATCTACACAGCTAATTTAAAGCCCTTCTGCTGTTATTATCTCTATCCTACAGTATGCTCTAAGACAGTGGTTCCCAACCTTTTTCCTAGAGGATAACAGGTTTTAAAGCACATCTTCTCTATCATTTATGTCAGATCAAGAGACTTTCTGATTCTCTCTCCAGCATTTGTCACTACAACTCTACACAGTGCTGTTTACTTACAAACCTGAGTATATAGGAATTAAAAATTATATTAACGCAATCTATGACCCTGTTTATACTGTCGATTTTTTTAGGTTTTAAATATGTACTGGCAATTGAACAACAAGTGGACAGTGCTAAATACAAGTGTAAACGACCACCAAGGTGGACTGTTATCTGATCAATGAAACTACTTGCCCAGGTGGTCTGGGATGCATCGGACCACAATCTTTTGTAGTGGAAACACTTATACATCCTGATGTGTCTCTGACAAGGCCATTAGAAAAAAATACGTCATCGATGCAGGACATGACGGCTGCTTTGGTGAGAGCGCACTGATGCTCAAAAAAAAAAAAGAAAAAGTAAAGAGAAATGTCTGATACAAATCCATCAGTGTATTGTGAAAGCTTTCATAATGCATCCATGCACAAACCTGACATGTCTTTTTCTTCTTCTTTGGTTAGAAAGACTACTGGTGCTTGTCTGGTAACAGACTGATGTGATAATTGTGCCCATGGCCCTTCGATATTTAAGCGGAAGTGTTGCGTTAGTTGGAAAATCTGAACACAAGCGGTCAGCTGTACACCTTGGAGATACATGTGTATTGACAGATGTGAATGGTGTTGTGTCTCAGCTGTCCACTTGTGTTTGGATCACTGAGATGGATTTTAATACCAAGTCTAAACAGGGCCTAAATGTCTGAGCATCTGAATGCAAATGTGTCATCTTCCAGTAGGTGTCATTGAGACTACAGTAGATCGGTAACATCAAGTTACAAATCCAAAGACAGAAATAGGAGCTTAAGTAGAATCTATTCAACAGAGGTGGCAAGGAGGCAGTCAAAGTCGAAGAAGCAAAGAAACTCATAAAAACAACCTACTGGGCTTGTGAAAGGAAGAATAAGGGGAAAAAAATCCATAATAATGCAATTATTTCAGAAGTATTCTTCAAGAATATCCCCCTCTGTTCAATTTGTGGTAAAAATAAGAAAAACGATCTGGGAGGCAACAGAACAGAGCTTTGTAGAGCTGTGTGCTTGTCAAGGTTTATATGGTAAATAAAGCAAAGACAACAGGACAATTGGTGAATGTGGAAGCAACAATGAAGTTGGAGAAATGGCCAAAGGCTTTTTATTCTTACATTGAAGCTGCAGAACAGAAAAAGCCATGAAAACTGAAGGAGGACTGCTGAGGACGCTCGCTATCACTGTGCTTTGAGTTACTGGATCTCATGACTAAAGCTTGCATTTCATACATTCAAGCTGAAATCACTCAATGTGGCAGTAGAGAACCAACCAATTCAAAATCCCTCCTCACATCATATAGATCCAATATCCTACTTGTTCAAGCGTGTGAGCATACTGTACAGGTAGGTTTCTGCCCTGCTAAACACACCTGTGATTCCTGGCTACTCTTATTCCCAGGCCGGTCAGCACAGACTGGATCCCAGGAAAACACACAAATACACACAGACTGTCCTGCAGTTATACACACACTTAACATGCAAACCGCCCCAATTCAAAACCATCAACATTATCCAGAACACCAGATGCTCCGCTCCAAATCAACTGTTCCCTGTTGGTGTTTCCTGTCTGCAGCCCAACAGTTAACCTTGAGCATCATCTGATCAATAGCTAGTTTTACTGGTCCCAACCCTCTCCTTGAACTACTTGTCAAACATAAAATGCATTGATAAATCTGGTCTCCTAGCCTAAAGGCTGCAGGCAGGGCTGCAGGTAGATAAATACCATACAGTGTCTGCTCACTGTCCATCTGGAAGGCGAGGCAAGTGTAACTGAATAATAGCCCGATAGTTCTCACTAAAACCAGTCATTAGGAAGCTAATTAGTGGTGAGACTTAACGGACCTGCACGGGCTGAAGGTACTGGAGAGCCTTACGAATGGCCCCCTGCCACAGCTAACTGCCAGATTCTTCAACTTTACCAAGTTTATTGCTGTTCTAGATTCAGACTTAAGTAATCTCACTTCAGTTTTAAGCAAGAAATAGAAGAGAAAGTGTGGAAAAAAGTAATTTCAGAATGTTGCCATGGTGACCAGGCTACTGATACTACAGTCAGTGTTGGAAATGTGATTATTGGTCTTAATAAGATGGAACCTGTCTGTCCTCTCAGTTGTCACTCAGCCTAAACCCCAAAGGCTATTATGGCTGTACCAGATGCTATAATCATGGATGGGTCTGGGCACACGGGCTAGTGTGCAATTATCAGTTTATCTGTGGCTGGAAAAACCTTTATCCTGGAGAGGCTGGGTGGGGTGTTGTAAAAGGCATGTCTAGACAGTGGCGGCAGTGAGTGGTGCTTTCTAAAAGCACTGGCAGCATGTACATATTACACAGTTTGTCAACTAAAGTAGTTAAAAGATGTACAGGTGTAAACTGGCACACAGTTTTAGCAGAACATGTACATAGGCAGATGAGATTTAAATACAACTATAAAAAAATTTTAAGGCAAAGTGGAGAGTTCACATTTTAGAAGCAGAAAGGCCATAAAATTAGCTTTAAGCATGACAGTTTTACACAATCACAATTTCTGGGATAAATGCTTTATATCTCTATTTTTTTTTTAATTTGTAAGAAAATGAGCATGAGTGGAAAACAGACAAGAAAGAAAAGAGTGGTAAAAGGGCAAATTGTGGACAAAAATATAAGACTTACGAAAAGCCGTGTAGAACTCGTGCAGACTGAGGTGTCCGTCGTTGTTGTAGTCGTCGTAACGCAGCAGGTCTTGCACGGTGCACTCCAGCAGACTGTCTTCCAGATGCTCCTTCATGGAGAGCTGACACATGCAAACACGCAGGACAGGTTCAAACATACAGTATGTCAGAACTAGGGCTGCACGATTATGGCAAAAATCATAATCATGATCACTTTGGTCAATACTGAGATCATGGTTATTTAAAAGGATTCCTCAGTGACTTTGAAACCATCATCATTACTTAGGTAAATTTACTTTACAAACTTTGCTGCTTTAGGGAAACAATATTGCCTGTCATAACCTAAAGAATCTGCAGGGCTCAGCATTACAGCAACATCTCTCTCTCTCTCTTGTTTAACAGTAAGGCTACACATGTACAGTCATCTTTTTGTTTTAGCTTGTTTATAACTGTAACAAGCTGACATTGTACAGTTAACACCAACATGGTGGTGCAAGAGAAGCTGAAATCATCGCATCGCAGGTTTCTGCTCGTTTAGCAACCGTGTTGATAAATTACTCTTATTGACTTTTTTTTTTTTTTTTTTTTACTCGCGCAGGTTTTATTGCATGTACACTAACAAGCTTAGGCGTGGTCAACTCCAATGATGTTTCACTTCAGCTCATGTGAGCAAAAAAAGCTCGCACTGTAAAGCGCTGAAGGGATGCGCTAGATTTATAACAAGACAAAATGAGAGCACTGCTGCGAAACAGCATGTGGCACGATAATCATTTTAAAATTGACTGTTCTGTTTTCATAGTAATTGCTGAAAACCAAAATTGTAACTGAAAATAAAATTCGATTAATCGTTCCTAGTCAGAACAAAGAAAAATTCAATTGGGAAAATGCAGTGATAAAGGCAATTACCACGCACAGGTACAAAAAGCCTGACACCTTATCATGACCTTTTTAATTTTTTTTTTATTTTCAACTTTCTGCTGTAAGACAGAACCACATAATGCACATTCTGTATACATAGAAATCACAGGGATCCCACTCTTTTCAAGAGATTATTTTCCAGGACATTTTCAATGATGCCAGCTCATAAGGAGATCTGACAGTTTGCTCTCAGTAAAAGGAAAATGCAAAAATGTGAAAATTATTTTCCAGTATGTCAAAGTGTTCAGGACATTTTAAAATTTATCTCAATTTCCATGCCTTTTGCATGACTGTAAAACTGGTTTAAGAAATTCCAGGTTTTCCAGGACACGTGGGCTCCTTGAAATCTGACTGTATACTTGCCAACATTCGGATTTCACATATCTTACTGCTTGTAAATTATATAAATTTAGCCTTTGCTCTTTTTTTTAAAAGAGATACAGCATAATGTAAACCTCCAGTAAAATCTCATGAAAGCTTCAACTTTTGCTGTTCCAGGTGCTACAAGACGCATCAACTTGAGTTTCTACCAGAGTCAACAAAAAAATGGTAAAACGCACACAATATAATTGGCTTTATGAGTAGTGGTGGTTAGCAAGAGCTTTTCATTCCACCCATAATTAAAACAAGATTTCCATCAGAAGGAAAAGGTACATAAACAGACTCATTCTGACAGTAATTTCATTCAGTTTTAAAGGCTTAAGTGCTGTCTCTGATTGCCTTCCCTTTTAAGAGCACAGCACCAGTCAAAGCTTTGGACACATATTCTCATTCAGTTCAGTGGGAATGTGTGTCAAATTTTAACTGGTGCTGTATTGCTACTGCTGACACTTGCGCACAGCGAAGCTGAGTTAATTCAAAGATGTTCCGATGGGAAGACACAGTACTCTCTCCTCAATTGTTTGTCATTTATGAGCCCTCTCTTCCACTTCAGCAGTGCATCCTTCTCAGGGGAGCCATCTCTGAATAGGTGATATTAAGCAGTTTGAGGGAGATAAAAAGAATGCTCAGCTTCTGCTGAAAAACTCCAGGTGCACTATATTCTGTTTAAGATGTTGCCTTTTTTTTTTTTTTTTTTTTTAACCTCTAGCAGTGCACAGCAGTAGCTAATAAAAGTGCCAAACTCAATGCAACTATCTTTGTCAAACATGCTGGATTTTACATTTAAGTGCTTAAGGAGCATTTAAGCAGGATGTAATCATTTTATTTAGCATATCTCAGTGGTAATTCTCAGTCATGGAGAACAGGCCTGACCAAAGAAAAAGGTAACAGAAGCCATCTCTGAGAAGCATATTTGTGCTTATATACATGTATACAAAAGGTAAACATAACATCAGGTCAGAATTGTTTTAGATGGCTACATAAAGCACTGAAATGACCTTTTCAAGGTAAAGATGCTCCTAACTACACTTTTAAATATAGTGCACTGTGTTAGCTAAACCTTTACATTTTGCCTGGGACTAAAGGTCCAGGACACATACAGCAATAATTTGGGATTAGCCACAACTTGTGACTTTTAACCCCGTACAGTCGTTTCATAACACTCACCCACGTTCTGAAGGTATTTCACAAATGACTTTCACTTCATTTTACCAACTCAGACAAATAAAGCAGCACGTGTTGACATCAGGCTTAATAA
Source organism: Monopterus albus (assembly GCF_001952655.1). NCBI lineage: Eukaryota > Metazoa > Chordata > Actinopteri > Synbranchiformes > Synbranchidae > Monopterus > Monopterus albus. Next base: position 410,301 of record NW_018127999.1, read on the forward strand.
TAATAATCACCTTTATTTGGCCAAGTACGTTACACACACAAGGAATTTGTTTCCGGTACAGAACCGAGGCAGGCATCTGTGGCGCCAACTGAACCAATGGCTCTAACCATCGGGGGCAACTTGGGGGGTTCAGTGTCTTGCCCAAGGACACTTCGACATGTGGACTGCAGGCACCAAGATTCGAACCTCCAACCCTCCGGTTGGGAGACTGCTGGCTCACTCTGCCCGTTCTCTGTGATGATGATGTATGGTATTTCCCATGATGCCATGCTGCAAAGCTGTTTTATTAGATTTTAAGACTTAATATTTGATTATTTTCTGTGAAGATTTTTTAAAGTGTATTTTTAGGCAAAAGTTCCATGTTTAATTCCAACTCCATAATTTCCAAGCCTAAAAATATAGGCCCGGTGCTTCCTCATCTCCTCTAATTGATTTTATATGGAGCTGTACATGTGACATGGCAAAGTGAGGGATGTGACAAACCTTTTTCTCTTGTCATTGCCTACAGCAGACTGCAGCCATGTGTTTACAGACTGTTCTGTCCTTGGGCATTTGGATAGAATATTTCAAACCCTAAGTATATGGCTTTACCCTCCGAGGCCATCTGTGACAATACACAAGTCTCTAACTGGAAACATTCTGGATGGCTGACTGGAATTCATCTTAAACCCCCTTTGATCCTTAAAAGCATTATTTCGCTGAACTTATGAATTCATGCAGGATCCATTTGTCTTATCTAAAATTTCCTGGCAGCATGTCAGCATTAGTAATTATCAGCTGTGATTGATCAAAATATTTTTTTTGGTCCTTCAATGCAGCTCTCTGCCAGGAAAGGATTTTATTATTTATTTCTGCCAGAAGAACTAGGCCAAAAATCACTCACTGTTTTTCATTTAACAGGGGACAAAGCGTGTTGTCACAACTCAAAGATTAATTACAGTGGCATTTTTGAAACTGTATTTACAGGCACAAATTAATTTTCAACCTAATAACCTTGTTTTCTTTGGCATTGTACAGCCACTCTCATTCAACTTCCATATAATAAGAAAGAGCTAGAGCACAATTGAAATGTGACAGCTTGGCCTTCCTGTTGCAGTCAGCAGTAACATGGTCACTGCATTCTGGCTGAAGTCACTGAAATCATAGCCCTGGTTGGGAGGAGTCTAATTACACACCCATCTCTGATGCCTGACACCAGATGATGCCCACAATAATTTCATTTCCTCATCCTGGAAATGTCGGTGCCAATCCCTTCTCCAGTCCCCCCTCTGTTTCCCATCAGATAACCATAATGACCATTTCAGCAAACATGTTTTATGGTTAAACAAGATGATTAAATGTCATCCACTCCTCTTTATAGTTTGACCACATGGCCTTCAACATTCAGTGATAAAGAGACATACAAAAGAAGACAAACGCTGATTGACTGTCATCCAGTGTCAGCACAGACAAGCTCACATTTTAATGGTAAAGAACAAAGATAATGTTCTTGGATGAGGTCTGAAATTTCTATTTTTGTTTACAAGCCCTTACCTGGGAGCTACACTACTGTGCAAAAGTTCCAGGCACCAAAAATGGATGCTTTCTATGTTATAAATAGTATTTATTAACAAATTAACAAATAACAGCACCAGTTCTCCCTTGTACACTTGCACACAGTTTTAGTGGGCAGGTATTTTGCTCCAGGCATCTTGAAGAACTGCCACAGTTGTTCTGTGGATTTAAGATGGTGGTACTGCACAATATGTAAGGATCAAAACATCTGAAGTGCCTACAACCTTTGTACAACAGAGTACTCTATATACAGAGGCATAGCTCTCCCTTGTTTATATGTCTCCTTTCATCTTAAACATGTATCTGTCTTTATCATATTGTTCAGGCCATATCAGCTCGATACCCACCTTTTCCAGCTCATCACTGACCAGCCGACTGTCATTGTTCACATCCAGGTATTTGAACATGGTGTCCACCAGTGCTCTCTTCTCCTCCATGTCTCGCTGCTGGCTGTGCTCTCCAGTTTTCAGCACTTCAGGCTGCATATCCAGCAGAATGCTCTTCAGCCTGTTGTACTCTGACATAGTGCATGCATTGCCTGCAAACACACAGATAGGGAAGAAAATACATTTCATTAACCTCCATTATACAAGCCAGAGCCTTTGGATTGTAGCCGCAAATTGGATTTAATGTGCTTGTGTGTTTTATACAGAGAAGAGAAGAAAATGGGGCAAGAGGGACATAATTTCTGTATGCATTTGTGTGTCATTGTGTGTTTACTCATTCAAAATGTTTTGTTTTTGTTTGCATAATTTGTCTGACAGTTTTTTTGGTGGTCCTAATTAATTACAAGTAATCCTTGAATCCACATGAAAACAAAAGGTAACCATCCTCAAAAGCTTCTCTCAAGCTACTTTCCTATGGGATTAGAGTTCATGCTTCAAACAAGACTGCCCATCTATCTCCTGATTCTCTTCAAGGCTCTGCCTGATGAGGATGTGCAGAGGAAATGAAAGACCACAACTTAATCATGGGCAGCACTTGGCATTTATTCTTCACACTTGAAATCAATAATTATGCAAAACGCGTTTGTCACGACGTGTGAGGAACTAATGGAGAGCGGGCATGCAAATAAGCACAAGACACAGGGGGGAGAAGGTTTTCTTTTTTTTTGTCTTGCATTCCTCCTTTGCTTTACCTGAGCCCGATGATAGCACAAGACATGCTGATGGGAGGGAGAGAGGAGTACGTGCAAGTCAGAAGCATGGTGATGAACAGAAATATGAAAAAAACTCTCAAATGAATAAATCATTAGGTGATGTCCCTGCTGGATCACTGCAGAGCAGGAGACCCCCCTCTGAGAGTACATCAGAATGGATCTCATTGCCTAATCTTCTTCGACAACTCAGCAGCTATCAAAGCTAACGAATGCAAAGTGAGGGAGTGATGATGAACCAAAAAGTAAGAAGTCCTAGCATCTCCTTTTGGTTCTAAACCTGCAGCAGTAGGGAGTGCTGTCGAGCAGATCTACAGCTGTTAGCAAAACTGTCAGTGCAGTGAAGTCAACACAGGTTCAACCAGGCTACAGCAGAAATAACATGCCTCCTGCTGTGGTACTCTGTTCTAAAGCACAAGTTAAAGATGCACGGAATATAATCACATCATGTTTATGTACAAAAGGCTAAACTAACAAACACAAGGTTTTCTGGTGTGAAAAATGTCTCCTTTTTTTTAACCAAAACAAAACAAACCAACACATGACATTATCCAGACATCTTGAACATTACCACCTCAAGTGAAGGAGAAAGCTGACACTAAAGTATTGGAGTTAGTCAAATCAATCCCAGACAGCATGGAGCAGTGTGTCTTGCACTGCTTGCACGCATCTGAAACCTTTTTCAAGCTCTTATGAATCTTGTTGTTTTGGTATAGTAAATTCTTGTCATCACTTTGCATTGTATTATAGAGCTTCATAGACAGTGTCATAGTAAACATTGGCAAACATTTATTCATTTTTTTCTGCATTATCAGTTCTGCTCAAGTCTCTGTTCCACTTCTACCATGTCAGTCCAAAACATGACATAGGTGTTCAGTTGAGTTGAATATGATTCACATCACTTTCATGCCCATCAAACCATTCAGTGACAATAAATCTTTTAAAATGGTTTACAGTTGAACTGTTAATGAAGCTCAAAGATTTCCTAAAGTAGTAAATACTCAAAAAGGAGTAAATAATGACTTTGATGGCGACAAATCAGAGTTAGAAATTTGGTGCTCTAGTTTATATTAGCTGTCGTTGCTTCATAAGGGTCAAACAACAAGGCTGTTGGATCAACACGTTGTGGGTCATCCCTGCTTTGATGAATTACAAACAGGAGAAAGTGACAGCATACATGAAATTATGACACTGGAACATGAAATTCGTAGCACACAGACTTGATAATTAAGTACATCTATCAAAGTGTTAAAATGTTTTGCTTATTGGTGGAGGTCAACGCAGAGAACATCAATTAAGTGCCATCATCAATCCAGTGAAACTCTTCAATGAGGACTACAGGCGACGGCACACGCCCGTCTCAACAACAGTGACCCTTCCACTTATTACAACATGAAGACAGACACACCCATGTGACAAAGACAATATGCAGTCAAGTCAAGGTCTTGGATAAATTCTTGTTCCATATTATTCCTGCGAGGGAAATTAGGCGTGAGAAGGATCAGACATGAAGGATCATTACCTACCAGTGTCCCCGCACTGGGAGGACAGAAATAAATTAACACCCCCTGCAGATTTACAGCTTGTCATATATGGAGACAACAGTCCTCTCTTTGCTCAGACTTAGTCCAAGTCTATATGGAGAGAAAACATTATGAAAACATTATAACATCTTTTCCATCCAGTATCTATACCACTTATTCCTCGCACAGGGGGACTGGATCCAATCCCAGCTGACATTGGGCGAGAGTCAGGGTCCACCCTGGACAGGTCACAGGGAGAACATGCAGACTCCACACAGAAAGGCCGGGGTCGAACCTGAAACCGTCTTGCTGTGTGGCGACAGTGTTTACCACTGTAAGACCAAGCCACCCACTCAACTCTTTTACATGGGGGGGGGGAGTTTATATTAAAGGTACTTTAAAGACGTATTTGAGAGAAGACATCTTCCATCAATGATGCGGCACTAACAGAGGTTAATTAAGGTCATAAATTACATTAATGGCCTAATGACCTCCTTACCTCTCCAGGTACACACATCTTCTGTCCATGCTGAGAAAGTCAGTGCTACAACTAGAGGTTACAGTGGATCACACTCTCTTTCTTTGCTGGAGTAAATGTGCTTTGATTCAGTCTCATTCTGCTGAGCACAGCAGCTGCAGCAGTGGCAGAGAAATATCTGTCTGCATTACAGTGCATCCACCCTTGACTCTAACACTGTTTTATTGTTCTAGAGGGACTAGGACTCTCTTTATTGCCCGTTTGAAATGTTAGCTGCTAAAGTGAGTGATCTGAAGCTGCTCACACCGTGGACACCCAGTGTCCCGGAGACAGAGCTTCTCTCCACCGCTCCGAGCATCCTCCAAGATCACAATTTAAAAAATGTCATGCTGGAGAAAAACAAACAGAGAACCAGAGAAAAAAGTCCCTGTCGTGCTTTAATGTAAAAATAGAACACCACAAAACATTAAGCCTGGGTGAGTAAGAGCTCCTTATTTTTAAAACATCTGGGTAATTTTGGTTAAAATCTGCACAACCCCCAAAAAAAAGCATTTAAAACTCACAAGAGCCAGGAAGGTTTACGCAGTTAATTCCAATGCATAAACATTTAAACAAGGTGTGAAGCATTTTTCCTCACTAAAAATCATCCAGGTCTGATGTGACAAAAAGGCAGTTTTAATAGCAGAACATGACCCTCTGAGACATTAAAACTGATTTGTTTCTCATCTCCTGTCAGGTGTTGCTCATCAGAACAATTTGTACTAAGCTCTAATGGAGAGTTTCAGTGGTACAAAGCAGTCAGACATCCACAGCAACTTAGAAGTGTATAAATCAAAGAAACTAAAACCGTCTCCCATCCCTATTAGATGAGTTTATGATTCCAGATTTTAAAAAACAGGGGGAGGGAAGAGAAATTCAAGGCATCAATCCTTCAGATGATGAAACCTCCCTACAAAAGCCCTCCAGCATGCAAAAGTGCTCAGCGTTAAATTTATGTCTGCCTGACCTCCTCTGGTTAAAATGATGGGATTATTTACTGCAATGTTGTCTGTGTGCAGCTAATATGTGAGGGTGATCGACCTCCTTTCCAGGTAATTATAAACATGATGGACACTCTTTGCTCCTCGGGGCAGCGAGGTCTACGAGAGCTGAGCCAATCACAGAAGGATGACAGTCACGGGAAAGCCTCATACTGTATTATCGCTGTTGGCAGCTGTTTAAATCGGCTTACTGCAGGATTTATATATCCTGTCCGGTGTTTCTTTTATGACTTAAAACTTTAACCTTCTCTATTTCAATATTCATCATAATATATTTTTAGTATGTTTACCTCATAAGCAAAAAGATAAGGACATTCAATTTTCAGTCTGACAAGCTTGAAAACAGAACCTGGGAACTAAAAATAAAGCATAACATGGCTCGAGGTCTAATATTTGGAGGAAATGGGTGATTTCAGAGTAACTAGAAAATGTTGATGCTAAATGAAAAAACACCAAACATTGCAAAATACAGCTTCAAACAAAACAATCCACCGACAGTATCTTGGGTTGTGGGTTAACTTTCACGTATGCACCTACATTAAATAAATAATCAATCAATGCATTTTTGTGATCAACAGCAATCAACCTTACTTGCTGATCCCGTGGCTGCTTCACAATAAAAGACATGTGCATCACAATAAATTACAGTTATTTGAGAGGGAGGATTCTGCTCGGGGGTATCCGGCTGCCTAATGGGTAAGGCAAATAACCGATAACTGTGAGGTCCACGGTTCAATCCCTGGCCAGGGGACCTTGGTTGCCCTCATTTCCTGCCAACTATCAAAGAAAGAGAAAATGCCTCAAAAAAGAAGCAAAGAAATCAGCATGTGAGCCATTCTGTGGAATCTGGAATTTAGAAAACTCCATAGACATATCACCATTAAAACCATGGCAGAAACCAAGGCATTATTCAGAAAGCGGCTCGCAGAGCATCCATCTCAAAAGAGCAGCAAGGTGAAGGTGAGTCAACAGCAGTTTAAGAGCTGTCAAGTTATAAAAACCTGGAGTCAGCAGACAGGGTCAGCTTTGAACCGTCAAGGCTGACCATGACTGAAATCATCATTGTCAGTCACGAGTTAAACCGTGTTCTTGCTTTCTGAATTAACATCCATATGAGACTGTTCCTGGGAACCTGTTAATGATGGTGTGAGCAATTGTCCCACATCAACAGCAATAAAAACCGATGATTCTTTGTTTAAAGTGACTCCCATATTTCACAGCCAATACATAACCCCAATGATATATAATGTCTCTGGAGCAAAGGGAAGCTGTCTGCCAGTTTGCCTCGCCATACATTCAGCAGAGTAGATCAGTGTGTACTGAGGAAGCCTTATCACAGTGTGTGCAGCTTGGCACTGACTAAATGAGAAACCCACTGCAACACCAAAGTTATTGGCAAAGCAGTGAAAGAGAAATCGTACAGTAGCATTCATTCCCTGCCTGCAAGCCTCTCATCTACAACCGGCTTCTCAAACTGCACATCAGCACTGTACACATCAGCCCTATATCTCGTCCTCTCTCCTCTGGGTCTGACTCTCTCCCGCTTTTACTTACTCTCATAGAGAATCCTGTCAGACTGACAACAAGTGTAACTTACAGGGAGATGCAGAGCTTAGTAGCTACATGGGCTCCTAAGCCCATTATATAAGATCTGCGTGATGCATTTCGAGTCAGAAGTGTTCACCTACAGTATAATTTGTTCTCTTATCTAAAGCATAAGGGTTTATATGTATCTAGCACAAGATGATGTTACACTATATGGACACAGGCATCTGCTGTACTGATCAGATGTTAGTGTGTTGACATCAACAAAAAGCCAGATGACATGTGAAGCTGGTTTTTTGTTGCGAGAGCGAGTACAACATTATGAGAAGCCGGCAGAAATGAAGGCCAAAGGTACAAAAAAAAGACTTTGGTTATAATAATGGGCAAACTGATCATTTATATATTTAAAAAATGGAAAAAAAAAACACGTTCAACACAAATTTCCCTCAAAAACACAAGTAAAAGCATCCCTGCTATTGCCACTGGGCTTTTTAGACGAACACACACAGTGTTGTCCAGCAGCCAGCGTTAGCTTGAACCTCCCCAGACATTTTGCAAGGTATTTGTTGCTGAACTGTACTATAAGCACAGTCACTGCAATTTATTATTTCCTGCTCTACATTTTGTCATGCTCAATAATACAATATGCAGCCCAGTTCAACAACAAATCACATCCCACCTGCATGAAGTATCTGTAACAGCAGCAGACTACTGCCTAATGAAGACTTGGGTGGTTTTCAGAATCATGACCTACATGATGACCTGTAGAACCAATAAAGCAAATAAAAGAGAACAGAGTTTGCTCACGACAGGGTCAACAACAACCCAAAGAATAATCAGATCCTCTATGAAACAGAGAGAGTATAAATACAGTTGCACTTGCACCTTCAGCGATAGTGAAGCGGATTTAGCTGGAGAAAATAATTACCAAGCTCCCACTCCTGATAACAGATTGAAACTGGAAACAAGCTCAGGTGTTGATTACATTTTTAGCATCCATCCTCCTTTCTCCCCTGCACCTGCAGTGTAAGTTACAGTAATCTCAAGGCCTTTCATAGCCCTTGCTGAGGCCTGCAAGCTGGTGCCTGATGATCCCACGAGTATACAGCTTTTAAATTGCCTGGATGCGGGAACTGAAGGAGACAGCCGCCTCTGGCTGTATGTGGGATAACTGAAGGCCACTGACAACAGAGAACCCAGACAAACATCCAACATTACCTTGCTCACAAACAGCAGGGACCATGTAGGGAACGTTTCAGAGGCAGTTTTAACTAACTCAAAGTGGGAGGTGGCGTGAAACTAACATGTTTAACTCTTTTGTATGACTCTATTAGTGTTTTTGGTTGTGCTTTGATTTAGGATCATTAAAAAAAAGTTCTTTTCTTATGAACATCCTACATGACAATGCATGGCCAGATTACAGAGAGTTTCAGGGCAAAAAGTAGCTGTTAAGGCCCTACTGACGCCTTCAGGTTCCCATTAAATCTGTTAGCAACATGCAGCCTGTGAGCACAAGAGAAACTAAAATCAAACAGCTCTGAAAACTAGACATGACAACAAAACTGGCTAATAACTCAAAACTTGCCTTGGCTAATACTGTGCATACTGTATGTGGTGCAAATTCCATAGCAAATCTAGCAAGCAAGTCAAATTTTCGGTGACATGGTTTGGATACTGACACCACTGGAGGTTATGACAGAATGTAGTCACCAAAATCAAAGACCTCAAGACATTTACAGTAATTCACACAATGACAGGTTTTGTTTAAAAGTAACTACACACTAAATTGTTACTATTATTATTATTATTTTGCTGTACACATAATCAAATAGAATTTTGTTGATATATGCTCTGGTCCCTCGTGACGGCACAGACAAGACTCCGTGAACTATTTCATCAGAACCCAACTGCCCATCGCCGCCTTAACAATATATTTAGGTTTGACGAATGGTAACTTTAATGATGAGAAACAGTGGTGCTATGTTACTGACACACCCCAGATGAGAGGCACATGCTCAGCAGAGCCTCTCCTATAGCGCTGCCACCTCAGTTACAACTCAGTCATCTCTCAAAAGGACATAAACATGCTTACGGTGACTGTCAGAGCTCCACCCGACTGTCTCCAGCAGAGGAGAGGAAATATTAACAGAAGTTTCTCAAGGTTGTTAGCTTTGACTCAGTCCATGCTACAGTGTGAGCAGCGGTCGGTTTGTGTCGTCTCCACATCACAGAGTGACGAGACCCCCAACCACCTACTTCTTGCTCCTCACTCAGCTGCATATGTTAATTATGCTGGGAGAGCACAATGTTACAGAATGAAGGTGTTTAGTTACTCTTTATATATAATTTATTCCCAACCAACCCTACCCTATGTATGTGCAGACAGACGTACTATGAGAGCACAGCTCTTCTTCATTCTCCTCAGTCACAGATTCTTTCCTTTTACCTGAGAGTTTCATCAAATGGTAGCTTCACAACACTTCATCTTTCTTTTCACAGCTTTGTTTCAGGGGTTGTGCATTAGAGTCTCTATGAACAGGAGATTCTTTTTTCATGTAAATGTAGCGGCATCTTGAAAACCTAACTACACATCATCTGTGCTGAAAGTGCAACGATAACACTTAAGAGAAACATCATTCATGCCTGTAATTTTCTGTACCAGTCATTGTCAGAGGATTCTTTGTCAAGGAAAGGAAAACGTTTCATTTTTTATCGCTTTAAATCATAATTTGAATTCAAATGGGAATGGAGTAGTGCAATCAAATATTTCAAAAAGAAATTTTGCTGCTTGAAAGTAATATGTGATCTTTTATTTAATCAAAAATATTGATTGTTATTAGAAATCATTCCAAGCGCAAACCCATTTAGATTTTCTACATGAGGCAAAATGAACTGGTCAGTAATATTTCAGTCTCTATAGTCATACAATGGCAATAGTGTTCTCATTACTATCAGATGAAGTAAACATAGCAAGCTAATTTCAACTTTGATGACAACCCTCAATTATAATGAGTAGGTTTCCCTCTGAGCTAATGAGAGACAATGCAATCACTTGATAATGTGGTCATTTATCTTCCACCCAATAATTACAGCACAGTCATTTGCTTGGTACACAAAGGGTAAAACATATTTTGTTCCTTCTTTCAGTGTTTAGGTTCATTGCTATGTCACTGGGGGCAGGTGACTGCACCTTTACTTGCAAATGTTGCAGGTCAGACATTGTTCAGTTTTTCCATGTCAGTGTTGCAAAATGAACATACTTATAATGGTGTGTTGGATTTGACTGTCTGATACACCAATCAGCCATAACATTATGCCCACCTGCCTAATACCGTGTACACAGGACTCAGTGCAGCAGATGGTTGGCCCTCATGTCACTCTGCAGCTCACTGTGCATCTTCTGTGAATCAGTTTGTTTGCATAGTTTCACTGTCAGGACGAGGACCAATGTGGTGACCATTCAGTGGAAAACTCATGTAAAAGTAGTGGAAACTGTGGTGGTGAGGACACGTTAGAAATCATCCGAGACAAATTCAAAAGTCTCCTGACTCCAGGTGTGATATCAGCACTACAGGCACTGATTGTTTCCCTTCATTCTTATATAATAAATATGCATTAGCAATTACTTTTACAGTTAATGTATGATGTTTCATTTATTTACCTATAGTAGATTATTTATCTTTAAATGCTTTGCTCCTCCACTGTATACAGTAGTGTTTGGCCCAAGGTACACTGGACTGACACATTAGAGGTTTACAACTGGAGCCCTTCTTCCTGCCAGCATGTCGAAATAGTAGAAGAACAGGCCATTAACCAGAAAACAGAGCTAATGAAGGGGGAAATTAACAAAATACAAACAAATAACGTGTATTTCTGAATTCTGGGCCTGGTGTTTGTTGATATGCTTCCCTGTTTGCACGTCAGCTCCTCCGTTCATTAAGTGAAGCTATCTGGGACACACTCATGCCACAGGTGGGGGAAGTCATCAAATTAAAAGAAAACAAAAACAAGAAACAGGTTTTGTCAAAATAAGGTTTGCCATTAATAATGAGGTGACCCGGGTGGAGTGCAAGTTATTCAGACCGTCGCACCTTCTGACTATTTGCAGAAATGACCACAGTGCAAACATAAACCAGGTAAATGTATCATTGGAGCTGGGCAGTTAAAAAAACATGTACCCATTTCATCTCTGTGTCCTTTCAGAGGATTGATTCTAAAATAGAAATGGTGACTTTTAGTCCGTGGTATGTATCTTTTTTCCATCCAACCCCTTCATAACTGTGCTCTTTATGAATTCAGTGTAACAGACTGAGAGATAAAGGACTTTCAGACATAACTCCATAACAGTGGGATCTGGTCCTTCAGACAGCGGCTTATCAACTAGAATGATGTTTCAAAGCCTGTGATCTACAGCTATTTAAATACCCATTGGCTTTCTGGGCCCTGAGGATGCAGGCCCAAACCTCCATATCCCTGCCACCCATCATGTGCAAATCCAAGACAAGCTGTTTCTGAGCTCCAGTGTGTTGATTGATTTTTATGACATGCCACAAAATTCTCAACTAAATTTTCTCCTCCAGTCCAGTGATCCAGGATGTACCCTGCCTCTCGCCCAGTGCTGACTGGGATTGGCTCTAACCCCCCCACAACCCTACAGGATAAGTAGTATATAGTAGAATATGGATGGAGTATTGAGTGAGTAAGAGCATTAGAGAATCCTTTATAAGCATAATGTGTAAAATACTTTTGCATGGCAGGGTACATTTTGAAGAAACAGCTGAAGACTGAAAAAGAAATGGAAGAATTAACTGGCCAAGTACATGAAAATATGGGGAAGCAGATTTAGGCCAGTTGGTCACATGTACAGGACAGTATGGAGTAACACTGTGTACCCTGGAGTACTACAGCATGTAGCAGTTACTAATTTGAGAGCATTAGGGAAACACAGTTCATCACTGTACCTTAATTACCAAAGCTCCTGTCAGTGATGACTTAATGGTGGCTCATTTTTAGCTCAATTTCTCAAGAATAATGTCAGAGCAACAGCAAAGGCAAAGCGACAAAGTCGTCAGGATTCTTGAGATTTAATTAATATTTGTACTTGATTTGTATGCATGTCAGAGGCAGTCAAGTACCTTGTACACGTTTGTCAAATGACAGTAACATTTACAGTACAGTTTTTAACTACTCACAAAAAGCTAAAGCTGATGCATACAGTATGTGATACACAACTACAGCTACAGAGCACCAACAGGCTAATTAAAGCAGACAATGCATAAAACAGTAAATGAGGATCTACATTATCATATAGATCAACAAGGATATTAAATACATTTGTGATACACATCTGTACTGTTCTCTATGGCTATAGTTTTAATAACTGCAGGTTTCAGACATGGTAAATGATTTGAAGAGGTCACCTTTCCATTCCACTGTGTGCTGGATTTTAGGAATAGTTATCTCCAGTTTTGTGTATGAATGTGCTAAAAGAGTGTCGCTCATTGAATATGCTCATTTTTTCATGAACGATGAACTGATCAACTAAATAATGTCAACCTTGTTAACTTGCACCGTGGTGAACTGAATGACAAACGTTAAACAAAGCTCCTTCTCCAAGTTTCCCTTACAAATTCTAGGATCACTTGTTTTGTTTGCCATGGAAACAATACATCCCCATGTCAGCACCACTGAGTTCGTTAACATAAAGCGAAACACCACCAAGTTGTGCTACATAAGACTTAAAACAAACGCATCCTCGAGCTGCAGCAGGCAGCTAAACAGTCAGTGGAGGGAGACCAGAGGGTAGACACTGGGTTCACTGGTAGAGAAATTTCCACAAGTAAAGATATCCAGGTACAGCCATAGCAGTATTTACAGTAAACATCATTAATATCCACAGTACAGTTCACATATAATAGACTCCATAGCAGAAATCATTCCCTAATTGAATGAATGAATTAAACAGAACAGTGCATGTGGTGTACTGTGAAATAGGGCTGTTGGTGGATGTTTCTACTGGAAACATGTTTTCTACTGCTCAGAGCAGCTTCTTTAAAAAAAAAAATTTAACAAGATATTAACGGGAATGAGTCCAGGGGCTGTGAACTTAGTTCAGAATTCAGAACTGTGAACTATGAGTATGAACTACTTTATTTCAATGCATGTGAACTGAACTTGCAAAACACTGGTTATTTCAGTGCTTATTCTGTGATATACTACCTCATACACTACTAGTAATTATGCTGTAAATTCAACTCCCTCTAAATCTACAGTATGACGACAGGCAGAGATGATCTACAAAAAAGAGGTCTCATTAAAAATGGTCAGTGGTGTCCCGGCACTTCCAACAGCTGGGAGCCGTCCTTGTTGCAGCAGCTGCTTTGGTCTCAGTATATTGAGCATGATGTGTGTTTACAGTTTTTTCATCGTCTGGAATAATTAATCGACAGGGAGCAATTAATCAATAATGAAGAAAGAAAATCCAAGCAATTTTTACATCCCAAACAATGGATTAACTGCCATCACCTTGCAGGAGTAGAAGACAAACGTGAATATCAATAACTATCTGTTTAAAGCTTCAACAAAAAAGTATCATCTGCTACATTAAGGCTGCCATTTTAAAGTAAAGTTAAGACATTTGAAGGGTATTCTGCCAATCGCATTGTGCTATAAACTCAGTCCTACAGAAATGTAATGTCTACTATTATATTGAAAACTGTTACATTAAAAATAGTGCGAGCAGGTTCATGTAGCCATATTTTGTTTCCCTTCTAATTAATAAGAGGTAAAGGTCTGTGTCAGCTTTCCTTTCTCAGGGGTATCCATCTTAATATTATTTTAATTAAGTACCCAAAATGACATTGAGTGCTGAGCTAAATTTTATCTAATTTCTACCGTCTCCTCTACATTTATAAACTACACCACTCACTGTCGATACTTGGATGTTCTCAGCGGCTCTGAATAAACCAAACTCTTAATCCGACATGCTTTAGGTGCAGGTGTCAACAAAAATGAAAATTCTACTCATTTTAGTTTAGTATTTATGATATTCTTACTTCAACCCTTTACCCAATCTTTGGTTAACTGCATTAATGCTGTGTGAGGTTCAGAACAATCTTTCACTTCCTTCTACTGGATTTAAAATGGCTTAGCAGACAAGTGTGAGCTTTTACTATGCTAGATAAATCAAAGAAGTGAAGTTCACAGTTGGAGAAATTTAATATTTAAAGGCCATAGTACAAAACTTGGTGAATGAGGCAAAGGCAATGAGAAATGAGTTCAACAAAGTGAGGAAATCCTATTGCCTAAGCTTAATGAAAATCTTGCTGACACTGGTTAAAACCTAATTGGCAGCACTCTGCTTCCTGAACCATAATTTACATGAGATGTGAATTAAAAGGTGTACAATATTTTAGATGCATATATAAATTTTGTCTCCTGCCGAGAAGCCTCTCATCCTCCTGAATGAGTGGAAGTGCTAACAGTTCTAGCTAAAGGAAGGCACAGAAACAACATGTAGAAAACATAGTCTGACCTCATTGGAAATGACAGACACAGGTGTCACACACAGACGGACAAGGCTGAGATCAAGATCAGGGAATACTGTCAGTGCCAGAACACAGGTGTTTCCTAACAAGGGATGTTAGTCCACCAACAGGTGAGCAGATGAGACTAATGAAACAAACAAGCCTAAGTATCTGTTGCATTTTCTGTCAATAAACGTACCTGAATTGAGCAATGATCACCCACTGACACAACAGTTATTAAACCTCCTCACATTTTTCACTTTAATTTCTGTGCAGTCTCCTAGAAATAATCACCCGATTGCATCTTGTTTTGTTAGGAATGAACAGCAGAAAAACTGGCTTCTGGCAGGAACAGACGGAGCCATTGTGTCATTTCACTGAATGACCAGAACCTTAGGCTAACAAGTAATCTCGGGAAAAATGGGTCCAATGGGGCAAATCTGGGTTGATCAGTAAAGCAATCCATATTAAAAATTCATTCTAAACTGGGGTATATAACATGTGAATTCAAGTGGAAACATATGTTTGATGCCTTCTGGAGAGGAAAAACAACAAAAGCACATTATTCATGCAAAGCTGCAGGAGCTTCTGTATCTCCTAAAATGAGTCCAATAGGACAAAAGGAAATGGACTTGTTTCATTTAAAGTAGGCAGAAAAAAAGACCCTTAGAAAACAGATGGGACCGACGATTGAGGATTCCAGCTGCTCAGGGTAAGACCTACATGTCAACCCGTCTGTGTTGGTGGCCACCTCTGTTATGGGTCATTTATTAACTGCTACTGGGGCAGCAATCTGTAAAACATGCAGTAACACTTAACCCTAGAATTACTTGATTCTGAGTTTGCATGGGGAGGTTTAGTGCCAGGTGAGATGCAGTTTGAAAGGCTTATCTGACCTGACAAGATGGAACATGGGGCAAACCTTTGGCTCTGTAATAAATTAATAGCTTTGATCTAACAATCTGTATCCTTAGTCCACTAGCTGTTACTGTTAAAACTGTATTGTAAGCCTGTAGAATGAATGAATGGAAGGATGGGCAGCAACAACCTGCAGTGACCAGCTTTACTGATAATGACGAGTGAGGCCTACAGGCAGGGCTTTTCTGACTCCCTATTATCCTTGAATCCTATTTACAACAGGATCAAGGACTGAACCTTTAAATACCTGCTGCACTTTTCAGCACCTCACAAAAACTACAGCGCCCTCCCCATAACCAAAGGGCAAACTTAGTGTGTGTTTAGTTCATATGTTTTACAAGTGGGGGCATTGGACTGATGGTAAGCAGCATTAGTATAGCAGAGTTAGTCACTCAGTCTGAAGACCACATTGGTTTTTTTATATACTGTCTTATGGTCAACGTGGCAGGAGACTGAAGGTTGTAACAGCTAGGCTGCTGGTGTAAATCCCCTGTCTAGCAGGGAAATTCTAGGCAGGAAAGCAAATGAGACATAAGACTGTGATGAAAGTTTAAATTCCCCGGACGCAGCAGGAACAATTGGTTGGTTGCAGGACATAATGAGTAATACTCCCACCTTTCTTCAAGCAGTGCTGTCAAGGTGTCCTTAATCACCCACCTGTTCCACTGGAACTGTTTAGTGAATTTAACTGAGATGGTACCAAACACTTGAATGGGGGGGGAGCATAATGATAAATAAAGGTTAAACAAAAAATTATCCATGTTCAAAAGGCCACAAAGTCCAGAGATGTGAGCTATTAAGGATGTAGACATTACACCATCAGTGCATCCTCCTATTCTGTCTGCACAATCCCTCAACATCAGTTTCTGCCACACCCATTTCTTAAATGCTCGACTAAAAAGTCCTACTGACAGTGTGAATCCCGTCTATCAGAAACATCATTCAGTCAACTTTCAGTCTTTCAAACTGCACCATGATTCGCTTGCCACAACAAAAAGTTAAGGTTTTCTTTAATTACATCAGTTGAAGACCTTTAATAAATGTGCAGTGAAAATAGAAAAATGCAACAGTGTTTACACTTATGGGCACTTGTTTGAGATGAGATACATAATAAATCAGCTTTTGTTTGCTTCTGATGCAGTGCCACTTAAACAGATGACCGACTGGGGATGGTGGAAATCAGACCTATGAAAACACACATACTTTTCACTGCAGTCTCTATTTATCTGTCTCCCTCCCACCCTTCATTTCCACTGCTAAAGCCTGTGTGATTTCTTTTCCCTCAGAGTGCTGCAGTGCTTGTCTGTGATTGGACATACGTATTCCTGCGACTGCTGCTGCTACTGTGGCCACTTCATGATTTAATCAGGATGAGAAACACTTTGACTTTGTCAGGGTTTCTGTGGTCGTCTCCTGCTGCTTTCTCCCCTGCACCCCGCTCCTCGACTCCTCCCTCCCTCTACTATTTTTTTCATCCTGTTGCCCCTTTCTAAAATTCCATCTATGCGCTTTAGTACAGAGGCTGCTGGCAGATCCACTCTCAGTAGGTTCTTCTAAATAATTCAAAACACTCATGTACACATCACTGTACACAAGCACACTCACAGGTACAAATTTCTATGCACACAGATACACATACATTCATACACAATACTCTAACCCTCAAGGGACTCGCACAAATGTCCGGGCACCTGGTGATCCATTCCAAAGGCTGGCAGTTGTCATGCCCAATATCGAATTTACAGCCCAGGTAAATCGGTTCAATCTGACTTTGTTGGGTTAATTGTTTGCTCTTTCCTGAAATATCACTCTGCTTACAACGATAACTCTCAAACAACCATAATACATATGCTGTTTGTGACTCAGTTTTAGATTAGTTTTAAATACACAGACAAAGACTGTGACATCATGTGAAAAATGTCTGATGAGCACAGATATGATTGTGGCAGCTCTACAGGGTATACAACTTAGAAAAATAATTCGTAAATCTGCATATTTCTTTGATAACTGTGAAAAACTGTTCTCCTACTAAGTCTGATGACAGTCTAAACAATAAAATTATCTTCTCCATCCACAGTTTAGAAACATGGAAGTGCTCAACATGTGGTGTGAGCAACTTTAAGCAACCAACATCATCTCAAAAGTGAGGAAATGAGAACCTGTAGCAGCTGCAAGACTAAATTTCAACTGTATGTGAGAAAAAACAATTCACCTCTTTGGATCTATTTAGAGAGAAAATCACATCAAACCTGTATCAGTCACGTCAACCAGCTTTTGAAGCTTTTCCTCTACAAAAATTACAGGGATACACAATCGGACACTTGAGATACACCTTCCATTAAACATTAAGTCCTGAATTGTAACAGGAAATATAAAACAAGCACCATAAGTGATGAGTGCCAAAAAATAAATGTGCCTGAGCAAACTCTATATACATGCCATGAATTCACCATTTTACTCCATGCTGGCATGGACATCCATGCACTCTGTAACTAGGCCATCTGCATCATGTTCTTCTAAAGTACAGGAATCTGAATTTTAAATGTGGCATTGTGATTGATGAGCATTATTCATGAATGGCAAGAATGCCCATCTTAAATTACCATATAATTACCATGAATATGGCCAAGAATCGCAGATCTAACATCTTTGAAGGAAACAATGCTAGATGTCATTAAATGGTGCTTTCAAGCTTTCCTTCTATCCTTCTTGCAAACACCAACAGCCAATATCACACACACCACTTATGTATTTACATTCCCCTGATTCCTGCACCTCCTTCATGCAAGTCGTGAACAGTAGCAGGCTGTTCTGTGAGAAATCAGTGTGTAGTCTGTCATATTCCTCGTCCAATTCACGGTAAGAATTTATGACTCTATAATCATGTTATCTGATATAGTGACCATCTTATGAGACAAAAAAAAATCATGAAGTCTGAACCAGGTATAAGTCTTCAGCCTACAGTGGAGGGCTGAGTCTGACTCTGCAGTTTTACTTCAGCTGGAAGGTCATTTGACCACTGGGGAGTGGCTGGTGAAGCAGAAGGTCTTTGTACTGATGGGAGGGCAAAGCTGCCAGTGGTAATAGAACTAAAATTAGTGGGTGGCAATACATCACCAGTAATCATTAGCAAGAAAGGCCACTTACTTTTACCGAGTGCTTTTCTGATTTGACTGTTATCTCTTCTATGTTGGTTCGTTTAGGCAGGTGACAATAATGCTGTTTGAACTTGAATTACACCAAGTGACTGTGCTGAATCACCGAAGACAGCGGGTTTTGGTCTTGCTCCATCTTCAACCAATCAACTACAGACAACAAACCCTACACAGCAGCATGAAACTGATGGCAAATGTACAGTTATACGAGTGCCTGTTAACAAATTCAAAGCACAGTGAAATGATGCTGATCCTGAGCTTTTCTGTTTCATTCACCATTACAGTAAAGAGCACAGTTCATCATGAAGGGTTAGGGTTACAGGCCGGGCTGGGCAAACACATCATGACATATTTTTTCATGTTGATTGAGAATGATCGTTTGTGATATTGATTTTTCCACTGTGGTGTCATGTCTTCAGCTATAGAATATGAAAATCCACTTGCTGTGTCTACACTTCTCTTTCAGTTTTTATCATATCAGTCCTTCCAATATTATAGTTTGCCTATGTGTCTTTACCTTCAACTGGGGCAAAGAAATACATGCACTTTGAAAAGGACAAAGTGAAATGGGCTTGTCACAGCCGCCATACGTCCTTGATTTAAGCCAACATTAGATGAGAAAGAGAATAAATTTGCCAAAGTAGCTTCACTTTTAAAATATCACTCTGCAAGTATTATTAAGTCAATACTTTTACTGCACCCTGTCACTGCATAATGGCTGTTCTCAAACACTAATTATAATCAAAGTCTTTCAAATGCCACATTGGCTATATTCTGGAAATCAACTGCAAAAAGTGAGGATGGAAAGGAGATAACTGCATATTTAAATAAAAAAATAAATGTCTCGTATAAATAAGTCATTTTCATTAATAAATCAACACGATCAGAAAAAACTGGCACAATCATGCAGTAAGACAAGATGCTTTTATTGTTCACTGAACACGCCAACACTCGCCTACACACAGCAGAACCACAGAGAAACAAAAGCTTAGAACATCAAAGCCAAGTCGCAGCATGTTCATCATGTGGAGAGCCGGCTGCCGTCCTGTACCACCATCACCACCACCACTGCTCTTTGTTCACTGAAGGCACGAGGTTGACATAGGGACCAAACTGAGAGGAATATTAAGACAACAGTATCCTTCAAAAAGCGTCCATCTCAACAAAGCAGTCCTGATACAGTGCCCAGAGAGAGTCGAGTGGTTAAAAGTCCTCCTCTGAAAAAACGTTTCCCTGTTGACCTGAGATTTAATCCTCCCACAGTCTGAATAAATATCCAACAAAAACACAAAGGTATTGACTACAAGACAGACACACACACACACACATACTCAAGTGTATTGTTAAAATAAGAAAGTCAGTCTAACATGTCTGGCAGATTTTCAGTTTCTAGACTTAAGATTTGTATATTTATTTCACAAAGTTGTAATGACGGATGTTTGTTTGTAGGTTGCAGAACAAACATACAACCATAGTTCATTGGGAGCAGGAAGACTGAGAAGCAATGAACATAAAAGACAAGGCAACTGACCATGGATGGCATCCACAGTGTATGTAAACATCTTTTTGTCTTTGCATTGCACACTATATATGGATTTACAAAATCTGAACAAGGGGATGGTAAAAGTGCTGCCACACCTTCTCTGCTGAGGATGAGCTATTGGCCAAACAGCAACACAAATCACACCAACACATAACGCAGCCCTTTGGGAAACACACACCCACAGAGCATCTGAGGCTGCAGCCCTTCACAAACACACTAAAAAGCACCCTCACAGGCGAGCAAAGACTTTCCAGAATAATGTTTTACCCAGCGTTCTATCAGCTTGCCAGCAGGTGTGTGGTGATGAACGGTGTTTGCCTCGGCCATCATCAGCTACCCGGGGAGGTGTTCCAAGCTCTGCGAGGCTGCTTTCACCTGCTCTTTGGGAAGCAAAGTCCTCAGGCAGAAACCACCTCAGCTTCCTCTTCCACCCAAGCGGAAATCCATTCATCAGCTGCTGTAATGAGCTCACGGCACTGCCTCGCCGTACTGTACATGTAGCATATGCATACAACGCAGGACATGGCTAAATCCACAGTGATTAAGTCAAGTCCATTCATTTCCTATGCAGTAGAGCAACTAGGAGAAGTTTTCCACTGGGTGGACAATCATCATGGTTTTTGGCTAAGACTGACTGGGGACAACTGGCGTATTTGTATACAGCAGCCACACTGATTTCCATGTGTCACGGTTTCCTTTTGAAATTTTGTTTTATTCCAGTGAAAAGTTTTTTAAAAAGCAGCTTTTCCAGGTCTGAACCAGCTATTCTGGGCTACATGTGCACTGTGAAAACTCTCTGTTAAGTGTAACAATCTTAATTAAGATCTTACTTGCTTTGCATATGGATTGGCTTATCCACAACAATGTTTGTAGTGCTGGTAACCATCTCTTGCGGTGAGCAAGCTGGCATGAACATAAAAACACACACATCCATTATGATCTGCTTTTGCTCCTATAGCTTTTTTCTATCCCAAAACAAATTAAGAGTCAAAGGCACAGAAGACACTGTAAAAATCTTCTGACTCTTTTTATAATCAGGCCTCATAATACTTGACAAATAGCCATGTGTGTTTCCGCACTAGTCAAACTGTACCCTTGACAACACAATGAAAAAACTAATGAAAAATCTAAGAAATTCCACAAGAAATGCTGTTAGTGTGACCAGGGTGCTTCAGTGGATCCTTCTCAACCTACATCTCATTCAGAGTGATTTGCAGTAGAGATAATGTGCAGCAAAATCCTAAATTGCAAAAGGATAATTTTTTAAATGATGAAAAGTGGGACAGTATGTGGTAAAGGCAGTTCAAAGGCAATCATGCATTTGGTTAGCTTTAAAGAAAGAAAGACAAAAACAATGTGCAACCTCAGGTAAAGAAAGGCAGCCCAAGCAAAGACTGACGAAAAAGTCATAAAGGAGATAATTATCTGGAGACTTCGCAGTGCTGAGTCTGGAAACTGGTCTTCCAAGATTCTCCATTCATGCTGTGAAACCTGAGGTCACCATTCTCTCAGATTTCTTCTGTCATGCAGGGCTCCACATGTGGCGCTGAAGGCTTTTGTTAAGTAGGTCACATCCAACTCTGCAATGGGACTCCTCAGTCCGCCTCACAGCCAGAGGACTCTCAGATACAGGAGCACAGCGGGGCTTATTCTCTGCATGGAGCAGTTACTGAACCTCCAGGGCCCTAACATTTTTGATAGAAAATATTCTCAACAGTATTGGATTTTTGAATGTTTTCCTTGTATGAGCTAGATTGTTTTCAATGAAATAAAGATCTTTAAAAATATATAGGATTATAAAGAGCAGAGTGTGGTTACCAAACTTTTGTACCTTCTGTAAGTTGCACCTATCGTAAACCATCCACGGGGTCTTTAACATTCCATATCTTGGAACTCTTACAGCGACAGACAGAACAAGATTAGGTTGATAACACAAGAGGAAAAGTCCAGGTCTAATGTGAGACCCATGAAGATGTCTGAAAAGTGCATAAAAAGACAAAATGTGATCACAAAGTTAACGTGTAAGCTAATTTATTCTTCATTTCTCTTTCTCTTGCCAGCATTTTTATCCTCCCTACATTTCATTTTGAGTGCCTCTACAAATCGCTTGTGTTGCAGAGTGTGAATACAATCTATTTGACCCATACTGGAGAACGTCTGTGGCATGTGTCATAAATGTTCTGCATCCTTACTCTACTGTCTTTCCTCTTTTTCTTCCATCTCTCTCTTGTTCCTGTGGCCTTAATAAATCAGCTTTTTAAATGCAATGTTTCATACAATAATGTTCCACTGCAACAATATTACAGGAAAATACAGGAAATTAACACTTATTCGAAAACATGAGTAGAAGGTTAGAAATAATAAGAATATGCTTCTAAACCTAGAAATGACTTACGAATGCAGGTTATATATATTGTTGGGTAAAATTATTAACAATGTCATACTTTAAGGTTGATTCTAACATTTGATGAATTAAGAACTTAATTAGTAGAAGATTAACATTATGCTTGTTGATTAGTCAACCTGTGTGTTTTCTTTGTTTGCGTATGGTAATTCTATCATAGTTAAGATTTAGTTTATAGCACACATAAGTTTACCTACTTTAATCTTACAGTTATGTTTATGTAGTTACATGTCAAACTAGTTCACTAAAACAATGAAACTCATTAGATTTACAGCTTTGCAAAGAGGGTCCACGGTTAATTTACTATCACCACCTGGCTAATGGGCCAGGGGAGCTATAGTTTATTGGGATTCCTAGGATAGTTGAAACAGAGATTAGGACTGAGGCCAGGAAGAGGAAGACAACTTCTGGCAAGATAGTTTAATTAGCCAAATGGAAAGCCATGTTTCATATAGTGTAGTTAGTTAGTTGGAAACAACGAAAGAAGTGAGTGTAGGAATTTAGGCAGAGTAGGATTTCCTCCCTCTTTAGAAAGCTGCCTTTCCCATTGGAGCAGGAAGGACGCAGGAGGGGGACGGATGGATAGATGGACCAATGGAGCAACACAAGAGGACCAGACCAGCCTACAATTGCACATTTGAAATTGTATAAAATCAACTGAATGGAGGAGGACAGTGTTCCTTCTCATCCTGAAGACGAGTTGAACGGTTTTGGTGTTGAGGTCAGGGCTTCAGATAGAGATGGAACCCAGAGATCTGTAAATTGCTTTATTCGATGGTCTGTTCAGTTATGATAATAAATGTTTGAAAGGTGATAGTTGACTCCGATTATCTTCATAAAAGAACACGCTGCAGTATGTACACTATAGTTCCATTATAATGTGAGAAGGATGAATGGTTATAGTAAAGGTTTTGTTGATTATCATGCTGAAACATTATGATACTGACTACGTTATTATGGCCTTTAAAAAATAGTCGATTTAAGTGTTCATTGGTTTAATAAAATCTAAAATCAATCAAGTGTACTGGGGCCTTGTACTTTACAAGTTTCATAAGTTAATCTGTCTTTTCCACCTGCTGTTAAGCTTCTGTAATGCATCAGTTGTTGGTGGGACACTAGGGACACAAACTAATGGATAGCAGTGGGGTTAGCGCTACTTATTAGTGAATCCCATTATACAGGGTATTTTTGGTTTTTATATACAGATGATGACATGTCATATTAGTGGAAAAAGTCTTACTTTTTTAATATACACACCGGATGTGCTGCAGAACCATCAAAATGAACGCCAAAACACAATTTAGGAAAGTCTTGCCTATCACGTACAATATTTCACAATATACAGCTCAGAAGATTATTTCACGCTTTTCCACTGATGTACAGGAGGTGGTTACATGCCAGAAACGTCAGCAGTGTCCCAATGAAAGAATAAATACAGCATTTGTATACATTTTCTTGCAATAAACCCGCTGCAGTAAATAATAATGTTTGCAGTTTTATATCCCTCACAGGCAGACAACCACTTTATTTTAAACTGTCTATATAAAGCACAAGTACATACTCTATATAGTTACTGTCATGACAGCTGTGACTTGAGGTTAATGAGCAGTGAGGTAGGATGCGGTTTGTGATGCTTTGAAAGATACAAATGCTTTTCTTCAGTAACTGAATGTGTTTGTCTTTTCTTTATACACACCACTTGTGCATTTTGGAGCCAGCTCATCCTAGGGGTCTCCCAAACCATGTGTCTAGGACACATCTGGATCAGATGCCCGAGCCAGATGCTGCTTTCAATTTAAGGTGCAGTGGTTCTGGCCATGGCCCTAAGAGTGAACCCAGACCAAGTGGAGGTAGCCTCTTACTACTACTAATAATAATAAAGCAATGACCTATAGCAGTCACTAGATTGGTGTGGAGGAGACTGTAGCTACCCTAACCAAGCCCAGTGTGGCCTGTCAGTACCTGAGGGTTGGGTCCAGGTTCAGACAGAAATCTAGAAATGACATTTGGCTCCAGACACTGTCAAACTATAGGGTAGACATCTGGAGTTCTCAAATGTCTGCTTCATTTAACAATGAAGGGAAAAACAAAGTACAAACTCAACTGTGTTGGACTTGGCCCGGGTTCTGGCATTATTTACTATAGGCTTCGGACGCCAGACTTTCAGGCACGGGTTGGCTCAATCCATGTTCTAGCGTGGAGTCACTCTGTCTCCATTATGGAAAAAACACTATAATTTTTCAATCAGTATTTTTTAAATGGATGCCATCCCTTGTTATGCAGTTGTTAGTAAGCTGCCTGTCTGGCCCGCCTTTCTCTGAAAATACATCAGTATCTAATTAAAAGTTGAATACAATATAGTCCAGCTGCAATCCATTTTGTCTGCTGTCTGCACCTGAACAGTGACTATCTGAACTTTGCGGAGACGTATGACTCAAACACACGCCTGACACAATGGCACTCTCTCTACAGGAAAACATTGAGACTCATGTCCAGATTACTATCTACTTTATCCTGTCAGGTGAAAGCTCTGAATCTGCCAGCCAGCAGATCTGTGGTTCACACCAGCGGGGGAGCCGCTCCAGGAGGCCAGGCTAGATGACTAGAAGGGGGTCCAACAGTAGTCAAAAGCAGGGCTTTAGGACACTCTTGGCTTGGCTGATCAAAGACCTGCAGCTAAAGGGTCTCCGCGGGCCCTCTACAGGGGTGGTGAGGGGTTAGGAGATTTGATTTTGGGGGTTATTTCAAGGTCTTCATCAGAGAAGAATCAGGGTGTCTAAGCTTCTGCAATAAAGGCAAAGACTTTTCTCATGAAACAGCTTTTTGAACACTATATGTGGTGCAATTAGAGCATCTGCTCAAATATGATGATTTCACTGATGTTCTATGAGAGGACTGAAGTTTTCCTCTCAGAGTCAAAGACTGTGTATTGGAAAACTCTAAACTTACCATGGAAATGCAGACCATTACTCAAATATTACACCAAGCCAGCTCATTGAAAATGAAACACTCACTGGCAAAGAATTTTCTGATGACACACTGTGACATTTCTATGACTACTGGACAAACGCAGTCTGCTGATGGCAATCGTGATATGAAAGCTCCAAATAGTTTGCAGCTGACTCATTCTTACTCATCCTAGTCTTGTTTAAAAGTTATGTACACACGGTTCAACATAACATAACTGAGGCACTTCGCATACTGCTACATACAGAACACTAAGTAGCCTACTGTGGATTCCAGTACACTTAATGTCCGTGAACTGTGGGAAGACTCCTCAGAAAGCCCAAGAGATCTTTGAGAGACATGCTAAAATGCCAACACAGGACCCTGACTGCTCTAAGATACGAGTTATGCAGGTACAGCTGTATCTGCCAAATCTCTTTACTCTGGGTTTCATACTGGATTGTAGCTGTTAAGAAGCCTGGAGAGCACTTCCAGTAGTTTCACCTCTATTAGCTGTTCAAAGACTGGCAGGCAGAGCTGCACACACATGTCTGATGAGTGTCAGTAGCAGTTTACTGTAACCACGTTGCCATGTGACCAAGCTTCCCAAGAAATTTGTACACATGGGTTTTATTTCAGTTAGAGATTTCAGAAGGAAAAAGGATGTGTGTGTATTTTATTCCCATCCAAAATGCATGGTTTAAAAAATTTGTTTGCCCACAGCCCAGGTTTAATTGAAACAATGCTCTTGTTGTTAAATTAACTGTCTATAAAAATCTGCTAAGGTCATCCCATTAGAAACCTGTGTGTATTTGTGTATGTGTGTGCACACTGCTATGTACAGCAGGTGTGTATGAAAGTTTGTCTCTGCTTGCTGCAGGTTTATGTTTAAACCAAGCATCAGATTTAGTTGAACTCATAGCACACAAGGTCAGTGAAATCATCTAATCATCTTTAGAGGACATCCCACATCATTTCTCTTCATACCTGCTAAAGTCTATCATGTGCTTCCTCAAGAGAGTCATGAAATATATTATGTGTTAATTAGACATGAACTGCTCGTTTAAGTCTCAGCCACAGAACAGGAAGTGAGCAAAAGTGCACGGTGTAAGTATGTGATAAATGAATCATACCAGATGCTCACATTTATTTCTGATGCCCCTACATTCTTGCAAGTCTCTAATTAACACTGTTGATCCTTGTTTGTTGCTAAATTAAATCAGAGAAGATCTAAGGGATGATTCACAGGCTGTTATTGATAATGATCTTCAATTAATTGAGTGCTCTTGATGCATCAATCTTGCCTCAGTGGCAAGCACCTGTCTGAGCAATTAAGCATCTTGTGCAGTCAGAGGCACAAAAGATAAAACTTAGAAGATGCAGCCCTAAGGGCAGAAACACACCACGGCGACATGAAAGAACTAGCAGCGATGTAGGCTGAGTTTTGTGTTGCCTCATGTCATCTTTGTCTGGACCAGCCAGGTCAAAAAAAAGTGGCACTTGAACACAGTACAGACTGTAGTCAACAGCCGAGTAGCACGTACGTTGTGTGCCTGCATGCCAAAAGTAACTCCCCTACCATCAGGTGGTGCTAACTGCATTCAATATGTCCTTGTTGACAGACTTACTGTGTTGTGAACAAGATGTAGCTGCCTGCTAATTATAGCTAGCTGGTCCTGGCATCTCTGAAAACAGCTGAGAACATCTCTAAATTCCTTGATAAACTGACCATATATTCCTAATCTAAGCGATTAGTGTCTCACCTGAAAAAATATTTAAAAAAATATGAATAAAATATTAAAAACAAGAAGAAACTGCACTAAATGGGGCAAATCATGGAGACTAAAATGACAGACCCAAAGGGCTTTCCTGAATATTTCTCTTATGTACTGTTTCACTAAGCCGGACAGCCAGTTAGACTGGTCTGTCTTGCTGACACCAATTTAACATGCTGATTCGGCCAAAAGGCTGCCAGCAGGGTCGGACTAGTGCCAGTGGTGCAGGACACACCGGTAAGACGAGTCCTGACAGATGCTCACCAATGGGATCATGGCGGCCGAGGGCCTGGTATGTCGCAGGCCTAACACAGTCAGTGAAACACAAAAAATGCATAACAATGCTTTAATTCAAGCTAGGAAATGGTTTACATGTTAAGGTGAATGACAAAAACAGAGATAAAGCTAAGTCAATACTCAACCACAGATCCAAGCCAATGTTCAATGTTCAGTTCAATCACATGCCAACCACATGGCAAACTTCACTTTGAAGAAAAAAAACCAGTGTCGCTCTATAGTAAAGTTATCAACTGGCACACTCGCTCTAAAGAAGAACAAAGCAGCTAACACTATAGCAAAACGGCCCCTGGTTCTACTCCAAGCTTTAAGTTTCTAATGCCTCTGAGATTCTAAAAGCTGTTCTACAGGTTCACAGGCATAGTTACATTCAGTATAATAACTCAGTAGAAAAGAGATATTTGCAGTTAATATCAGTTTTCTGGTGTCTGTAGCTATGAACCATTTTATGAAGCAATGCAGTAGCATGAATCACTGTCATAAAGCTCAGGAGACGGAAAGTGTCTCTTTGTGTTAGATTACTACAGGCTCGCTGGATGACTGACTGGGATGCAACAGAGGCACAGGCACACGGGAGAAGAGGAAGCACTCAATGCACTGACTCTACAATGAGCTCACCTCTAGGGTGTCAGAAGAAGAAAAAGGGTAGATGAGTGGAAGAGAACAATGAAGTCAGGAAAGAGGAGTGAAAAGGAAAAGAAAGTACTGTAAGCATTAAAATATACAGATGAAATAGTACAGGATAAGAGTAGAGAGTGAGTACAGGAAATGCAGAGGTAGAAACCTTGCAGGATAGAGTGCATGCAAAACAGCAGAGGCAAAATCAAAGGAACAAATATTTCTGGAGGGAGATTGAAGTTTTAGTAATACACACATTTCCTGAAGGCAGAGATGCTCTGGTGACAGAGACGATCTCACTGGGCATAGCGAGAAATTCAGTGCTAGACAAAGCTGCTTAAAATCGTACTAAGACAATGAAGAATCAAGTTGCTGCCATTTGACCAGAGTTCCTACTTTAATATTCAAGTCAGACTGTTAGATCTGAGACACTGTCCAGCAAGGTTT
This sequence comes from Monopterus albus, assembly GCF_001952655.1. Lineage (NCBI taxonomy): Eukaryota > Metazoa > Chordata > Actinopteri > Synbranchiformes > Synbranchidae > Monopterus > Monopterus albus. Next base: position 439,226 of record NW_018127999.1, read on the forward strand.
AACTAGGTCCAATAAAATGAAAGTGCTGAGAGAAGAAAGGCTGAAACAGGATGGAGGGTTAGAGAGAAGAGAAGAGAAGAAGAACATGGACAAACAAAATGGGGCCTCTGGGATGAAGAGTGAAGTGGATGAGTGAGTAACTAGATGAGGGCAGGAGGGGGAAGTGGGGAAGAGAGGAGGATAGAGAAGAGGAGCAGGGAAAAGGTAGAGGTATGAGTGGAGGGCTCGGAGAGAGACTATAGACTGAGGTTCCAGGGACACACATGTGAAGAGGCTGTGAGAGACACAGGTGTAGCTGCAGGCATGTCTCTCCATTGTTCGGTTGAAAAGACAGAGATGGAAGGCACTCTGTGAGCTCTGGGGCCCAGACCCCAGTGTGTGTCTGTACAATATGCGTGTGTGTGTCAGTCACAGGAGAAAGAGAAAATGTGCCTTGTCACCTGGAGCTCCCAGGCGAACCACTAGTGCAGCGTTCCATGGCAAATGACCCTGCAGAAAAGAGCTGCGTTTGGATTTTTTTCCATGTGTGGTTAGTGTGTGTGTGCATTTCTGCAAGTGCATTTGTCCAAGACTAGCGATGTAACTGCTCTCCTCGAAAGCAATTACTGAAAATCAAGTATGCAGTGTGTGTTTACAATGAAACTGCAGACTTATCCTAACCTTAACCATGACCACTACTTGCCTAACCCCAACCCTTACACAAACCTTAACCTAATCTTTAACTAGGTGCATTTTCAAACCTACTAAACTTGCATCCTTGTAGTTGGTCCGGATTGAGGTTGGTTCATGTTCACACCACAAACAAACCCCTTCAGAGTTCATCTGAGACTGTTCTGACCCCGCCTTTGAGAAAGGGTCTGGGTGTGGCTGTTTCGGTCTGTACCCAAGTGCAATTGCTGTGTTCAGACGAACTGTACCAAAGGGGGAAAACAAGCCAGAGTTCAGTTCAACCAGATTAAAACATGACAGGTGTGAAAACACCCTAACTTGTCACCCTAAAATTCAATGATTTATATGGCACGGACCAGCATTTGGTCCCCATGGGGAAGGCGAATCCCCACTGTGTGTGTGTGTGTGTGTGTGTGTGTGTGTGTGTGTGTGTGTGTAAAGTAGTCTTAACTATGGGTCTGCTGCGGACAAATGACTTTGCAGTGAATTGTGTGGAACAGCACAAGTCATTTAGTGATTAAGGTTTCATTTGTCACAATAAGTTCAGGGGTCTGACCACTTGAGCAGACAAATGTTCTATAAAATGGCCTTTAGCAAGACACAGTCTGTAATCATTTGCTGAAACAAATGCTCAAAGAGAAGAAAATGTATGCAGATGAGTTAGCACTGAAAGGAGTGAGGCAAACAAATTACAGCATTAGGATCATGAGTAATAAGCAACTCACGCCTTCTACCCAGTTGTAAGTAATTCACTTGAAGTGAAGTGACTAATTCATATAAAATAGTATCCATCACTGGAAAGATCTCACAATGCCGTGCAGTGCACTTGAATAATGCAACTGTTTTACATGATAATGAGAAAGGCCAGGGATCACACTTCAATCCCCCACAAACTAAATATCAGAGAACAAGGTTTAGACTATATGGGGTGAATCACAGCAGAAGAGTCAAATCTCGGCCAGGCCTTCTCAACAAAATAACACGGTTTTATTCCGCCCCCGCTCTATGCAGAATAATTTTAATCAAGAATGTTCTTTTAGTTTCCATAATTGATTTGAATTGGATGATAAATTCTCTCCATCTCTTGCAGATTAATGCTACAAAAAGATATTCAACTGTGGACTGGGACAAAATGTGGGGATTCGGAAGCACTAGGAGAGATTCAGGCAGTGTGTCTTTTATTTACTCCAGCTTATGGCAAATCATAGGTTTGAAGTGTCAAAGAAAAATAGTAATAATATATTGGCAGTTCATACAGTATCCATTTAACCCAGGAAACATTAATTGCTTTGAATGGTAGCGTGGTTGCTGGATACGAAGGGTATGCTGTATTTAAAATGCTAGTCTCTAACACAGTATGATAGACACTTCAACTTCATGTTTACAAGGTTTCAGTGTCCTGTGAACCTGCTGTCAACATCAAGGCTTTTCCACATTAAAACAAAATTTCTGAGAAATGAAATCTCCTCCAAGTCATAAGTATAAACCAAGACGAGGAAACTTCAAGGAGTTCAACTTGTACAACTAATACCAAACTAGTGCTCTAAATGTTCTTCTGTACAGTCGAGGACAATATTTATTTTTAATTTGTTTTATTAGATATAAAATAAAGCATCATTGAAATACTGTATGTAACAGTGTACGAGAATAAAATGCAGCAGGAGGTACAAAACCTCCATTTAATTAAAGAGTAAATTGTAAATAACAGCAGCTGAATTGGCAGCATCACTGTGAATCAGGCCAGCAGACAGAGGAACAACTAGATGGAGCCTCACCTCAAGAGGATGCTACTGCCGGCATCGGTGACATAGGCACAAAAACAAAAATGGGCAGCAGTGTTCATCCATACAAGCTCCTGTTCTCTGAGGAACTCGCATGGAATGAGCTTGAAAACAATAACATGGACTGGTAGCTTCCCTGAGGTTGCGGTTGGGGCTGTTCCTTCCTCTGGGTGTTAGAATTAGAGCACTCTACGTAGTCAGCGATTTATGGTAGAAAGGTGACTCGATGATGCAAACAAGCCCTGCGCTACTGAGATGCTGTACTTGCTATAAATGAACCCCAAGGACACAGTGTCACTCGGTATATAGGAGCTGTAGGAGCTTCTCATGTTGATGGTATGAAATGACTGTGAAAAAGTGTGGGGAAAATGCTTACACTTTGAAAACGAGAACATAAAGTGAACGCCTCCCTGCTTTCTATACAGTATGCATATTTTTCCACTGATGATGTAGAACTCAGCTAAATTGTTCATTAACACAACATGTCAGCCATTCACAGAAAAACCTAAGCCCAAAGAGCTGCTCCTAGTGACAAACTTCAAAGAAAATTCTTAGAATTGTGGTGTTTTCCAAGATTCTCCTTGAAAATAAGATTAGATCCTTGTAAAGATGAAAATTATTCACAAAGCATCTCAGCCACCAAAAGAGCTCCTATGGTGAAAACTGCTAAGAGTAGAAAAGAGGACTTTAAGAGGCTTAAGAGTTACTGAAGCAGAGGATAAAATGATGGGAAGACAAACACTACAGAAGAGATCGCGCAGTGACAATGTTTGCGATTCATCTCATTAAAAATACACACACGTCTCCCACCCGACACAAAAATGTCATAACTCCTGATGTGAATGTGATCACAAAATTAAGATATTTGGCAAATGAAAAATGAAACAGTGCAGCAGTGCAGACATGTCTGTTGCAACCTCCATATTGTGATGCACTACATTTCATTTTCACCGTACGTTCGTATCTTACAGGCTCACGGACACAGCCTACACATCTTTGCACCATCAGAAAATGAGGATATTTTTTTAGCTGCTTTTCCCTGTTAATACCAAAATTAATTAAGTGAATAAGTACAAAAATTACCATCATGGCCCTGTGATAAACTGGCGACCTGTCCAGGGTGGACCCCGCCTCTCACCCAGTGTCAACTGGGATTGACTCCAGCGCCCCCTCGACCCATAGATAATGGATGGGTGGATGTAGCTGCTGCCGCCCCCGCGTGATCAAGAAGCCTAGCAACGGGATCAACCACATCTCTTCAACTGAGATTAAGGTTTTTGTGTTTTCCTTGCTCAGAGTTCGTCTCAGAATTTCCTAAATCAATTTTAAGCCAGGACTCATTGCTAAGGGCTTTTAGGCTAAGATAAAAGCTCTCTGAGAGTCAGTCTCAGAATGTTTGTGAATATGGACCTAGAACTGCTGTTTAATGGGAAAAGCCAAAGCTGAATAAGGATGTTACTGCTGTTACTCCTTGACAGCGTTGCCATTAGTCATTCAGCCACCCATTCATATCAGGAGCATGACCTTTAGAGGCATTTCAAGTCAAGTCAAGATAAGTAAGTCACATAAACCGAGCTTTCTGTCAGTAGTATGGAGAAACAGTGACTTTGACTTCTTATTTCCAAAAGAGAAAAAGGCAGAAGAGATTCTGGAATTTTCCAGTCTTTGTTGAAGGGGCTTTGTAAGTTAAAGAAGCTCAAATGCTAGAGCACACTGAGCTGCACTAGTTGTCAGTATGGGCTCGTTCTTTGCTCTCTGGTCAAACTGTCGAGCTGACAGAGTCAAACCATACGCTAGTATCTGACACCTTACGTTACACAGGACAGTGAAGGTACTGATCGGCTATTTATATCCAGCCAGATCAGGAACTATCTGAGAGGCAGAAAGAAGTAGCTGTCCAGAAGACGTAATAAATGTACTGTGGAGTCCGAGTGGACCTCCACGAGTCAAAAACAGTAATTTATCAAAACTCTGGCTAAACGAGCACAAACTTGCAGAGAAGTGATCATTTCAGCTTTGCATGCGGTCTGTCATGTGCAGTTTGTGTTAATCACAGCAAGCTTGTTAAGCTAATAGCTAAATGTTATGAACAAGCTAAATTTATGAGTAAAATAAATGCAGAGTAAGAAGTAATTTCCTCTTAACTGTCAATCACAGATAAATGACTTTGTTTTTCAGTTTAATCATATTTAAAGCTTGAGAAACCCCACTGTTAAAAGTTTTTAAGTTCCATAAATGCATCATGCTTCCAAAGTCAATGAGTAATTGTGTTAAATGTGATCTCAATTCTGAACAGAATAATCGTGATAATGATTTTTGCCATAATCGTGCAGCCCTAATAAATTACACTGCATTTCAAGCATACTTTGATTGTGATATTAATAAAGCAAAAAATGAAAGTATTTCGTCTCTGGTGCAGTACGTTATTGCAGAGTAGTTATATCAAATTAGGACAGGAGCTGTATTATACTGTATATCTTAAGCCAACAGGGTCCTTCTTAGTTGTGGCCCCAGGCAGTTATATATTAATAAAGCAGTATATAGTAATGTCAAGACCCAAATTGGCTGAAAAATACATTTTCTACACATAAGGTGAAAAAAATCCACTGCATTCAAAGAGATGCATTGGTAATGAAATTGTAACAAAATGAAAATGTCTTTGAAAACACTGAATTAGGAGTGAACACAGACAGACATACATTTTAGACTCAGAGCCTGTGTGTGTGTGTGTGTGAGAGAGAGAGAGAGAGCAACCTATAGTATGAATGTTTTTTTTCTACCCAGGGTCACTTTGCCTCGAGGTGACACCTGTGTTTTTATTTTTTTTTATTTTTCCAGGCACACACACCACTTAAGCTCTGAACCAATTTACCACAGACTGGGGAATGTAGAGAGAAGCTTGACAGAGTCACTCAAATCCCCGTCAGCACCATATTGGGGGCACAGTGAGAGAAAAACAAGGGTGAAGGAAAGAGAGGGAAGTGGTCTTGGTGGGGAGTGAAGGGGGGAGCAGAGCAAAAGAAATAGATCTGCATGGACAGAGAGAAAGAGACAGCAATGTGTTTCCATCCAGTATAAAAGTCACTTTACTTCCAAGCAAGAGTCGCAGGGCAAACAGCAAATGCATTACTTGATTGCTGTGTAAAATGCTATAGCAGTGAGAGATGTGACTACTCCCAGCAGTTTGCAACTAGATCCCAGCTCTGACAGAAAGCAAAGTTTTCAAAGCTGGGTCCAGAGGCACTGGCAAGTACATGTAGTTTACTTTTATGCAGCCATTAAACTGCATGGCTGAAAAATAGTGAAACAAATGGGGGCGGGCCAGTTTCAAATTCATATGTCGCTTTCTTACTATGTTTCGCACTGGCATCTGCCAGAGCTTTTAAAAAGCAGTGTTATGAACAGCAATGAAAGCGGAGTATGTAGCCGGAGAGCTCCAATAATTATGCTGTACCACCTGTTAACTCAACAAGGGACAAGCCAGAATGCCAAAATGGCTTCCCTGTCAACATTAGGGATCTGTTATTTACTTCAACAATAGAGAGAAATGGAGAGCAAGTGTGTATCAGACAGATAGGCGGAGATACAAAAACTGAATTTCCAAATAACACTGCAATTTCAATTGATTCACTTCTCAAATTTCAATTATCAATAAAGCCATATGCTCCAGGCTAGGCAACATGCGTCAAAAGCTAAAGCCGCGCGGCCAATCCAAGAGGCCCATTGTGGTGCTGCAGAGTAGAGCTCGCCACTGAAACGGCAAAGTGACAGGCAATGCCAGTGTTGTGACAAGCATGTCAAAATCTCTTAGGCATGAATAAGCACTCTCTTTCAGAAGAGATTATTTTGTTTTTGTCATGACAGAAATGGTGTGTCTTTATATGCGTGTGTGTGTGTGTGTGTGTGTGTGTGTGTGTGTGTGTGTGTGTACCTGTGTGCGTGTTTGTATGTGCACAGACTAATAAAAGGATGAGGAGGCAGTCTATGTTAGTGAGCTGAAGATAAAACAACAAAAAGCACAGTGTGCAGTAAAAGACTGGGATGTGTAGGTGGTTCAAGACAAAAACTATTCTAAGTGCTTCTGCAATTTTAATTACATAAAACATTAAAGATGCAGCTTATGTAATAAAAAATTTAATGTTTTAAAGACGTTGATACAATAGAACCAAACCAAAATTACCGCTGTGTGGTTGTATGCCTCCACCAATCAGTCAAATTCAAACAAAAAAGGTCACTATTCAATGACAACAAGCAACTATTTTTCATGTCAAAATTAACAAAGCAAGGCAAAATGTTCCCAAGGTTGTTTCTGAATTTTTATAAAGGTTTTTCTTAATACAGTACACACACCAACTGTGGAAAATGTTAGATCAGCCAAAGACAAAAAGAAACAAAAAGACTATTTACAGTTTGTATGTTATACATGTGGACATTTATAAAGGTTAAAGATCTTGAATGGATCATATTAAAGCATAAGACATACATAAATGATGAATAAAAAACACTAATTTTCTGTTTGATTATTTTCTATCATTTGCTTGCTAATGTGAACTTAGCTTGTGAGGAGGTATAAATAGCTAAATCCCAAATTTACAGTCAGACTGAGCTGATCTCACGCAGACATCTAATGCTGGGGGCAGCACAAAAGCCACATGCAGGAGATGGTCGACTATAGATGCTTAACAGCAGCCAGCTGCCTGCATATTGACAACAACTACTACACAAATCTGATTACCTATCAGGAAGCATGTCCCATCCCACCCTGACTAAGACTAAATTTCCACTTTTCCCTAAAATAAAATCCTGATGTAAGAAACATTTGTGCAAAACACACTTGTTTCTTACCATCAAGGGAGATTTTATCTCTTGCTGTCAATTTACTGCTTCCAGCAAGTGAAGCAGAGGGATTGTCATTGTCTTTGTGTTTGTAGTGTGGGACATCAAGTAAAAAACACTATCGAGTTTAAGCAGTTATATTACTGAAATTATTGCTTCAGTTATTTCCCAAGAACCTTTCTGGCTGCTCTTACAAAAAAAAACAAAAAAAAAAACAGAACAAACAACAACAAAAAACATGTTTTTCTACTCTGTAAAACCAAAGCAATACCATGTCCGTGGCTGATAGGAAAACACAATACATTTGCTGCAGTATCCTTGACAATGTCCCACTACCACAACAGCAGGAGACGTGCAGGGCCAAAGAGAGCTTTCTATTTTCATAGGAGAGACTGATGTTTATGAGGCAGGGGACCAGAGTCGGACCAAGGGACGCCTCTATCTGGGACAGGGCATCCATTTCATACAGCAAATACTTTCACCGTAATGAATCTGTGGGGAGAATATCAACTTAATGGAGTTAAGACCCACGTGACTGCTGTGGAGAGAAAATAAGAAGAAAGGTGTTGGGGGGGGACACAAAAAGAAAGATGGGGATAGCTGGACTGCTCATTAATAAGCCCACTGTAACAAATACAAGGCTGTCAGGGAGGCCTGGAGGGTATTAGGTAGCGGGGTGTGTGTGTGTATGTGTGTGTGTGTGTGTGTGTGTGTGTGTGTGTGTGTGGACATGTCACACCTTGTAGCCCAGGCTGACTTTAGTTCTTGTTAACCTAACAGAGTTGCACAGCAGCTTCTGATCCAATGTTATGTGACCTGCACAGCTTTACGCCCCTGCTCAAACAGTTTAGCTAAACTGTGAGCATTTATAAAACGTGTCACTGTGATGTAGACTGAATGGTGACGCTTTACAGGGTGCAGCAGAATGAAGGAGGTTAATATTACACCAGTTGAACAGTCAGCCATCACGCTTTAAGGTGGGCACACACTTTACAACTGGCTAAAACCTTCTAAGATTGAACAGGCCACACTTAATGACTATTCCCACCATCCTCCACAGATTTTTAGTCGCAGACAGCCAGGATGCAGCACACACCTAATGAATGATCAAACTCTGTGGAAAACACACTTAAAGACTGCCTGTAACAGCAGCAGACGAGCCTGTAAAACCCGTGAGATCATGCAAACTCTCACGTGTCCTTGTACTAAAACAAATAGGGATGGAACCAGCATGCGTTGTTTACACTGTGCATGTCTTACACTTCAATTTGTGCTGAAAATGACAAAAAAAAAAAAAAAGAAAAAAAAGGTGCAAAGTTTGGATGAAATCCTGCGTGGAGACGTGTGGACAATGTGAAACGCATCAGTCCTGTTGTGGTATGAGTTTGAATTAACACTAATGTTGCAGAGTCATTTATTCTCCTGGCGCAGTTCAATTGGTTTTTCCTCCACTTCAGTTGTCCAGTGCACTTTGACACTATATCATTCTTTAAACTTTATAGTTATCTTTTATTAACCGATATGTCTCCCTCGGGTGACATGTATGTGACATCATCAGTTGCCGAGTGGCGTCGTAAAAGTAAAGAAAAATGTCAGTGACTGGTTCTTAAGTCTTGAGATTATACCCTTTACATGTCACAGCCTACACAATTTTATCAGCCAACTGACAACAACACTCAGTCTTCAAGTCAAAATACCATTCAAAATCGGCACAGCAGCCCGTAAGTGTGTACTGACCTTTAATCACACAATATGATCAGTCATTTTACACCAAAACTATCAAAGAGCACAGTGCAGAGTTCAGTTTGTTATGTACAGTAGATTCTCCATTCACCTGACAAGTTATCCACAAGTCTCGACTTCTTAAATCAAAAAATCTTTGTCTATTGGGGCGCCCCGTAGCTGAGTGGTTATGGCGCAGTGCACCGTGTGCGTGATAGTGGATCAAGCCCGACCGCTGACATGTTGCAGGTCTCCCCTGCTCTCTGTCTCTTTCGCTCTGGCTGCCTTGCAACACAATCAAGGAATATTTCTAGAAAATTATTGGTTTTCGGATTAAAGTTAATTCTAATTTCATTTACTTCTTCCAGATTCTATAAACACCACACAACACTACTTCATTTAAAAAGCAGAGGACTAGTTTTGAGAGAATAACACCATAACAGCAGCATTGTGACACGCCTATAAAAGTACACAAGATATTGTAGGCATTTATTTCTACAGTGTACTGAGAAGAGAGCATAAAACAGAAAACAAAAACAAGATTAGGAACCTCCTGCAGCCAAAACATTTGCTTCTTGTTGTGACCCTACACAGCCTCTGTGTACACAACTAAAGCTGCAGGGCTGGAGCTCATGCCACAGTTGATCTTCCTTATGAAATGTGTGTGTTTGTGTGACAGAGTTAATGGTCTCAGTCACAGGAGGGATGGAGGGTTAGTGAGCAAAAAGATGGACAGCAGAGGCAGAGCACTGCCATGGCCTGCAGAGAGGGCAGAGATATGATGGACGTTGGCTCGGATTGCTAATGCAATAACCAAATCGGTCCCCGATCAAGCAAGGTTGATAAAGAGTAATCAGAATGGGAGAGGCGATGCTGGCTTAAAGGAAGGGAGAATACAAAGGAATGCACAGTCTTGTGAAAACTGTCAGAAATTTGTTAGCTGGGGTAATCCACTGGTTTCCAGTTTCAGGACTCCCCACCATGATCACAAGACAATTTAGAAATGATTAACAGCATAGAAATACAGTAAACACATATTTATGCAAAAAAAACAAACACACTCTTTGGCTGAACTGATCATGAACAGTAGACATCTCACCTGGGACAGGAGATTGCAAACAGACATCACTTTGTTGTCAGGGTTTATAAGGGGGGACCTAAAGGTTAGTGAAGCGAGCTCATAACCGGGAGGGATCGGCAGGATTAAAACTGGGTGGAAGAGATTACAAAGCACTGCCTGCCCCACCCTCAGTAACACCAAGCCCTTATCCAAGGAAGGTTACAGGTGTTAATGTTAACATGGGTATCCCAAAAAAGGCGTGGGCCCCTAAATAAATAAAGGTTTAAAAAAAAGGCAAAAGAGTTGGGCACAATGGGCTTAACAGATGAATGCCCTGTCCGGTTATTAAAGTATGATGTGTGCCAAAAGTGGGGTGAACCTATCAGTGGCCCCTGCAGTGGGTATTAGGCCATATATCATATATCTGCTGGGCAATACCTCTAACCCTAACCTATGATACCTTTAACCTAATATACTTTAAAACTGCATTTAATCCTCAATCAAGCAAAAAATAAAGGTGGCTTGACTATCATCTGCATGGACTTGGCCGCTGGCAGTTTTATCTGAATGTCATATGCAGCTGTTATATCCCTGCTTATCTAGCTGCACTAGCAGTTACCAGTCATATCTGAAAATTACCAGTCTGACCTTTAAAGTGATCCTGAATCATATCTTACCATAAGCAAAGAGATCATACTTACAGCTTTATATTTGCATTGTATTTGCTCAGGGTTTGTTAGGCACTTTCATTGGAGAGCCAGGCCCACTCAATTGTCCAACCGCCATCACTTTCTAACTCCTCTAATCTCTCTGCTAACTGACCTTGGGGACACTCACTGCTAATTTCTGTCTGGCAGATGGCAACACATCACCTGTCTGATCTGGGAGTTAGCAGCATCACAACCAAGAATCACCATCATGACACTTGTCCCTAATGAAATGGCCATAGCAGGATGCATTAAAGACCCCCCTGCTGAGTGCCTTGCACGACCCAGTGGAAACAGATGTCTCTTTGAACTGCCTTCGCTGGGAGCTTCCTACTCAGTGGGATGATGAAAGTGATTAATAATCCGTGTTAGTTCTTTTTCAAGTGATTTTAAAGGGAAGAGGTTGAAATCAAAGCCAGGGTCGGACGTGGGACGACTCACAGCCCAGCGCTCACCACAACACATCTCTGTATGTAACGCTAATTTCATAAATTATCAGAGTTTAGGCAACTAAAACTACTTGGTTAAGGTCATGAAAAGATGGCTGTCATGGCAAAAAGGAGCGGTCAAAGGACAAAATCTCATTTTAACAAATCAGCTCATACCATTACAAATGTCAAAGTGTTTCTGATGCCAAGAAATTTATTTCAAAAAAATATGATACACAGATCATCATGCCTGGTTATGTCTGGGGGGAAAAACATCAGTTAATGGGTGGCACTGCCTCTCTATTAAAGGTAGAATTTTATAGCATCATCTATTTGATGAGAGGAGATGTCATCTTTCACATGGTGAAAAAAATAAAAGCGACACCGTCAAGGAAAGCCCGTTTTATGGCTTTTGGCAATTATAATCTAAATGGGTTATTAGGTGTGAGTGCAGGTATCAGCCCATCAGTCTTTTTTATTGATAATGTGTCCCCTCTGAAGCCATTTGGGGTCACATAACTTCAACTTTGAAGCTGTTTATCAGTAAGTCATTCCAGAGACTGTGCTATAGCTTCAGTGCTAATTCTTTAGTAGAGCTTTTGTAGAATCGATCACTTAAGCTGGTTCAGAGTAATCTTCAAAGTGCTGCAATGAAAACAGATTTTAGGTTGCTGAAAAGGTGCAGTAATGAAAACCCCTTCATCCTGTTTTGGTTCCGTACACTGCTGTGCATCTTTCACTATTGTATCTATTTATTTGTGAATGTAACATTTTGTGTGTGGTTCTTCTTCTATTGTTAATCTAATGTTGTTCTGCTATGTGCACTCAGTGTTAACTAGAATGAATTAAAATACCAGCCTAAGAGACAGGGTGTAAATACCAAGAAGCCAGTGACAGGGCACAACAGAGAGCCCAATCCAGACGTTTACAGTCATCCATTTTACCCAATCACCACTCCTGCTTGTCACCAACAACAATCTCACTGCCACATGCTTTAGAGTACACCAGCTCTATCATGTCAGAAGCTACAACCTCCTTCAAGCTGCATCAAAGAGAATATCTGGTTACAAACACAGATGAGCAGTACTGCAGATCCTGTCGCCTCTGCAACTAGAGTATGTTTGTCTCTTCAGGTTTACAGCAGTTTGAACCATGAAACAGTCTCCCTTGCTTCTCCCTATTGCCTGAGGAAAAAATAAAATAAAAACTTAATTCAAAATGTAAAACCACAGGAGAGCTGCCCTCGCTGCTTGAAAAAAAACCATCTGTTCTTTAAGAAAAAAAAAACAAACATTAAAAAACAGTTAATTATGCAGCAAATAATATAAATAAAAACAAAGCAAAATGTTAAAAAGATACCAATAGTACTGGAATACAACTATGCACACTGCATGAGAGAGATGGCCTAACACAAGCTGCCTATGCATCACAGATTCAAAATAAAACAACTCTAAAGGCTGGTTTTGGCTTTTTGCATAATGTAACAACAAAACACAAACTCTGTAGTATTCTCATAATATGACCACAACAGCCAAGTGACTGGTACATCTGTCCTGTAGAAAAAGTTCATGTGGTCACCATCCGCCGTGCGGTTTATTTCAAAGGATCCCTGTCAATCAATGTGTAATCAATGTGTAAATAACTAGAATGTGGAACTTACAAAGCTCGACAGCCACAACAGACAAACTTCAGATGAGGAAAAATAGGAATGAAAAAAATGCTATTCTGCAACCTTGGGGCAAGAACAGCAAAGACAAGGTCACCTTTCATCTTAAAACAGCATTTGGTCAGATGTCGTGAGCGACCTGGAGGTGGAAAAGTGACAGAGGCGGATGTGAATGTGCACCAAATCAAAGCTTTGAGAATAAACAAAACCCTAAATAGACTCTGTAAGTCGGAGCCAGTAAATGAAGGTCAACACAACACAAATGTGGTTCCTCTTTCTGTTGCTATAGCAGAGAGTTCTGAACTGCCTATGCACAGTGAATCACAATAATCAAGGTATGATAAAATGAAAGCTTGCATAAGTGCTCACCAAATTTGAGACTATGACTTTGGCCATAGCCCTAAACTCAAGGAAACTGGCCTCCACAGTGGAGCTTTTACTGCAGGTTTATCAAATTTGAAAGCAAAGCTATTAAAAAGTGTTTTTTAAATCTGCAGCTGTAGGGACTCGTGAGATCCATTTTTGTCTGTGTGGGTTTTGGTGTCGGACTGAGAATATAAGTGAGATTTTTTTGCCATCTAGTATTTAATAAGTTTCTAGCTCCCAAAAATAGGCACCAAAACATATATAACAAAAAAAAAAAAAGACAGAAAGGAAACGAGAAAAAAATCAATATGTTCAAAAAGAGGAGAAAACGCTGTTTCATCTACTCTAAACACTGCAAGGGAACAGAAATATAGCACTCAGCGAGTGATGCCTGTGATCTGTTCAGTAATGTTGTGTTATCACTGTGGCAGATAGATTTTCTAGTATTTTTATGGTGACTTACTTGGTAATTATATATCAAAGTACTGGAGCACCTGGTCAGTTAAATACTGACACAAACTCGATTCACAGGGTAATGAGAAAGAGGCATCGAGGTGCCTCATTCTGCAGCAGCTCATTGGATGAGATACCCAGGCTTTAGTGTTCACATTTCACTGCACAGCCACTGAACCATTTCTCCGGTTCCTCTGCTGTTTAGGGTAAAAAAAAAAAAAAATGTGAATAATGACTCCAGAACAGCAGTGTGAGACAAACCTTCCAAAGATGTCTTTGTTCGTCAGGTGCAATAATTACTCCCCACTCACTCTCACACACACAAACACACACACACACACACACAATTCTCGTGACATCTGACTGATTTTCAGCATTTTCCATCTCCTGCTGGTTTGCATTCAGACATCTCGAGTTTAAGCCTAATGTACCGTCTGAACATCCCTAATGTGGATTAGTCATGCATGGTGGTGTCTGCCAGGAGCCCTTCTCTCCATAATGTGATATGACTAAAAATGTTATATGCCATGTTTGTTTGTGTGTGTAGGTGTGTGTCTGTGTTCTTATGCATGGCATGAATCCATGCACTCTATATAGCTATAGCTTTCCTTCACATTTTAACATCCACTCCACACCCTGAGGGATGATTAAAGAAACTTAATACTAGTCGAACCTGGAAACCTAAATTTAAAGAGGAGGAGATGCTGGCACATACCCGCGTGCCTGCTAGCAGTACTTGAAAGTGACTGCCAACCACTGCCAGCCACTAGTAAAAGGATAAACATGTAATAATGTTTGCGTTAAACTTAGTCCTACACTGCAAAAACTCAGCTATCTAAAAACAAGAAAAAAATTAAATAGGGGAAATATGACTTAAAATAAACTAAACTATCTGCCAAGAGAACCGGAAAAGTTCACTTGCCAAGATTTTTAAAAACAAGTAAAAATATCTAGCTTCAAGAACCCACAGATAGAAAGCAGTTTTATACTTGATCAAACAGCTTTATAATTCTGGTGATTTTAATTTCAACCATTAAGTTACTCAGAACCAGTATTATAATCTCAGCAACCAGCAACAAGTCTTATTAAGATAATGAAATTAAATAAAATTATGCACAGTGTGAATGAGGTTTTTATATCTACATAGGAGCGGACCCCCTGTCTCCACTGTCAAAGAAACAAAGACATGAAGAAATGGGACAGGACGAGGATAAATGTTGGTGTGGCCTTTTCCAGATGGAAATCCTTGATGCAATTTGTCCTATATTTATGGTAATCACTGTGAAATGGTCTGTTTAATATAACGTTTGAGAGCTTTGCTGTACGTTGCAATCTGCAAACCGCCAGTAGCTGCTACTAAATCTCACACATTGCACCTTTAAAGACAAAAAGCTTAAAACAAGAGACACCTGACACAAAAACTGCCCGGGAAGAAGAACAAACAGACAAAAACAAGTATCAACTACCTTGATTTAAAATATTTCATCTTAGATTTCTATTTTTAAATCGAAGTCATGATGACACGACTGGGCTCTCTGCATGATAATGCTGACTGCTGATGCTGAGAGTACTCTTTTGCTAATGAGTAATAGTCGGAGAGTGAACATTAATCTAATGATTTACTATAAATTACTTCATTATCCTGGTACTTACAAATTACCAACAGGCTACTGTGGATCACCAGTAGCCTGTTGGTAATTTGTAAGTACCAGAATAATGAAGTAGTAGAGGCAGAACAGCAGATTTATGACACAGATGTTTAAGTTCTTGGAGCACGCAACAGCCTGCTAGACATCTGCACACTGCTCTAACAGTGTTTACCTCCTGAGTGAAAAGTCGCCATTAAAATTCCACAATTAGGTCGATCATTTGATCAACATTTAGGGTGCCACTATAAATGATTTAGATGCCAGTGTCTGAATTAAGACCAACTGCCAAGTAAGCGTGCTAACTGGGACTGAGAGGAGCGTGATTACAGTAGCAGAGTACACAGAGGCGACGAATACAGCATCTGATAAAAATGCTTGTTGTCTGAGTGCCAGTGTCAGCGCTTAGCTATCGCTTCCCAAACAAACTTCACCCTGAGCCAGAGCTTTAGTGCCACACTACAAATGATTTCATTCTTTCATCTGGACTGGTAAGGTGGCTCACAGAAACGGCACAATATCCCCAGTGACTGATGCTTGTAACAGGTGGCGGCAGCTTTGTCTGTACAACTCTATTTCTGTTTAAATGTGTCGACATCAAACTAAAGTCAAAGCCCCTGCAGCCTTCAAACTGCTTCAGACTTCACCACACAGGTATCAGATCATCATCTGGGGGCAGTTTTCACCCACAAAAGGCATCCAAGTGTTAATCTGTAGACAGTCGGGTATAAAAGACAAACAGCCACTATGCAGCATCACTGTGTTGCAGCAGCAGTGCAAGAATGTGTAAATCTTCACAACCAAAAATGTTTGGTTACTTGATATCAGCTCATCTCAAATACAAACACACAAATACTAACATGCAACAATTTCTCTAATGAAACTGGAGTCATTTCATTCCAGCATACTGGTATCAAACATCTGAATTAATTCATGATTTAACATTACCTTTTTGCAACTACCTGGATTAAACCCCATTCAATATGTCATTAAAGGCACTGTATACAACATGCCAACTTCAACCAACCTCCGCCACATTAACGTTGAGACAAAAGCATAATTACTCTGAACCAACAAAAATCACAAAGGAAATTTAGCATTTTTGCCCAAAACACAGACATCATTGTTCCAACCAAAATGCTTTCAGAGTTTTCAGCCATGATAGATGGCACCACCTGCCACTAATCGCATTATGGATATGACATGCAAGCTTCTTAATTTATTTATTCATAATAATTCTAGCAAAATATTCCAGTAAATTGGACTTTGTAAACCTGCTGCTGCTGATGGTACCTTCAATTGCATGTTGGACTAAATCTTTTTTACAGTGTGGCCTCTGCAGTGTCAGTGTGTCATACCTCTGAAGAAGCAGTCCTTGCTGTGCACCACATAAATTCTTCTCCTCTCCAGGCAGGCGGCGCGGTAAACCTCGCAATGGTTCTCATAAAACCTGCCGTCTGAGCCGCACACCGGCACGAAGGAGGGCCGGCATTTTTCCTGGCAAACACACTCAGCACGGCCAGTTTCTGCCATCAGCACACACTGTCGACCCCGTCCACAGTAGGTCCTCCGACAGGGATCTTCATCTGCATCTGAAAGGGCTAGAAGAGCAGGAGAAACAGCTTATTTAAGAAAAGAGCAAAGGTAAACAAGTCAGTTCTTAAAATGTGTTATGTAAAATCCAGTCTTATAAGAGAGGAAGAGTAGTGATTTACATCCACACATTTTACTTGTCTTTATGACTCTGAAACAGAGCCACAAGAACAGGAACACGATTGGCTGAAATTGTCCACCTTAAAAATAAAATCTACCAGTCTCAGCAGTACAGAAAAAAGTATTGCATCCTTGCTGATTCATAACCAGCAGATTTACCTCATTTGAAAATTAAATAATGGTGTCCAAGTACTATAGAGTCAGTTGCAAAAATCTCTCATGAAAAAAGAACTGTGTGCACAGAAGCACCACACAAAAGCTGAAAATAAAATATCAAACTGTTCCCTAAACTGTAACCAGTCTGTCACCTTCACTCCCAAGAGTCAATCATCCAAAGTCTCAAAAGTTGAAGTGATCTCAAGTTAAACATTGCGTTCCACATAAAAGTACAACAAAGGAAACATGCTGTACCAATTTCAACAAGATGAATTACACAGTTTGCTCCAAAAATAAAAAATGCGTAAATTCAAGTCAAACACTTCCAGTCCTGATCACAGTTATAACACAGTGCTAACAAGGAGAATCCTTTTTTTAACAGAAAACCTAACTCCCTACACATAAAACAGCCAGGTGCCCTTATTAACACTTTCCAACCATTGTTCACACATTCAAGTGCAAATTTGTATACAAAACACCAAAAAGACGCACGTACATCAGAGCGTAGGTACACTTAAAACTCAAGAGCTCACACCTTCTGCCTTTCCTGTTCTAGTCTCCGTCAACACACACAGCTCACCATCCTCATAAC
This sequence comes from Monopterus albus, assembly GCF_001952655.1. Classification (NCBI taxonomy): domain Eukaryota; kingdom Metazoa; phylum Chordata; class Actinopteri; order Synbranchiformes; family Synbranchidae; genus Monopterus; species Monopterus albus. Next base: position 457,021 of record NW_018127999.1, read on the forward strand.
AACAGCTGCATGTGCGAACTCCTGCCCTACAGAGACACGCATGCAGAAACGCACAGGGCAGCATCCCCATCAGAGCCACTCGCCACCTCGGACGTCTCGCTTCTTCCCCCTGATTTAATCTATCGGCACTTAAAGTAAGTCAAAAACCTGCTGATCCAGCCAGATGCTCCACCTTGCACTAAGCTTTCCATGAGCTTGACTAGGACCCCCCTCCTTGTTGTGACCTGATTGCTGGATTTATGGGCCCACTGGGAAATAAAAATTCTAAGCATACTTTATGTAAGGGACTGTTTGAGAGTTATTCGGTTTTGTTCCTCAGCCTCCCTAACCCCCTGAACTCCCACACAATACTCTCCATGCAGCTACACATTTAACAAAGATAAAATATAAAACCTTTGGTCTGTTTCTTTTTCCACCTGAGATGTTAACAAGTTCTGTTATTTGGAATCCAAGGCAAAGATGAAGGCTGGCTTCAGCACTGTGAGAAATAAGCTGCACCACATAACTAAACTAGACTAAGTGTCAAGGTAAAAGAGAAAAACAACTCTAAAAATAATGAAAAGGAAGCCACAATTCTAACAGCTTAACAATTAACCAAGTAAAACAAAATCTAATGTTGCCATTTTTTAGCTATGAGACACTGTGAGGACCATTTTACCATTTCAAGGAAATTAATTCATATCCCAAAGGAACTCAGTGGCCATTGTGTTGATGCTATTTGCTGGTTGAGTCGGTTAAGACGCTGAGAAAGGGTCAGCTCTATTATCCCTGTGTAGAACAAGGCTAAAAGCCAAAGCTCAACTTAAAAAGGCTCAGTTCAGACTTTTATAATCAAACGGCTGAAAACAGAAATTGAATTTGCCTCGAGTATAATAATATCTTAACTCTCAGCATATTCAATAATAGAGGTAATGCGCTGTTGCCTGAGGACAAAAGTCCCTTAATTACATAAAGGCGATTGCAGAGCCGACACGGAGGCACACAAATGCACGTGCACCAGCACCCTCCCACTCACTCTGAGGCATCAGTATGCAGGTAAACATACACTCGTGTGCTCTGACACCGTCTAATACACACACTCTGTGCTTGCAGACACACTGTCAAACAACAACACATAGATACTACTGAAATTATTAATCCATCCATCATTTTCTCAATTGACATAACCATTAATCAATTAACAGTATAAGTCATTCACTGTATCAAGCAAAACTGCCAGACCTCATCTTTAGTGCCTAGGAACCTGTAAACTGCTATGTTTTTAGTTACATTTAGCAGTTTATAAACTAAACAATTAATTAATAAAAAATAATCGATAGATTAGTTGATCATTTCAGCCCTACATGCAGTCTGACCTGACGTGGAAGCACCAACTGTTCCTTTGTCACAATTAAGCATTAGGAATCTGCTAAACAAAGCTCTGGGGTTGGGGTGTGCCAGACAAATACCCTGAGGGGAGTGAGGGTGGCAGGAGAGGAGGAAGGGAGTAAGACAGACTCAGTTTCATTTTATCCAGTTTACTAATTGTTCTGCATGTCTGGGTAAAGCATCTGTGGGAAATGCAAAACAGTCCGTCTCCCTTGCGACCTTGCTGTTCATGTCAAGGTTGGGAACGATTACAAGATCGTTTGTATTCTCCAAGCGTGGGAGATTAAACGCTTAGCTACAAACGTCCGGCAGCAGTTAGCCACCGGTGGCTGCTCTTACTTCTTCCTCCTTGTTTTCTCACTCCGTCTCTCCTTTCACTCCATCAACCCTCAGGCCCTTTTCCATTTTGCTCAGAGAAAAGAGGACATGAACAGCAGCCACTCAAGCAACAGAAACAATGGCACTAACAGTTATGTTAACAATACACAAGCTGTCTGACATTTAGTTAAGTCCTTGCACTCACGTTCATCCTCGCTCTAAGTCCTTTGTCTCGTGCTCTCTTGAACCATAATGGCTGCAATTGCGGCTTGCTTAAGAGGCTAAAAGTGTCGTTTGATAATCCTCCCTGTCTAAGCTGCCGGCAATGGTCCTTATAAATGCCTCTTACAAGTTCAAACACTAGGCAGTGCCAAAACAATGCCAGGCTGGATATCCGATGTCGAGTCGCACAGCCCATCACTAGCCCTGTCTCCGTCCTCAGTTGTTTTTCCTCTTTATTTTGTTGTGCATATTCACTCTTGTCCTTGTCAATACCCATTTGGTGCTGAGCTCTGTCTGGCTTCAGGGAAATTGAGACTGGGCATTACCCACTAGAATCAGAGATTTCCTGGACACGTTTTGCAAGAAACTGTGTTGATAATTGCATAGAAACATAAGAGATTTGTCCAAAGCATTAAGACCATTTTGTCTCATCTCTCTGACAGTTTTTGACAAAGATAAGTTTCCCCTTTCATTTCCTTTTATGCAAGCCAAAGTGGATGAGAGCACAACTGGAGGCACAGCAAACTGTCTGCCTGACTGACTGCCTTTTTATTTGTTAGATAATGCCACAATCTTTTCAGTCTCAGCTCTCACAGTGTTATTGTGATGAAGTCAATGGTAATTTGAAACCATATGCATTGCACTGCACGTTTACTAAAAGAAACCAGCACATACACAATGGAGAGAAAGAGTCAGAATATGTCACTTCACTCCGGAAGCAAAGTACTTTGTGTCTAAACCCTTGCTCCACTTAGCAACTAAAATACGCCTCAATATATTTATACCTGAGGCTAGACTCACACACTTTTTAAATCCCTTAAATGTTTAAAAGCAATCTCAACAAACTTTGTTTTGTTTTTAACTCAGCTCCACTGAGAGGGAGTTTGTTGTTTTTGATATGTTCCCCTCCGAGAGACAAGGGGACACACTGCCGAGCTTCTACTAATTAGACTGGAAGAACATTTGCCCTGCTGATGAGGGACTCGCTGCTTGTAGCTCCACTGTGTGATAAGACCCTGATCCAAGGAAACACAGAAGCTGTAGTCGCAGACACTGCAGGATCTCAGTATATGACATTTAGAGAAGCAGTGGACATTTTTGCCAGCAGACAGATTTTGTCAGATGCGGTTAAGCCCCAGAAGTTTCTCTATGTCACAGTGTGAGGACAGTTCTGTAGCAGATGTATGCACGTGTAGTGTGCGTATGGATACTTGTGTCTGTGCATATGCATTTTGTGTGCAGCTCAAGAAAAGCTCTGTCACATCTGCTGATCCTACAGATCATTCCATTTGCTCTGAAGCAGCTGTGGATAATTAAATTCAAAAATGCGCCGTCAAACATTGTCTCCCCTGTGCCGCATGGTCAGACAAAGGGCTTTTGACGTGCACACTGAACTGGAATATCAATGGCAAACAGCAGCCCTTGGTGCTAGGTGAGATATGCTGCAGCATACACACAAATAAGAACTGTACATTTTGCAGCATTGTACCCAAAATGATGTTCCTACTTGTGAGCAAGCAGATGATGGAAATTGGATGAGGACAATTGAGCAGAGATGGAATGTACTGCTGAGGTTTTTTTCTAGTTACCTGGATGTTTGAGCCACATCTTCTTGTACCATCTTCCTCTCTATTTTATTAGTATTACTTTTTCATTAAGAATTGACACTGCTTTAGGCAACACAACAAACAAGACAAAAAAGAAGGCCCGGCTGAGATATTGTGTCCTTTCTGACACACTCTGGACACTAGAGGTGACAGCAACACCACTACATGAAGTAACCTAAGTAAAAAATTACAATACAGTTAATATCAACTCGCTAACAGATCAATTTTTCTCCATTAAGTGCTGCTAATGACCTACTACCTCATGACCTGTTTCTTAATGGCAGGCTAGGCAATAGCCATAGTTCAGTCATTTCACCTGCACGCACACTAGGGGTGTAACAAAATATTGATACGCTTAAGTATCACAATATTACACTTTGTAATACTGCGTCGATTCTCAAAAACATAGTATTGATTTTTTATTAAAAGCTCACATGCCAAGTAGTGTTATGATGTTGGATGTTAGAGGGACTGTGACAAATGCAAATCCCTGTTCTGATTGCACAGTGCAGTTAGGGCTGAGCATAAAAATAATCCTGAATGTTTGCACGTTTACCCCATGCCTGCATAGATTTCCTCCAATGCTTTCACTGGCTTCTAAAAGCAAGGCCAATGGTAAGACTACAAGTACTCAGAGCTGATTAAGGGTAATTGTCGAGTCCCTTATTAACACATGCTTAATCAGCTTTCCCCCATCTTGAGGATTAGTTCGCTCTACCCCTCCCCTCCAGATTATTGATTGCAAAGAATGCAAATGATAAAGTAATCCAGTTGAATGAGGAGCTGGCTGCTGCGACTGAGGAAGGAGTTAAACTATGACAGTTATAGAGGTAAAACGCAGTGAAGGGGATGGTCGCTAATGTCATCAGTAGTAAATGAAAGCAGAGAAATAAACAGTCTAATAAAAAGGACAGACAGACAGAATGGAAATTAAGTCAATTATTACTTATAAAGTTCAGTATCACAAATCTCAAATTTGACTCCAGGGGCTTTATGACCTATTAAATTAATGGAGCATAAAGAAAAAAGCAAAGACAATTAGCAGAGATAATCCAAAGCAGTGAGCTGATGGCTGCAATGAAAATAGACACACTCACCATTAACAACAAATTCATTGACAAAAATGAATGAAAAAGTGCAGGGAAGCAAGAAAGGCTCTGCCTCCACACAGCAGGGATACTGGGTATGTGCCTCAGACAAAATGTCACTGGGCTCATCTGGCTGCTGCAGCTGATAGGCCTTTATTGATCCTCTGATCCTTGTCCATCTGCGGCCACTCCACTGAGAGGATCAGCTATCTGGAATGAAGACCTGAGAGAGTTGGGCTGCTGCTGCTGCTACATGGAACTCCCACATGATCCTCTACATAATAGACACCTGGGAGTTTCTTTAGGGGTTTGTGGGTAATTTTTTGTGATTAGTGAGAGGCTAGGTCACAGACCTAGGGCAGGCGCAGAAGATAAAATGTGAGATACAGTGCATAGTGCTCACTGTTGCAGTACCTGTATTCTCAGCACTACAGTGGATGTACCATATGTACTCACTCCAACTTGTCTTATAAAAATTTCAAATTTCAAAGGCTGTTTTCTTTATTACTGGCAAGTTGAAATTCTGCAACCAGAAGCGTGTTAAACCATCAACTGAGAGGCGGCAGATGATTCATGCCGTCTATGAATCACACACACGCACAGTTATGCACATATTCATTCATTCACTGGGTCATTCACAGGGTCGCAGTGAGGCATTCACTGAGCAGAAGGCACAAAAAGGTTGTTTACAGGTAGATCAATCACATTCATAACAGTTATGATTGAAAAGAGAAACGAAAAAACAGTAGAACTGATCTTTGTGGAGACCAGAGATGTTTTTACTTAGTTGTAAACACTGTATCGATAATCAACTGTTGTTGAATTGTTTTTGTTAGTGCATGTTCTTGGCTTTAGTTTAGGTCAGGAAGCTGTTAATAAGTCATTATTAATGGGGTTGTTATTTACAGGTCTGGTAAGAGTTTTCTGGAATTGACACCGCTGATTTTCCCTCTCTGAGGTGTGAAAAATAAAGTCTGTTTATTGGTACTTTAAGCTTTTTGGTGCAAGATCCTTGTTGATGAACTCTCCCAGGCCTGAATAAAGATCTCTGATTGTGCTATCACCTTACAACCACTCCTCTTCATTAGTTCCTTATTGATTCTGCATTGGTTGAGGCGCTTTTCTCAAAACAAGTGTTTATGCAAGAAAACAGCTAATTTTGATGTTTGGAGCATAGTTCAAACATCAAAATGTTTCTCTGGGCAACTTGTAGTAGAGGGCAGGAGACAAAGGCAAATAAAACCGAGATAGATGTACAGGTGAAAAGAGCTGGTGAACCATCTGGGATTACAAAGCTTTGACAAAACAGAGAAGCTGTGAGAACAGACTGAGCTGGAATTCACACCAGGCAAACATCAGTTAACCACTGTAACCACTGGTTACAGTGTGACAGGTATCAGTTTCTCACTCCACCCCCCTCAAGGGTCTGAAAATAATTTAAGAGGGTAGCAGTGTGGTAAGAAGTGATCATTGTTTGGTCTAACAGCTTGACAAACCGGATCAGCTCAAATCAAGGGTCATCACAAGTTCAGTAAGTGCCCCTCAGGGATTTCACTACAGTTCTACTGACTGGGCAATGTAAAATGATCTCCTCCCAGACCTGAATCAGGGCATCAGCAAGCTCCTGGACCGTCTGTGGTGGCGTCTGATGCACCGATACGTATTGTCCCATAGGTGTTCAATTGGATTTAGGTCAGGGGAACATGAGGCCCAGTCAATGGCATCAATGCCTTCTTCATCCAGGAACTGCCTGCACACACTGGCCACATGAGGCCGGGCATTGTCCTGCACAAGGAGGAACCCAGGGCCCACTGCACCAGTGTAAGGTCTGACAGTCGTTCTGAGGATTTCATCCCGGTACCTCACAGCAGTCAGGGTACCATTGGCTATGACATGGAGAACTGACCCACCACCAAACCGGTCATACTCGGTGACGTTAGAGGCAGCATAACGTTCACCACGGCGTCTCCAGACTCTTTCACACCTGTCACATGTGCTCAAGTGTAAACCTACTCTCATCTGTGAAGAGAATGTGCAACAGTGGTAGACCTGATAATTCTGGTGTTCTCTGGTGAATGCCAATTGAGCTGCACAGTGTTGGGCTGTGAGCACAGGTCGTACTAGAGGACGCTGGCCCCTCATGAAGTCTGTTTCTCGACAGTTTGGTCAGAAATATGCCCACCAGTAGCTGCTGGGGGTCATTTTGTAGGGCTCTTGCAGTGCTAATCCTGTTCCTCCTTGCACAAAGAGCAGATGCTGGACCTGCTGCTGGGTTGTTGCCCTTCTACGGCCCTGTCCAGCTCTCCTGGTGTAACAGCCAGTCTCCAGGTATCTTCTCCATGCTCTTGAGAGTGCACTGGAAGACACAGCAAACCTTTTTTGCAGCTGCACGTAAAGATGTGACATCTTGGAGTAACTGGACTGCCTGTGCAATCTGATTGGGCTGCAGGTACTGCCTCATGCTACCAGTAGTGACAAGAACACCAGCAAACCACAAAACCTGAGAAGAATCAGTCAGGAAGGATAAGGAGAGAGCATTTGTCTGTGGCCACCACATGCAAACCCATTCCCTTTTGGGGGTTTGTCTTGCTTTTGCCTCTCCATTGCACCCGTTGTCACTTTTATTTGCACCAAAGCAATTGAAACTGATTCACAATCACATGTGCTTCTTAAATGGACAGATTGATGTCCCTGAAGTTTAGATGCCTTGGTGTTAACACTGTGATGATCAAGTGCTCCCCTAATTTTTTGAGCTGTTTAGTTTTCAGCTGATTTAATTTAGTTAATTCTGTTCAGAACTTAATTAACTCTGGAGGTCCTGGGAGTCATATTTAGGGTTTTGATATCAACCCTTGGGTCCCTATATGGATGAATTATGTAAAGCCCTCCCGAGGGTTAAATTATATGTTAAGACACTAGGTCCACAGGCATACAGCAGTAATCCACGATAAACACAACCTAACTATGGATACCAATACCAGTATCAGGTATCGGGTCTGATACCACCATCTAGAACTTGTAAAAGTTCTAGATTACTATGCACTGATACCACTTAACAGCGCATTACATTAATCTCACGTGGCTGAGTCGTTCAGTAGACGGTGGAGAAGAAACTTCACTGGTTCATGGATATGTTGAGATTAGTGACCAATGCAAAAGTAAAGCTGACTGTGAGCTCTGATTCTCTGCTCTGTTGTGTGTGTGATTACCCCTCCCTCCCCATCTCACACAGACAGAAGGCTGCATTTTACAGAGACGTCAATATGTGCGACAAAACCAACAATAATGGAGAGAGTAAATCAGACACTTACTGAACAAGCTGAACACAACAGCATACTTGCAGAAATGCAATGTCGGAGTGCTAGCTACACACCATCTGCTCCAGAGGGATCGACGTTCTAGAGAATGTGGTGTCAGTACCGGTGTTTACATCTTCACATGCCTGTAGACTTAAGCCCCACAGTCCTATGATCTTCGACACAGAAAGGTGACTCATGCCATCTGCTATATTATTTACTGCAACACTTTTACAACTATGGCTACTGTGATACGAGCATGAGCATCAGTCCACTTCAGCAGCCACACTCATATTTTCACATTAATGTCAGCACAGCCAAGAATGAAATAAGCTCCCAAGTGTATTTTTCTGCGGTATGTTTCAGCAAGCATGTGAGTGTGCGGAATATGATCTCTGCTGGAAAAAATCCCTTCATCTCAGGAGTCTGTCGTGAACAAAGGAATAGTGTCTGAAAGGAAGAAATGTCCCTCCCCTGTCCTATATGGATGCATTTGGAACCATACTATCTCAATCTTCAAAGCCTAAATTAAATTTATTTCTGTCTGCAAATGTACATCCGAGAAAGAAAAGGGGTTGTGAATTCTTCTGCGCACTTCGGTGCCTGTAAAAATGCTTGTCTAGCCGTAGTTATAAGAGCTCCAAAATATGCTCACACAACCTGTTTATTATCAACAACATCTTAATACCTGTGATTTATCTTCAGCGTCATCTTGCTCTCACCTCTTGCTATTTATATCTCTCTCTACAGTCTATGCTGTGTTTCTGCTGACACCACACCAGCACCTCCCTCCCTGCTGGACTGTGGGAGAACAGAGACCAAGCGCCCCCGATGGCCTCACTCCCACAGCCAAGATGAATAATTGACCCCGCAAGGTGAAATGGTGCAGAGCTGAGGTCACAGAGGAGATCAAGAGGCCGCGTGGTCTCACACGCCTTGTAAAAGCTTCCTCTGCAGGGTGGTCTTTGGCCATGTAATGCTCCATTCACACAGAGACAGTGTGTGTGTGTGCTGTGAGGGGCAGAATATTACAGGCCACAACAGGAGGAAAACAATTCTCTCTCCTCGGTGTTGAAAAGGACTGGAGCATAACTCCATACTTGGTTCCAAAAAAAAAGAGAATTTATAATTTACTGAGTTTATTTGACCCTGGCTTTACGCTAAAATGAGTCACAAAACTGCACAGCACCCTTTTTAACGGATAAGGTTGATGTTGTTCTATTTTCTTCTTAAAGTCAACAAATCCAACTAAAAGACCAAAACCAAAGGTGTCTCTCCAACCTTCCT
>NW_018127999.1:466227-469206 GCF_001952655.1 Monopterus albus
TGCTGACAATGTTAAAGGATAAGACCAGTAACTTTATATGTTTTGCTTTTTGGCCACAAGTCCCATACAGAGACTAAAACCATCAATGCTTTTCATGTACTCATCATAGTGTCTGCGAATCCAGAGCAGAGGCTTGTTTAACTAATGCCTCTGTGCCAGGGTCCTCCTTTGTTGTCTAAAAGCTATGAAAGCACAGCGGTGAGCCACACTGCACTAGGTGCCATGCTTCTTCCTCACAGAATGTCGTGCTGCTATGCGTAGCATGAGAAGCTAGCGGAGTGGTGAAAATAGAGCAAATATCACATGCATGCTCAGCGCACTCTTCCTTACTTCAGAGAGTGCACAGAGTAGTGGCTGTTTTTAGCATATTAATGTATCCCATGTATTTCATGAGCAAGAAACTTCACCAAAACGGGAAAAGTTAGGTAACTTAAACTGCTCAGTTCAACTCAGCAATAGAGCCTTGTGGTTAAGTCATTTTAAAGCAATCCATTTTTGATTTAAACACACCTGTCAAAGTAAAAACACATTACATACTTCACTAACCTGACCTCCACACTCTAGAGGTGAAACACACTAGTAACGTGGCACAGTGTTGCATCATATGACGCATCGTTTGATGCCTGCTGAGCGCACCAGATGGGCACACAAAATCAAAAAAGGTAGAGCAGCCAGGATCTGCCTTTCCAACAAGTGCATCTAATGACGATAATTCATTTCTTAAGCACCAATGGGCGTTAATGGTTCACAACAGGACAGAGGAACATTCTCACAGTGCAACGCAGCATACAGCTTTCAATGATACAAATATCACTGCCAGCAATGAGCGGACTTACACAGTAAGCATCAGAGGGGGGCTGTTTCAAAGTATATTGAACGCTGCTGGTATGTACTGCCCTTTATTACTGCTGTGAAATGTCATCCTGCATTGGATGTAAATCATGAAGTGCAGAACTGCCTATCAGAAGGCACTTCTCAGGGACACTGGGCTGGGAGTTTGCACTGAAGATGTTTTCAAAAGTTTCTATGGGCGGAAAAAATAAACAATAATAAAGTTCACATCTCCATGATGAAAAAGATCCAGAGACTGTGGCTGAAAACTACATCATGTTCAAGTATACCATTACCATATGATTAGCATTATCAAGGGGACTTCTGTCTTGGCAGACACCGAAGATTCACACAAGATTACATTCCCAAATGATCTGTGCTGTTATTACAAATCACCTCAGTAATATTAGTACTGTGTGAATGTAGCTTTTCCCTTCACCTCATCGAGCTTTGGACGTACAGGCTGTTAAGTGCAGCATATAGAATATATGTGCTGAACTGCAGATCTAGATACAGTACGTCACCTGTTCATATGTCTGACACTTTTGTGGTTGAACACAGTATATACTATATAATGTATTTATATATTTATTTACTGTTCAGCAAATACGTGTACAGTGCAAACAAACACAATATTCACCAAGACGTTGGTGTGTTGTCATTCAGGTTTGAGATATCGTTATTGCAGCACAGCAAAATAATAATATAATGAGGGTATTTCAATTTACAGCACCACTGCCCTCAGTGTGTGGCTGCAACGCTCACACCTTAACACCTCGTCTGGACACTAAAAAGAGGCAATAAAATAAAAGCTAAAGGCAATGAGCAGCAGAGAACCCTGGCAGCTTTATATACACTGGTGGTAGTGGTATTGGACTATAGTCACAATATACAGTGGGTACGGAAAGTATTCAGACCCCCTTAAATTTTTCACTCTTTGTTATATTGCAGCCATATGCTAAAATCATTTAAGTTCATTTTTTTCCTCATTAATGTACACACAGCACCCCATATTGACAGAAAAACACAGAATTTTTGACATTTTTGCAGATTTATTAAAAAAGAAAAACTGAAATATCACATGGTCATAAGTATTCAGACCCTTTGCTCAGTATTTAGTAGAAACACCCTTTTGAGCTAATACAGCCATGAGTCTTTTTAGGAATGATGCAACAAGTTTTTCACACCTGCATTTGGGGATCCTCTGCCATTCCTCCTTGCAGATCCTCTCCAGTTCTGTCAGGTTGGATGGTAAACGTTGGTCGTCATGTTTAACATGTCATTTTGCTTCAGTGGCATTTTGGTCTGTTTCACCCAGATAGATGAGTCGGTGTGAAAATGTGGGAAAGATGGTCAAAAATGTGATTTAATGTGCTTCTCTTAAAAGCAGTTGTAGGTTTGGTGGTTGAATAAAAATGGGAAGGAGAAAGCTGTGTGACCACACAAAGCAGTTTTGAGTTTTGAGATTCAGTAAATTTGCCACTTCCCCTTTTTTTAACTGTCTTCTTTTTTATGTGGTGTCAAATCTGTGAAAAAGAAAACATTTGTTTGTACATGACCCGGTTGTACTTTTCCTCAGATGCCTGGTAATATCTAACATCTTCAGAATGAATCTAAATGGTAAATCATAATAATGTGGTTTATGATGACATATGAGTGCACTTTTCAAAGTACTCTACATCAGGATATTTCATTCTGACTGACAAGATGTACTTAACATGTACTTACCAAACAAACAAAAACACTATCTTTATAATAATGACCCTCATCAGTCAAATTAAATATTCTTCATATTTTATATTAGAAAACCAGACAGGAAAATGTTGTTTTTACTGCGCCAACCAAACCAGTGCTTTCAGATGAAGACTTTTAAAGTGTAGGTGAAAACTAAAAATCGACAGTATGAATCTTTCATCACAGGAACTCACAGGAATTGCACATTAAATAGTTTATTATTGAAAGAAAAGTGGATGAATAAATCAATTATAAAACAAACACAAGTGAGAATACATGGAGGACTGCAGACTTAATCTAAACGATATCCGGGACTCACCGCTCAGCAGGGAGGGATTTCATTCATGAAGTGCTGGAGGAAGAAATGGGAGGATGTCTGACCTTCGCTCCCATACTTATGTCTGTGACAGGAGG
>NW_018127999.1:469335-473946 GCF_001952655.1 Monopterus albus
AATGAACTTAAATGATTTTAGCATATGGCTACAATATAACAAAGAGTGGAAAATTTAAGGGGGTCTGAATACTTTCCGTACCCACTGTACCTGACAGTATATAAAGTAGTGGGACTTGTTTGCCTTTACCTTGCTTAATTGTTACTAATATGTTTGCGCAGTTGTGACACAGAACTTTCCATTGTCTGCAATTTTATACTCAAGGCAGAAACCGTTTGTGTGGCCTCTTAAATATCTATCACCAAAAAAAAAATAAAAAAAAAATCACAGGACGATGTGATTACAGTATTATGATAACTGAGTATATTTAATATAGAGTGTTTTATGTCTGCCTGGTCCTTGAGCTTGTTTTAATGGCACATATAGAAGAAAAGAATTAAAATCCAATAAGACGAACGATAAGTCAGACCTAATACCACAGGGAGACTGATCCAATTAAGAAAACATGAATTTAGCTGTGTAAAACAGAAGCAAGGATGTTGCACCATGACAACAATGACTAATTTCTAGGAAATAAGGAAAAGGTAACTTTCCTTTGCCTCTACACAGAGCCGGAAAATATTAAATATAATGCTATTTGACTCAGACTTGTTAAAGAGAACAAAGAGAGGGTTTCCTCAGAAATAATTAATCACCACTGAGATGTGCTTCTGTGGTCCTGATGACACTGGAGATGGTAGACTACTGCCAGCAAGAAGTCTGAGTCAGAGCAGCAGAGATGGAGTGATACAGAGTAAGAAAGATGATAAAAACAAACCCATTAGAGTGGGGCAGAGAGAGGATTCAACTGAAAGCCCTTCAGAAAGACGGGGGAATCTACAGAGCTACACAGGCCTCTGCAGCCTTATAGTCCATCTTTGTGAATCATACAGCAATGTTAAAAAAAAAACCACACACACTGACCACAGTGCTAAAAGCTGGGCTAAACGGTGCCACAGACATTTAAAAGCAAGCTTCTCCCTGCCTTATAGCACTGAGGATCTGGAGAGGGCACTGGCCTTACAAGTGCAGTATGACTGTTCTGAAGTTTGCTGAAGTTTATCCTACATGCCTAAATCTCTTCAGCTTATTACCTACCAGAGAACAAATTAGTTTTTAAGATGATTCCCTTGACTGCACCATCACTGCCATGACTGTGAGATTCACTTCACACCATATGCTTTCCAAGTCAGCAATCATATCTGGAACCAGCAGTAACTCCATCAGACAGAGATAAAGACAATGCCAGGCCAGGTAAGGCCAGAGCTACGGTATAAAGGGAACAGCCCAGAATTAGAAATACTGAATAAAACATGAACAATTTTTCCCCTGTTATACAAATGACAGGTCTAATGTTTAAATGATGATTTGCCTCAAGGTACCCAATAAGCATCATGGAGAAAAACTTTTCTTTTTTAGATTTAAATCATCAGGAGGGAAGAAAAGCTGAGGAGGATTCAGGCACGCAGGCATAAAAAAATACATGAAAAGCCGCCACAGAAACAGCCATGAAGAAAAGGAAGTGAATGAATAAATAAGACAGAACAGCTGCCATCTAAAAGTGCCCTGACCGAGCTGCGCCCAGAGAGAGGCGTTCAGTGACTGATCTCATCAGCGCTGCTGTTGGGTCTGCTCGGTGGTCAGGAGAGCTGGTGTGGTGCTGACAGCTGGCTGTCATTACTCCAGAAGTGAGAGGAGACAGCAGGACAGGATGAAGACAGGGACAGCAAACAAAGGGCCGGGGCAGGTAGGAGGGGCTTGAGGAGGAAGAAGTGAAGAGGCAGGAGTTTGAACCTAGAGAGTAAAGCACTGTGACCTCTTGACCTTGATGGATTTGGGCAGAAATTCGCTCCACTCTGCTGATATGCTCTGGATATGACACATGTTGAATATGAATTATGGTTTTAGTACTAATAAAATGTTACTATCATGAGCTTCTTTTCATTCTGGATGGCTTGTTGTAACCTGGATTTGACCTCTGAAAAGGAAAAAAATTAAGTAAAAAATGAGAACAAAGAGGGGGACACAGGTGAGAGGTGGGAGACAGGGGGGAGAAAGATCAGTGGCAGAAGGGAGAATGGGATCAATTACGAAACTGTGGGACGAGTAAGAGACAGAGTTGAGGAGAGGGGGAGAAAAGGTTGGGAGACAAAAGGACTAAAAGGGACTGAAAGGTGAGAGAGCAGAGGAAATCAGACAAGCAGAAACTGGAATGGGGAATGGGTGTCTGCAGGGCAGCTGGTAAAATGAATGAATGCCAAGCACCTGTGGGACCACCACCGAGCGGTCACTGTGTGTTTGTGTGCGAGTTCTGACTGTGTTTACACGCATGATGCACAACGTGGTGACAGAAAGAGATAGTGAGAGGAGACAAGAGAGTTCAAGAACAAGAGAGAGGGGAAAAAAACAGAAATATGAAAAGAGAGGGAGGTGAACAAACTGTGAGGTGGATCTGGCCCAGCAACCAAAATAAGGTTGAATCCGGTTTCTTTAAAACCTGGTGCTCGGTGGTGAGTTCACAGAGGGGGCAAGTTGGGAACACTCAGCTTCAATCTGATCATAATCCATAATAGATGGTCATGTAAATATCTTATGAAGGAGAGCCATGGAGAAAATGACTCAGGAACACACACACACACACACACGCAAAGAACCACAAGTGGAGACAGTGGAACCACAAAGAGCAGATGTCACACTCTGTCATGTAAGACAAAAGTGTTGTGTACTTTTCTAACATTGATGGGCTATCTTAATGGTCCTTTTGTGTTAATGCTTTCTTGTTTTTGCTGTTGTCTCTGTGAATGACGAACCAAAAGAGGACTACTAGTCGAGTTCATTTCTGAATGTTAAAATGAAAAATATATATCCTGTATAGTAAATGTAATATTGTTGGCAAAGTATTTGGCATAACAGCCATTTAAAACTGAAAAGTTAGAGAACCTGTCAGTGTTTTCTATACAACGAGGAAACACTCAAATAAATAACTACTACAGGTGATAAAGACAAAACGTTTTTTGAAAATTCTGCAAACTTATTAACAAAAACTGAAATTTATAAAA
The DNA here is from genome assembly GCF_001952655.1 of Monopterus albus. Taxonomy (NCBI): domain Eukaryota; kingdom Metazoa; phylum Chordata; class Actinopteri; order Synbranchiformes; family Synbranchidae; genus Monopterus; species Monopterus albus. Next base: position 472,374 of record NW_018127999.1, read on the forward strand.
GTATTCAGAACCTTTATTTCGGACTCTGTAGAAGCCTCTTTGGCAACTGTAAAGTTTCCACTCTTCTTGAGTAAGTCTCAGCTTTGCACAGCGGAGTATGTGCAGTTTATCCCATTCTTCCTGGCAGATGCTCTCGGTCTCTGTCAGATTGGATGGGAAGTGCTTTCTTCAAGGACCTCTCAGTATTTGGCTGCATTCATTCTTCCCTCAGCTCTGACCAGTCCCTCTATCCCTACTGCTGAGAAGCCCCCAATAGCATGATGCTGCCCCGTTTGTGCTCCACTGTAGCGAAGGGATTGGCAGGTAATAAGCAGTGCCTGGTATTCTTCAGACATAAAGCTTGGAATTCTGCCCAAAGACTTTGGTTTTATCTCAGATGAGAGAATCTTCTTCTTCATGCTTCAGTCCTTTAATCGTTTTCTGGCAAACTCCAAGCAGGCAGTCATCTACCTCTGACTCAAAGTGATTTCTGTCTAGTCTCACTACCAAAAAAAGCCTGATTGATGGAGAGCTGCGGAGCTGATTGTGCTCCCAGCAGGTTGTCCATCTCTGCGGCGGACTTGTCTGGTAGAGTGACTGTTTGGTTCTCGGTCTCCTCCCTCATCAAGGCCCTTCTTAGTGAGTTACTAAGTTTGGCCAAAGGGCCAACTCCGTGGTTCCAAATTTCTTCCATTTCACAAATACTGAGGTAGCTGTGGTCCTCGAACACTCACACCTTTAGACATAGTTTAGCCTAGACAATGCTCTAATTTTTCCGAGAATGTCTACAAACAGCTCCTTGGACTTCATGGCTTGGTGTTTGTCCCGACCTGCAGTGTCAATTGTGGGACTTTATTTTGCCACAGGTGGACTCCAATCAAACTCTAAACACATGTTTTTCTTATTACATTAAAGCAAACAAGATGTGACTAAACATCACTGGACTACATTATATTCAGGGGTGTTCCTAATATTCTGAGCCTTTCATGTATGTAGATGGGGAAGACAAATAGCAGGTTGATTTATTAATCACCTCATGAGTTTGGCCAACCATTCGTGCAAAATTTAAATGTAAATGCACATGCACACACTCTCACACACAGTATGCATTATTTACTTACAAGCCCATTACTTTGTAACGTAGAAGTCTGGCTGCCTTTGAGGGTCTTCTCTGTGCAGTCTGAGCAGTGATGATATGATGAGTGCAGATGCAGCATTAAGCCCTGCAACATCCCACAGGGGAGCACTAAAAGCAAACTCTGACCCTGTTGAGCATCAATAACTCAGCAGAAATCAGGGTTGGAATAAGTGCAGTGCTGAACGTCACATCATTTATACAAAAGACAACGACGGCCTCTGCCATCATTAAATTTGCATAAGGCCCAAACCTCACCGTTAGCTGTCCACAAGCCTAAACATTAGCTCCATTACACTAAAAAAAAGGAAGGATGATGGGAGGAGAACAGGGAGAGAAAGTGGTGGTGAGTCATCATCCATTTTTGGGCCTTTACTGAGACTCTCCTTGCATGGATTAAATGGAGCTGGACACCACCATAGTGGGTATAGGAGGCCAACAGTGACTGGCTGCACAGCT
>NW_018127999.1:473990-566678 GCF_001952655.1 Monopterus albus
GTGGAGGCAGATAAGTGTGAGAGAAATGGAAAAATGACAAAAAGAAAGAAAGCGATAAAGCCAAGGATGCTTAAGGGTGATAAAGATTACAACAAAGAAAAATAAACAGCAAAGAAGGAGGCAATTACTGTATGTCCTCAATATCTACACCTTTCACTTCAACATTTTCTTGCTATGTGCACATGTCTTTCAAAAGACACCGGTGGGTATAATCAAACTATTGTTTATAAAAGTGACTACCCAGTAACTGTGAGTGAAGGGAAGTGTAGGTCCCAGGTAAGCATTTACACCAGCACTATTCTGTGATATTTCAGTTCACAGTGTAGCAAACATCCGAGCTGAGAGTCCGAGAACCTGCAGCCCAGTCTCCGTAAGATTAATGCTGATCTTATTATCGAACAGCTGCCACTTTCTCAAAATATCAAGTTCAAATAAACACAAACTGGTGGTGTGGTAACATCAGTGTAAGGCAGTTTATTATACCTCACTTTACCAAGCCAGCACATTTTTAACAAATATTTTTATCAGGTGTCAAATGCAGAATTTGTATGAGGAACTGTATTTAAGTTCACCTCTGTGGTGATTTGCATTAAACAGGTGTCCGAGATTTGCATTTTTATGGAGTTCCCATGGCCTTCTTTTGCCCTTAAGTCTCTCTGAACAGGCAAGGCAGGAGATAGGGATGTTAATTATGGACCACAATGGGAATGATCCTCTTGGCTTTAGTGTATTATCCCAGATAGGTTTTAATTGAATTATGGGTATGATGGTGGGGACTAGTGTGGAGGTGAATGCTGAACACGGTGTTCCCTTTTAAACAACCCCATTAATTACACTGACAAAATGCCGTTTCTTTTCAGAATAATAGAACCATTTCTGGTTTCATTTGCAGTAGAAAATCGGTACTGTATTGTGCTGGTGGTACAACCAATACAATGCAGTAAGGTCACAGCTCAAGGTCATGCCCCTTAGCATCATAATGCTAATACTGATGTTTGATAAATCAAGAATTAATGCAGCTTTAACAGCATGGAAAGATCATATCTACGGGTCGGAACAAAAATGGATGGCAAGGGGAGCTGGGCTCACCAAAAATAAAGGGGACTGGTATAGCAAAGAAGCACTATTTCTTATTATTTTTCAAAAATACCTGGAATCTAAATTAATATTACATTTTGGATTATGAACAAAAATCTAAATACAGCCCTACTTGGTATGCAGTAAGTCAAACTATTTCTCTCTGCTGTCACTTGGATGTACTGAAAAGTTGGACATGTTGTATTTTGCTGGCAGACCTGTTACAATAACCCTTATTAATATTCAATAGTGCACGTTCGTAGCTGGGAAGGAAAAGCTGACAACAGTAAGTAAATGGGTTTTTTTTTTTTTTTTACTTCATAGGGGGATGAGTCCTCAATGGAAATCTTGGATAACAAATGAGTTGAAGATAGTCTAAAGACACCAAAATGGAAAAGTGTTTAATTTTTACAAATGGTGTCTACATTCTCCTGCAAATCAATTATAAAAATACAAAAGAAGAGGAAAGGAGGGAAATAATTTCCCATCCCTGTACTGCAACCACACTGTCCAGCATCCAGGGCCTGGGGAACATACACACATAAAGTACCCGCACACCAGGTACATATAAGAACACATACTGCAAATACAGCAAAGCTGACAAACTAAAACATGACCCATATTAGGACTAGCAAAACATAACTGTAGTCTCATACACAGGCCCTCTGTTTTTATGTCACCCCATCACGAAGTCCCTGGGCTCCTGTTGGCGGGGTTACAGGATTACAGGAGTCAACAACGTGATCACAGCAGTTTAATAATGCCCCTTTTCTCTCTCCTCATCCTCACAGAGTCTAGAATCTCCTTCTCAATTCATGCATCCCTGTTGTTTTTGTGCAGCTTTTCCTCTCTGACAATCACTGTTTTCCCTATTCACTCCCTCTCTCTTTGTTAATTGGCCTCACAAAAAAAAAAAAAACACAGCCAGAGGAATACACTGAATTGTACTCATACACGCATAAAGACTAACTGTTTTCCCTCCGTTCATCATCAGTTGACAACACTAACAGCATGAGAGGAAGATCGCTCACGGAGGTGAGAAATGACTCACTACTTACAATGAAATCAAAGCAACACAATACTCAATAGAAATCAGGTGGTATACAAGAATGATAGCTGCTCATTGGTGGAGTTTAATTCTCTCTCTAGCAAGCAGAGCAACAGATTGAAAAAATGCTGGCAGAGCAAGAAGAAAATCATAAATATCTGCCTTTCCTGCAAAATGCCATTTACAGTCCTGGCCAAAAATATTGGCACCCCTGCATTTCTGTCAGCTAACACACCACTACTCCCAGAAAACTGTTGCAATCACAAATTCTTTGGTATTCTCATGTTTATTTCTTTTGTTTGCATTGGAACAACACAAAAAAATCAAAGAGAAAAACCCCCAAATCTGATATATTCCACAGAGAACTCCAAAAATGGACTGTTGTATGTACTGTACTGTAAGGTAGGCCCTATACTCATCACTCCATTGTAACAATAAGACAGTAATATGTGACCTTGGAGTGTTGAGTCCAGAGTGCTGATTCTGAAGCTGTCCCAGTTACCTTTCAGCATTTTTGCCCATAGACTCTAATCCCACTGACTAATACCAGAGGACAGCTCGCACTGACTCCTTTACTTGTTAACCCCACTGTACCATATACATCTTAGCTGTCTGTGACCAGGTTTAGTCAAGCCAGACTACTGTTCTTGCAGGAGTGTGTCTTGCTGTTGTATTTTGCTTTGGCTAAGTATGAGGGGCACTTGGGTTCTAATCAAGCCACATTTCAGGTCTGGGTACAACTACTGTACCAGTGAAGAAATCATTACCACTCAAATGAAGTGGCAAGAAAAGTCTCTCTTGTATTCTTGCCCTACTCAAACCACACAACCTTCAAAGTGTCACCTTCTTTTTGAAACTTTCTCCTGATGGCAAAGGAATGTGTAGATTTATAAATAGGGAAGGGTATCATTAGGATTTTATCAATACTGATACTGCTTATTCATCCTGGTACTTAACGATACTGTGACTGATAATTCTCTCCATAATTTGGTGCAGAAACTTGATGTGAAAAGATTCAACAGTTTATTATTGCAGATTATAATAATCTTCTCCACTTCATACCAAGCAAGTAGGAGGATGTTTAATAATGTGTTTCTGGAAGGAAGCTGATACGTGGGGTTAAGGGCTCTGGTCGTCTCCTTACAGATGAAAATATTAACCATAAGCAATGCTAAGCTCAAACTTAGAACACATAAAACTTAGCAATCTATGCTATGCTACCTGTTAGCTATTGAGCATAACTGCACCAACTGGGCTGTAAATCTTTCACAATAACCTTGGCAACAGCCCTGTGACTTCCCATCCCATTTTCCCTCGTCCAGCAACAAAGAATGGGTCGGACTTTGGTGTCTGACTTCTGCTCTCCACTGACAAAGCTGTGGCTAACATTACTGCTTGACTGCTTGAGTGGTGTAATAACAGCTATGGTCATTCAAATGTTACAATTTGGTGATTGATTGCTGCTTTTTGGCTATGGCAGGGACAAAACCTGCAACCTTTCAGTTATAGGCAATCTCTGCACTCGGCCACCCTGACACCCCATTAATCAAAAGGGCACATAGGGAGGGAGGCAGACATGTCTGAGCCTGCTCTGTGAAACCACCAAGCAACATACAGCGTGAATAATAAATGTGAGCAATATACTTTACACATTTAGATCATCTACTCACTCTCTCAAACTCTCAAACCTGCACATATAAAGTATAATGCATTAAATTGAACACAGATTCACAGACAGTATACACTCTACATGAAACAATTCATTACTTGTATCAAGATATCTACAGTATGCTATTCTTTCTCTGCGGCTTTATATTAACCTGCGAAGCCACACATACGTGCATATAATTTAAACTTTCAATTACAGAATATGCTGTATACACACACACACATACACACACTTATACTTTCCCTAGCACCTTAAAGGTATTCATTTAGCCCTATGCCACTGAACAAAGATGTTTTCTAAACTTATCTCTAAATGAACATCTAAACCTAACCATGACAATCCTTTAAAAACATCCAGCATTTATCTAAACTATAAAACTTTATTGCCAGCTTTCTCCTCCCTCTCACAGCTCACAAGAGGGGTGAACAAGGAAGCAAAGTATGCCTAGACAGGCAGGAGAAGTGTGTGGATGCAGATACACTGCCCCTCTCTCTCACTGCACTCTCTCTCTCTCTCACTTTCTTTTGCATCCAGAGTACCTATCGGGCTGGAGTGATACTGGCTGAGGGACCCAGACTGACATGCACTGGGTCGTGCCTTGTCCTGGACCTGTATCTAACAGCATCTAACAGCAAGTCATCAGAAGACGCAGGGAGGCCCACGGGGTTACAGCTCATTCCTAATTCCTCATTCCTCAACTGTCACAATTACATGCCTAAACCCAGCCTAACCTAAAAAGCCCACTGAAGTTGTGAAGACCGGCTAAATTGTCCTCACAATGTCAAAATGTTCCCACGAAAACTGCATTAAAAATGGGTGCAGGCAATGCAATAAAGACATGCACACACACACACAGGAACTTTACATCAACTTACATTCATTTCCTGGACACCCTAACCTTAACCAAACATTGTGGTTACATGATGGGATGCAGGATCCTGTCCCTACGAGGAAGGCCAAGTAATGTGTGTCTGTTAACAGGTTTCCGTCCTGTTACCAGCACTGTGTGCATGCACACACACACACACACACACACACACACACACACACAGTGCTCATAACTTCTTTTTCTCCAACAGTATCATTTGTTTTGCCTGCTGACTTGTATTTTATGATACAATGGCCCAGACATTCAGGGAGAATAATTAAGTGACTCCCAGCACTTTTGCTCCACATAATGGCTAATCTAAAGATCATTAGTAACAGTACACGCTTGACTTGTGTTATTTATTATGCTGTTGTATTTCCTATTAAAACCGCTGACTGGATTGTGATTGATTCTGAGCTGCCTCCACGCATGTGTCCATGTAGGCTCACTGGTAACAGGCGGCGTGTGAGATTTCCGCCAGTCAAGGATCTCACTCACGGATGAAATTGTTTTCATGTCGTTGTTAGCCATCATCATTGGCACATTATAAAACCTCAAGGCTGAGTTTCAGCTACGGGAAAGAAAACAACTTTTCTTCCCATGGTGGGGGCCTTTATCTCTGTCACGTTTTAGTTTATGTTGCTACATTTTGGGGTTGTCAGTAATTCTCAGAAATATGGTTCCTGTGTTTGCTGTGCTTTCCCCCACTGAAGTGCTCATAATGAACTTTTTCTAAGTGCACAGTATTTACATTTTCAGATCATCACTAAACTAAAACACAGCTCTTCCATTTCTGTTAATTATTTCCTTTAAAAAGCACCTGGACTGTGTGAGTTTTGAATGTTTTAATGAAAACAGTGTGTAGTGTTACCACAGAGTTGGTAAGACTAGGAAGAACGTTACAAAATGCTGTAATAGTTTACCCTGCAGAAACAAACATGGGACAGAAAGGCTTGGCCAATTACCCTTATATAGTCGATTCTGACCTTACAAAACAATCAGTTTTCAGTTGAAATTGTGTTGAGGGATGATTTGAGAGCATGCAGGCTACTTATTACTCACCAAATTAACACATGTACTGCACACATTGCCTCTCTGTGATTAATATAAATTTACCAAGTCCATTAAAGTTGTAACATTGGTGGAGGTATTTCAAATAAAGAAATCATTTGACAAATGACTTGACAGTGTCACAAAAACTTTGCAGAGGTAGTCCCACATGTAGTACAAGAAAAACTCATGCAAATGATATTTTCATATTTTTCCCCTTAGTACCATAATTTGTCTCTGTAGGAAAAAAACTTCATCTGTGGTATTTTGACAGTAGATTTGCAGAGGAGAGGGGACAGCAAGAGAGAACAGCAGCAATTTTCAAAAACTGTAAAGGGCCAACCAAATCACCCTGACATTTCATGCTGATGATACTCCTCTGATCCATAGAGCTGCCTACTGTATGAAAGCCAATGGAGATGGATGGGCCTGCTTGTCCCTGAGCAATATAGGATGCAGTCAACCATGCAACTAGTGATAAAAGCCAATGTTATCACCTTCCAGACTTTTCCCCTGGGTGATCTTCATTGTGCTTACTTTTCTATCACATCCACGACCACCATAATCTGATTTTTAGCCTACCATTCTCCACAGCAATATACGTATATAGTATGCAGACCCTGAAAATCCAAACTGTAAATAGTTATGTCCACTTTCCTAGTCCTTCATTTTCTTCTCTTTATCAACATTTACTTCAGTTTTTGTCAGCATAATTCTCTCTTATTTTGTTTTTACTTGTTTTGAAGAAATGTTCTGAAGACTGTGTGCTAGACTGCTTGTTTGGTGTCATCTTGCTTTGCATACACTGACTGGCCACTTTATTAAGTACACCTGTATAACTGTATGCATTTCAGTGGAGCACTTCCACCTTAACATTTGTGTTTATGAAGCTCAAAATATTTCAGTTTTTGGGGAAATTGTCAAATTAAATTATGTTTATTATTGAGGTCATAGTTAAAGTTAGTGTTGTACTGGACTATATCTACATTATATTCAGAGGTATCTCCATATTTTTGTCCTCCTCAGCTACATACATACAAGGGTCAGAATATTAGGAACACCTCTGAAACCATTATACTGTGTATGGGTTCTTTCTCTGGTGCTCAGGTTAGCCGAGTTCTGTTTAGTCAGTTGGTTTGTTGAGCTATTTTTTTGGTTGTTGCCTGAGTTCAGTGTATTTTAATTCTTTAATGGGGCCAGAACTTGATTTCATATTCTGGTAAATTGATTTTCATCATTTTTGGGTAAATAAAACCCTTATTTTTCAAGGGGAAAAAAACCCGTCTGCGATACCTCATACTTTCCAGCTTGGTCCCTCACACTATGGCTAATCAACATAAAGAATCACAAAGCATGTGTGAAATTTCAAATGGGCAGACATTCTAGTACTGTACATCAGATATACTGTCTGCATTCAACAACTTGATCAAAATACAGATGAAATCGGAGAAAAAAAGAGGATAAACCTGACGATGAAGAGCATCTGTATTGCACATAAGCTGCCATATTACACTCAGTGTGATTAGCTTTTCAGAGGAAAACATGATTTGCACAATTTTGCCAAGGTTACATTCACATATATTACTGGGGATGGAAGAACTGAGGGCAACCAGATGAGGCACAGAGACTCCAGGGAGTTGCTCAAGGACACCTCATTTACACCTTTATTGTCACACAACAAAAAATACACAACAAAAACACACAAAAAAACATTAGAAGACAGACCTGGGTGTAACATACATGTACTGTGTAATTTAAATTTGTGGCATCTAGTGCAACAAACATGCTTGATCTAAAAGGAAATCGTATGCATCGTTATGAAAATAAATGCCAGTTTTCCCCATCTGTCACACAGCAAATGGAGTGAATCAAAAGGAAGAGAGGATTTCTTTTTCAGTTTTATTATTTTCTACAGTAAAGGAAGTGTCAATGTGACCATAACATGCAGGAAAAGCTTAGATTTACCTCTATAATAATAAATCATACAAGCCTAACTGAAGTTTATTCTACAGAGTAGACATTTCCATTTCTCTGGATGCAAAATATGGGCATCCATTCAACTGCTGGGTATAAGGTATCCCAGTCAATATGAAATCAGTAAAAATTAATATCGTGTTATATAACTGTGCTTTATAGCACTTGCATTTTAATATTATTTCCCTCAGCTTTTCCCCTTTTCCTGCCATCTGAATAAAAAGAAATTACTTGGCTCACGTTCTGCCCAGCTAATAAACCAACAGTGAATGGTGGTGTATCAATACTCAGTGAGGCTGAGCTTACTCAGAAAAAAAATGAAGCCTTTCAAGTGTTCATTTCAAGTGTTTGTTTTAGCCAATACTTCTCTTCTCATTTGCCGCCACGGCTAGCTGCACACCTGATAATGAAACCCAGCCAGAAGTAATGCTGTGTAAGCAGATAAAGAAGAGCTGGAAGCACAAATATGATCAGCAGTGAAAGTGATTATACATAGGAAATGGGCCAGTCTCAGGCGCCAGTTAAGCCAAATGTTGCCAGCATTATTAAGCTAAATTATTGACAGAGCTAGAGACTGTGACTGTGTAAAAAGAAAAATCTCAGTACTTTGGGCACAAGGAAACACAGTCTGTGTACTCTGTGCTGAAAATCTTGATTAAATGACAACTCACAGCAAACATTTGAACACTGAGATGATACTCAGTACCACTTGTTCCCCAGTCATTACTACATCTTCATGGATGCAACTTGGAGGATAATTAAAGGAGGTAGTAATTATTAGCACTGCAAATAAGTTTTTTTGTCAATAATTGTATTGATTATTTCTGATTAATTAATTGCTTAGTCTATAAAATGCCAAGAAAGGTACAAAATATCAGTTTCCCAGAATCCATGGTGACTTCATCAAAAGTCTTTTGTCTGAAAATGATGTAAAATAATGATTACAATAGCTGCTAATCATTTTTCTATCAACTATTTGATAAGCTGACTAATTGCTGCAGCTCTATTAAATAGATTGCTGTTGGTTGTTATGGTCAAACACGGTCAACTCTTTCTGAATGAAATGATTTTTTACCTGAGAACAATGCTAATAAATTAGAGGGACTGCACATAAAAGTCATCAAGTCTTTCCTTTTAACCATAGCGCATGATGCTGTTCGAAGTTCTCTTTGAAAAACCCTCATTCTCCTCGACTTCGAGTTCAGTTAGCTGCATTGAAACAAGTAAAACATTTACAACAGTTTGGTGGCTTCAGGTATTTGACGTGATCAAAGGTAAGCCAACAGTGCTGTGGCACCACAGGAACCCCATGATTATCATTATTAGACCCTCTGTCATCAAAATTTGACCACAGTTATCAGTGATCTATCACTTTCAATCAAGTCTTTCGATTACTACTGGTGAAGCCAGTCAATCAGTTGCTCTCAGAAATCAAGGCAGTTGCAATGACATTTGCCTCCCTTGACCTTAAATCATTCACCCTCTTAACTTCCTTAGCAGGTTTGAGATTCCATACTGGCAGTGAAAACACTTTTTTGATAACAGCAGTCAGCCATATATTTGCCCTTCAAGCCACAGCTAAGGAGAGGAGCCTGTATGAGGCAGAGGCAAAGAGTGACAAAGGACTCAGAAAAAGTGAGAGACTTGACAGTGACAACGAAAGCAATTAATAGAAATAAAGCCCCAGTTCCCTGACGCCTTTGAATCGTCCACGCTCCTGACATGTCCCTGGTCTTGCTATGCTGTGTACAGTCCCCTCAGCTGCCATCACAGCTATAAATATCACTTATCACATTGAAAGACAGACAGAGAGAGAACCAATAATACTGATATAGGTATGAATGCTCGGCAAGACGCGCCATCCATCAATGTTAGCGGAGCTCCATATTCATCCACTATTGCAAGTCCAGCCACGCATACACAAGGAGGGAAGTAGGACAATGATAGCTGCTCTGCTTTGGTTATGTGTGCGCTGTAAAACTACAACCACCATCTCTGATTCTGTGGGAAAAGTGTACTTTCCAATATTATTAAGTGTTGATTTTAATGCCACAATCACTTCTAGGCGACCAGAGTTGAGAAGAAAGTTGTCTACCCACTCATGACGCTTGCCACCTTAAACTGAATTAAAATAGTCCTGATAAATGTGGAATTATATAAACACTGGCAGGGTGTTGATTTTAACACTCTAAAGTTAAATTAACATTGATGATTCTGCTGTGCAGCAGAGTACTTACTGTGCTGATCAATGGCAGTGGTGAGAGCCAGAGGCTTGGTGTGCACAGGCATCCTGTATACTGTATGCGCTAAGGTGTTTGCACAGACATGCAGTAAGGGTTGTGCATCTTTTTCTGTGTGGTGTAACTCCAGAGCAAAGTCTGCACAGACACCTACCCTGACCTTCAGAACCTGGTTATGCTGCTGGGCCCAGAACGTAAGCAGACATCACCAGTCCAGCAATAAACCCAGCTGGAAGTCTGGCCTCAGCCTCCACATCACAAAGCTCAACCTGCTACAACTCCCTTGTGTAGCTGTCAATCTCACCTTTGTACTACAAGAAAATATTCAGAACTGTTGTCATGTCTTTCTCTGCACCTCACACTGTTTATATACAGTATTTCTACATTTTGTGGCATTTTTTAAAACTGAAAACTAGAATCTCTCATTTCCAAAAGCATTCAGACCTTTTTCTGCAGCTGACTCCAAACTGTGGTCAGGTGCATCCTGTAATTATCCTTGAGATGCATTGACAACTTGTCTGATGTGCACCTGTGACAAACTAAATTGACAGGGCACATTTTAAAAAGATTATTTATAGCTTTTCTAAACCTTTGTGGTCTTTATAGTACAGTGGCTAGACAGGGGTTCTCAACCTTTTGTAACTTAAGGCTTACTTTTGATTAAGAACTTTTCAGAGGACCACCTTGTCAAATAAATGAGAAAAACTAATGTTTTCACTATGTTTTTAATGTATTCAGGGTTTGTTTCCTCACCACATGCTTTGGAGCTTTACTGGATCAGGGCTGTCTCTCATCTCACTTCTTTTTCAAAAATTCATCCATTGAGTGTCACTGCATCCGAGGAAATGTTGGCCAGCTAACTAGTTAATAGTGGTGAAACACGTTTGTCACTTCCTGATGATGTATTTTAAGTGGTGTTGTGATATTCAAATGTGACTGGTCAATGACATTATGCATTTTAATTTGATGTTTTTTTATGTGAATTCTTGAGCACATTTAGTAAATACCTAGCTTTATAAATTACAAAAAAAAAAACAACAACAACAATAATAATCATATAACCCTTGGCAGCACTACTCCGCGCCCCACCAGATGGCGCTCTGTGGCCCACTGGTTGAGAACAGCTGCTTTAAAGGACTCGGAGCATGAGGAAAAGGATTCTTTGGTCTGATGAGACAAAAACTGAAACTTCTGGCAAGAACTCCACACACTGTGCAGTGACTGTTCAATTTTCAGCAAGACAACATTGAGGACAATTCCTTGATTGTCCTTGAGGAGCCCACCCAAAGCCCAGACTTCAACCTCAGAGAACATCTGTGGAGAGACCTGAAGATGGTAGGTCAGAGACTTCCCATCCAATCTGACAGAGCTTGAAACAACAATGGGATAAACTCCCCATATACAGGTGAGGAAGGTCTGTGGAGACTTGCTAAGGAAGACTGAAAGTGGAAAAGCTGCCAGGAGCCTCAACAAAGTACTGAATTAAAGAGCTGAATGATTCTGTTTTTGATACACTTTCAGATATTTCAGCGTGCAGAACATCACGCTCTCCTCCAACACGTGACTTCACAGCTAACAGAAATGCTGCCCCTAATATCTGTTTTGCATTGGTTCTATCATCTCAAAATCCTCCACAGAAGTCGTCTCAGGAAGACAAATAATGGGAGACAGTACTTCAGAAGTACTGTACTGAGATTTAGCAAGTCTGAGGTTACCTTTTAAGCACTGACCCAGTGAAAGCTCATTCATTCTACTGGCCTAGAAGACTATAAACTTCTGAGTCTTTAAGGTGCCTTTAGGGGTTAACCTCTGAGGTAGGGGAGAGTATGTTGTGGACCAAATCCAATAGAGATCAATACGGCTCGGTGATAGAGTTGAAGCAAGCAATGAGCCATTCATCGTTTCTCATCTGTGGCCAGGCTGCACAGTCATCACTGAACCAAGGATGGATTTTTCAAGTGCCAAGACTTAAGCAATGCATAACCATGAAAAAATATTCTGAGCTAGCTTTTTAATCAGTGCCCAAAGCTTTCCAGTTTTTCACCATTATGTATTGGAAAACTGGTACCAAGAAGCTTTGCCGCTACCCCAGTCCACATGTTTTTGTATATGCTTGGTCTGGGTTTGTTTTTCTACAGCATAAAATAATATTTTAAAAAACAGTGTGCTTCTGCCTTTGTGGCAACAGTCTACAGAAGGATGTATATGACACAGCCCCCATACACAAAGCCAGGTCTTTACAGAAATGGTTTACTGTGGAAGGCCTTCACTAGCTTGGCACATGGCCCTGACTTCCACCTCATCCTGCTCCTTTGGGAGGATGTGGAACACAGACTGTGACCCAGGGCTTGTTGCCCAGTACCAGCACCTGACCTCTCTAATACTCTTCTAGCTGTATTAGAAAAAAAATCCTACATCCAGGTTCCAAAGCCATGTATTAATCCTCCCCTGATGAATTAAGGCTATTATTGCAGCACTGAAATGCTCAGACAGATGTGTAATCATAAGGTGTCTGCACTTGGCTAGGTGCAATCGAAGCTCCTTGGTTAGCTAGTTTAGTTTTTTGTTGTTTCTCCCAAACCTGTCTGGAAGCCCTGCTCCCTGTTCTGCCAACCTGAAACATACTGGCACACATAAAAATCATTTCACCAAATAAAACAGCTTTTTCCTGGTGAGTGCTCCACTGCATCAAGTTCTCAAAATTACTGCATGCTCAGTTTGAAAATACAGGTTTAGCTTTTCGGGAACAAATAAAAATAATTTAAAAGGTGCTTCTACAGTAGATTGTTATTCCATAGAAAAATAATGAAGAGCCACAACAGAGACACGAGACCTATTGAAGATAGACTTCTCCATACTAATCCTCACAGGTTACTGACTGCATAGTAATTTTAAATCCACGAAAAACTGATACAGGCTAAAAAGCCTCATGAATACAAAGCATGAAGTTGGCACAGATCTGAATACGAACATATACCATAATCCTTGATAAGAAAGGCTTTGCTGGAATAAAAGGTTTTACTCTTTTTAAATGCAAATAATGGAAGATAGCAAATGTTATTCTCTCATCCTCCTCAGCTTAGTACATCACTAAATATTTATAGTATTTTCAATTTTATTGACAGATTCTAAGTGTATATTATGTGCAATCTATGAAGGAAACAGCAGGGCACAAGTCCATAATTCCCAGTTCCACATCTAAATAACATTAAGATATGGTATTACTGAAAAGACTAAACCTAAAAATGTAATTACACTCAGCACCAGAGCATTTTCCCTAATATGCCAAATGAATAGTGAAGGATAATGAGAACACAGCAGGCGATAATTAGCCTCATCCATGAGAAGAAGAGTTTCTATTTTACAGAGAGCCAAATGTCATTGCTTCAAGATGATACAAGTTCCAAAAGGTGCAAATAAATTACTTCAAATGTACTTTGGCTCACTGATTTAACAGGTCAGGATTTAATGCATCATCCCACTGCAGGAAAAGAGGAGAATCATTTAACTCTCTGTCACACTGTGAGTAAAGAGTAGCCTGCAGAAACTAGTGCTTTCTTTGAACTGGAGGGTTTTTATGAGTCAGTAATAACACCATGGGATGATCATGTCAAAGCCCAGCGATGTATGGCTGTTAAACAAGTGACACAATAAAGGTTAGACAATAACGGCACTAGACTGCCAGACTGCACTGGATTTGCTAATGTCGATGCATCTTTCCAGAGCTTATTGCTTTATGTCTGAATGTTGTAAAATGAGAGTTTTGCTGGCGTTTCACATTGACATAGGCTTTTATCCCCCCAACAAAATTCATATCATGCATAAAAATGGCTCATATTTAGCTCGTTTGTCTACATGTATTTGAAAGTTTGGTTCAGCTGAATTCTGTGGCCCCTCCCTCACCATGACATAATAAACAGGATTCTGAGATCTACTAGCATTAGTAAGCCTGACACAAAACAAAAATCATTGTTTAAGAGTGAGATTTATTCCTCCACAGAGGGAATAAACCCAACATATTCACACCCACCAGTAACTCTGCTGTATTCGGAGTTTCACAAGATATTTAGGGCTGATCAACAGTAACATCAGTAGCGATAAATAGTAGTTGTACAGCTATGTGCTGACACTCTCCTTCAGACACGCACACCTCTCACAGTGGAGCTACTTCACAGTTACTGATAAGTACTTCTCTCAAAGGGCCATAAACATGCTTGTGATGGAACCTCAGCCAGATTCTCCAGTACAGAGACAGCAGAGTTCAAATGTAGCTTCTCATGGCTGGTTAGCCTCGACTCTTTCCATGCTACGCTGAGCAGTGCTCAGTCTCCCCTATGTCCCCTAACCCGAGGCCACATCAAGCATTAAACAGCCACAAGACCAGGCCTACAGTCATTGCTCCCTCACTCCTTTGTTGCATTTTTTTTAAATAGGCTGTAAAATAATTTGATGGCACAGTTACTCTTTAAATTAATAACATCAGGCCAGACACCCTCTGGAAAGCTACATTCACACCTGTCACTGTGTTGCTTATTTTCTTTTGGCCTAAAATCTATTGGATAAAATCTTCAGTGAAAACAGTCTTATTTTTATTATTAGTCTTGGAAAAAAGATTTTTTTTAAATCAAGTGTTTTGAGTTGATAATTTAATAATTTAACCAGATTAGATTCAACTTTATTTTCATTACACATGTACAAGGTAACCAAATGCCGTTGAGCATCTAACTAGCAATGCAATAACAGCAGTGCAGCGTGTGCAGTATCTACAGTATGTACAGTCAGAACTAAATTAACGATAGATACATACAATTGATATTTACAGTAAGATATGTAAGGCAATGCACAATATACAACAGACTTTATGGATTTAAATTACAAGTGATGGATAAATAGTGCAAAGATAAATATACAGTATCTGCATATGTACAGTACAGTGTGTAAATGAATAACAGCAGTATCCTGTGAGTATGTGCAAGTTAACATCACTTCAGTGTTACAGGTAACAGAAGTGTATTGCATTAGTCCCGGCAGGAGATGAGAAGGGCTGAGGTGTGTGTAGTGGTATAAAGGAAGGCAGTGGGGGGTCAACGGGGGGGCAGAGTTCAGTAAGGAGACAGCTGTGGGGAAGTAGCTGTTCCTGAGTCTACTGGTTTTGGTCCGGAGGCTCCTGAAGCGCCTCCCAGAAGGCAGGAGGTCAAACAGTTTGTGAGAAGGGTGAGAGGAGTCCTCGAGAACGCTGCGAGCATGTCGGAGACAGCGTTCCCTGTGGACGCCCTCAATGGCTGGAAGTGGAGTCCTTGTGATGCATTGGGCAGTTTTCACCACCCACTGCAACGCCTTCCAGTCGGAGACAGAGCAGTTTCCATACCAGACTGTGATACAGCTGGTCAGGATGCTCTCGATGGCACAGCGGGAGCAGTTCACCAGGATGGCTGAAGATGGGTGGTTCTTCTTCAGGGTCCTCAGGAAGAAGAGGCGCTGGTGAGCCTTCTTAACCAGGCAGCGGGTGTTGGTGGTCCAGGACAGATCCTCTGAGATGTGGGTACCCAGGAATTTGAAGCTGGAGATACATTAATATATAGGATTTCAAGAACACAAGTGGAATCTTCTCTGCCTGGAATAACATTTTAAATGAAATTCCTCCAAACCTACATCAGAATTTCAATGAGGCAGTGATGTTTCCAGGAACAACAAAACACAGTTGGCTCCCATATCGGTATCTTTTCTTTAATTAGTTTTAGCAGACAACAAAGGCCAGGCTGATTACTCTGACCCCTGCCCTCTTTCAAACATCTGAGAAATGGGTTAACATCACCTTCCCTTCAGAATGACAGCTGAATTATCACTTAGCTCACTGAGAGCCAGCTCCTTCTGACACGCTAAAATAACAATGCTAGCCACAGCCGGCTCCATCTGATTTCACACTATACTTGCTGCTCCTACTTAACATGGCAAGTAGCAATTTCATTACAAATCTCGATCTCTCTGTCTCCCTTTCCTTCTTCACTGTGATGCCCTTAACCAGTGACACCCTAATTCATTCACTGCCCTCTTTCTGTGGTCCCCCAGATGCATGTAGGGTTAAGAGCCTCTCCCCCAGGGCCTGGCCCTCATTCACACTCTTGGGAGTCTGCATCACTATTACGCGTGCCATTTGCACAAATTGCTCCATTTGTGTTTGAATATGAAATGCATTTCCTGAATATGACTGGAGACTGTATCTATCCCCTGAGAGAGAGCAGTTGAGACTTGAGGGACATTTTATTCTTCACTGAGATTGCCTCCTCATATCCTCTTTGCCATTAAAGGAGGTTTGAGGAATTTTATTTGTGAAATTGTACAGAAATCCAGAATTCTGACTGATGATGGCAGAATGATATCGTTAAATGGGCTTCACTTGGTCTTGTGTGTTGTGATAGGAAGAAATAATCCCTACATGAACGAGTGCACAGAGCACTCAAGTTAATGACACAACTTTAAAATACAAGTGCTACATTTCTTTTTAGTATGGTACATTCTTAAAGGTTGGTGAAGCAGTGCCTCTTAGCATTTCTTCTCTTAAATCACAGATGGGCTCAATATGCACATACATATTGAGAGTCGCTGTACCAGAATCAAATTCCTCGTGTGTCCAACACACCTGGCCAGTAAAGCTGATTCTAAATTTGGCTACTTGCATGCAGTACAGTGATATAGTAGCATATTTATTTTGAAGCGATGAGGTCAAATAATATTAGCTAGTAATTGTACTTTAATCGTATCAGCTTTTATTGGATCCATCTTAATCAAAAAGCTTACTACACACAGAACTGTTACATGCAATTAGACACCTATTGCTAAAATCTGGGACTGGGTGACAAACTAGTATTATTGTTTATTGAAAAACGTCAAACCCCACAAAGAACAAATCTATGTTTCAGCAGCACTCGAAGGCAGAGCAGGAGGAACTTAAGCCAGACCTTTCAAGAGAATCTCAACCTCTGCAGCCAGTGGGGTGAGAGTTTTAATTATGAGGGGAATTTTGATAATATGAAGTGATGTAACTATCTCACAATATAGCAGATCTAGTTATGCTGGCAAGACATCATAAATGACCAATGACATCTGACCTATACTCCACTCCATCAGAATCTATGACCTTATCAGATTACATATGCATCACTGTTGTCACCTTTTCAGATACTATGAGGAAAAAAAAAGAACTGGAACAATTAAAACATTGTTATATTTGCTATTATTATAGCTGCTGTACTCGGCGCTCCCTTGGTAGCTGGCTGCCCAAGCCATTTTGCATCTAAAACTTGTTGAATAATAAATTATTCCGTGATTTAATTCCAAAGGAAGTAGCAAATATTTCTGAGAACAAGCAACACACCTATCTAGCCGTGGGTGCCATTCCCGCTGAGTTGTTTTTAGTTTACATCCACACTAGCGCTCTCATTAATCTTCATGCATTTCAAAGGCCTTCAGGGATCATAATTTTTAAAAATAGATTTCTGTGGATATGCTATGACAATAATCTGACAATCCTGTGAGTCTAAGGTTATTTCTGGAGACACTTCTCTGTGAGTTATGGATATACTGTATTTTGTTGAGATCACAATGTCTGTCACAGCAGCTGAGGTGCTTTTTGTGTTGTCTTGTTGCTGACAAAAAAAAAAAAAAGGAGTAGATGTGGACAAAGAGCTCCGGAAAAATCTCAAATTGCATATTGAATTCTAAAAGCACACCCTGGAAGGCAGAATCCTGGCAGAGCCTGCTCACTCAGGCTGCCAAAACCCAGACAATGGTAATTGCTTGTCATATTTGTGAAATTATGTAGGAAATACAAATGCCATATTAAAACCTTTTTTAAAATCTATTCAAGCCTATTTGATTCATTTTCATCTCTCTCTTTTCTGGCACAATGCACTGGTGTGATCACAGTTCCTTACTGGCTTGCTGCTTTTAATGTTGTCTCAGTTACAGTATTTCATCCGAGTCCCAAGCTCCCCACCCTACGCCTGAGTACCTCACATTCAATTGCTGTCTTTTTAATATCTTTCTTCCTAACTGACAAATCATCCAGTTGAAGAACAGTGATATCACCCTTTACACACTGACTGCCATGAAGGACAACACAAGAACAGGGTCCACTGATGGACTAACTTACAGATGGGGTGTAAAGGACACCGATACACCAATAAATCTTCCAACACCTCCCATACCTGTTGCACAGGCTGCTTCCTCTGCAAGACTTTGCTTTTTGTCACCCTGTCTCTGTACAATATGTGATAATACTTAACGTTACATTACCGGTAAACATTTCCTTTATATGTTGGTAAGGAGCCACTAACCCTCTGCAGAGGCATCTGTTGGTGGACTACAACTCCCCATGCTGCTGGTGATGGCTACCAATCACTATTGTTTACACAACTAACACAGTTTTTAAAAAGTGACAGTTTGTGGTACTGCAGTCAAAGTACATGTACATAACTCATGGTTCCTCTTGTACTTAGAGGGCACCTACCCTGAAGTAGGAGAGAAAACAGAGTTCTAATGATTATCGATTTCTTTTCCTGTTGGGGGGCACAGTGGAGCGGCAGTCAGCGCTGTCGCCTCACAGGAAAAAGGTTCCAGGTTCGAGCCCAGGCTGAACCGGGGCATGGGTTCTCTCGGAGTACTCCAGCTTCCTCCCGCAGTACAAAGACATGTGGCTTAGGTTGACTGGAGACTCTAAATTGCCTGTAGGAGTGAATGTGAGTGTCTGTCTCTGATAGACTGGCGACCTGTCCAGGGTGGACACTGTCTCTCGCCCAGTGTCAGCTGGGATTGGCTCCAGCTCCCCCATGACCCTGTTCAGGAATAAATGGTATAGATAATGGATGGATGTTCCTGTGGTGCAGACACAGAAAAGATGGTCATTTGTTCATTAGTGCTATGAACTATGAAAAAGTTCCTCTGGTCCA
Source organism: Monopterus albus (assembly GCF_001952655.1). NCBI lineage: Eukaryota > Metazoa > Chordata > Actinopteri > Synbranchiformes > Synbranchidae > Monopterus > Monopterus albus. The sequence goes on from NW_018127999.1 coordinate 492,865, forward strand.
AAAGCACCTGTTACTGGCAGTTCACTTAACTTGAAGGCTCATTCTTGACATTGAATTGTGTGCCCACTTTTTTTCTGTGATTTCAGAGCTTTCAGCCACGTCTTGTAGCTTTTATCACCAGATGGAGTTGCCATGTCATTTATCAGCATAAAAGTTAATGTTGTTTTGTGAGTCTTTTGGGAAACATTTTTTACTTTTCATAAACAAAGATGTCAACGTAAGCACATGAATAGAAAATCAGGCTGACCATGGCTGATGTTTTCTATGAGGGAAAAACTAGTTGTAGCAGCCCACTATCAAGCAAAAAGGTGAGTTTCTGATATTAAAAACATCAATTTTGGGCCAAAATGATAAACAAAGCCAACTAGAGACTACTTAGACCTTTACAAGTAAACCAGCATATGAAATGCCACAACAGAGAGTGAACAGCTTTCCAGATGGTCAAACAGAGTGAACCCACAGAGAAAGACAAGACTTCACAAACAAGGGCAGAACCTGAAGTACGATAACAAGCTGGAGAAGCACATGGTACTGAATTCAGTGAGACTTACTCCACCAGTCATCAAATGAATACAATGGACATGAGACTACACATGTTCAAGTCATTCATCTGTTGAGAAATACAAGGCAACAGAAATAAAAGCCGGGGGTAGAAGAGTGTGATTTCTGTGACTGTCACTGTAACATTAAAGGTCTCAAGTAATACAAACAAAAAAAAACAAGAAAACTAGCACACAACACAAGCCTGTACTGTAGTTAGCCTGCCGTTAAGTTCTGAAGAGCATGTTTAAACACATAAACCCACATAGAATCAGTATCTTTATATGCACACAAGAAACCAGGTTACACAGAGGAATCATGTTGTGTAAGACACGAGACAGCTGGGCTGATGGCATAGTGAGAGCACAGCTTTTCCCCACTGCATGAATGTACTCAAACTAAGCAAAAAGTGCAGTGTTGAACAGCGGAAACAGACCTTCTGACTTTCAGATGAAGCGTTAGCTATTTTATTTCTACATATTTGAATATCAGGATGCATCAGCCGTAACAATCGAAATAAAATAAATCAGATAAGTGTTGTAAGCTGTTATTTAAGTGTATATAAACACAGAGTTCTAAACAGTTTATTTGTACTCACTGCTGTCCTTCCCCTAAGCATCCTGGTTGACAATCAATCTTTCATTTACTTTCTACCTGGTGGCAATTGTCTCCTCAGATGACCAGCCGCCTACAAATTTTACAGTCCAGCACTTGGCGACCACAAAGACAAGCAGTTCCTGCTGGAGCTATAGTATCATAACCATTTATGGTCCAGGATCACTGTTGTGACAGTAATGCAAAGAGGAGCCAAAAGCTCAAAAAGTTATGAAAATCATGAGTGGGAAACAAAAAAAAAAAAAAAACTAATTTGCAAGTAAATGGCCTCCTTATTAGTTAAGGAAAGTGCAAATTGTGTATTTGTGCTTTAAGACTAAACCCATCAGGGTGAACACCTTGTTATCTTTGAAAATAGTTGATCAACTATTTGCTCAAAGTCTTTAGATAACCTTAAAAAAAGATCTGAGTAAATATTCCGGACAGAATTGTGAGAACCTGACATAATCCCAGTTTGTATGTCCTCAGGTAAGAATCAAACCTGATCACGTGTTATTTTTCTGTTACAAATCAAGAACATATCTCACAAATAACCATCCTGTGACTGATAAAATAGTATGCACTTACGGACACTGGTGACATCCGAGTTACGGAAAAGTTTCTCAGTTATAGAAATGTATGCAAATACACGCTGTACCCTGCAAAGTGCTACCAAAGACCTTAAAAAAGGGCAGGAGCAAAGAGGCAGAGTGACAGGAAAGGAAAGAGCTGAGCACAGAGGCATAAAATCTGAATTCAAAAGCAATCATTTTTGTTCTCAGCTCATAAAGCCGTTCGCCATTGATAGGAAAGGCAGTAAAAATGGGGATGAATGGATCTGAGGGGTTCACAGTGACACTTCCAGTCACAGGATCAGCTTGAATCATCCAGGAGTTGACCTCTAGTTGAGTGATGGGTATCACACAAGCAGAATTACAGTAATTAGGTCACGCAAAATAATAAATACTGTAATGTGATTCTAGCCTAGTAAGAAAGTTAAAAGAAAAAAATTTTATAATTTGACAAATTTGACAGAAATGCAAATTGTTAACACTCAAATGATTCAACTGATATTCCAGAGGCTAAAGGATAAATAATTTGTTTTCACAAAAGTAATTAATGCAAATAGTCATTAGCTGCAGTGCTGTCAACATGAGATGAAGATCTTTGCTGGGTCAGAAAATGCAGAAAAAGTATTGGCAAATGCTAGGGACCATCAGAATAAATTTGGTCTAACAAACCATATTCACACGGCGTCCATAACATAGCAATCGAGGTGGGAAACTGTACGCCGAAGCTTGACAGACGCGGATTGGGGGGAAAATTTTAGCATGCGTTCCTCTGCTAACTTAATCTACTTGAATACTGGGATAATGAACATATAAATACATCTTCACTTACCACACTCTTGTAATAGATCTCCTCACTTAAGCTTTTTTTGGTTCAAGGAAAAGGTCGGGGGACACTAAGAGGGTTAGTCCCTGAAGAGGCTGTATGTCCTCCTCAAGACCTTAAGCGGCATCTCCAGGCACGTTCACCGTGGAGCTTACACTGCTGCTACAATACCCTTTTGTCTTTGACTTAGGCAAAAAATTAAATTCTAATTCTGTAGCCACCTTCTACATAGCTGGATTTGATTTTAGCAAAGCCTTTTTCATTTGACTATTGTGATTAAGCCATCAATGACTTTAATGAACTCTCTGCTTCATAATCTTTATTGCTTTACAGTTTAATGAAATCACATTTCACAGAGATTTATGATGTGAATGCGATAGCGATTTACAACTTTCTGTGGTGAGCTTTTATTCTTTTTACACACTAATTATACAAGATGTCGTTGGAAGAATAATCTCCATATGAAAGTATCTCACAAAGAAAAGCTCTCTAAAGCGGTTGTGTGTATGAAGTGTGAATATACAGTAGCAAACACAGCTCTGTGATACAGCACACTCACACATTGAAATTCTCACAGAAAGAGAAACATTTGCGAGATCACAGTTAACATTTAGACCTACAGTTGAGTGCAACATATTGCATTACATTCCACCATTGTTCTTTTAATTTGCATTACTTTTACAAGTCGAAGATCCATGACTGAGGAAACAAATTTAGGTGGGTTTTATTTCTCACTTAAGAGATTTAGTGAATGAATACAGTTAAAGGAGATAGCGTTCCACCTCCCCCATAGTGTCATGCCTCAGACCATCACTGCTGCAACCACACATCTGCTCTGTAATCTTGTTTCCTCATCACCCTGACGCTTTCTAAACATCTACAGACCTAGTAAGGAATTATGACATGCAGCCTTGAGTGTGTGGTATACAACTCAATTTTTCAGGTCATCTATATAGTAAAATGCCACAGAAAGAAAAACCAAAAACAGAGTACATTTTGTAATGTGGGGCCACAACTAACCAGACCTTTGTTTGGGAGAGATTTACAGTATATTTCAGATAGTACTTTAGTTTAATATTCCCCAGTTAATACAAAATGAACACGTCCTCCATGTTTACCTCAGGGTTTTCCCTACCATAGTAAGACCAAGACCATTTACCATTCAATCACCAATCACTGTTAGTGTGATTGGCAGCATCACCAAGCCACACACACACAAGGAAGGAAGTGCTGAGTCTTTTTAATGATAGCCTAAACTATTGGTGTAGTTAAAAAAATTGGGATTATTTCAAGTATGAAAATGTAATTTTTGTTTAGAAAAAAAAAGAGGCGCAGTGCGGTGAGTAGAACATGACTGTTGTTGCTCTAGTACTAAACCTATGATGTGAGCTGCTTCAGTAAGCTACAGGAAACTGCTCCAATGTTGTTTTGTTTTTAAGTAGGCTGTTTATTTGTTCATATCAGTTGTGCCTCTGGCTATTATTTGAGATTTGGCCATAGTTTGAATACCAGCTTTTATATTAATTGTTTTTATCCATTAGCATATTTCAGTGTGTCTGAATGGTAACGTCATGCTGCAGACGTACTGTATATAAATAGCTTTTTTTTATGCCATGCAGTCGAGTTCTATTCTTCAGCATGAATGTAGAGTAGGCTCCACTACAATGAAAGTGGTAAGATGTTTTCCTATTTGGATGAACTGCTCACTGGACACTGTTTTTACAGGGGTGTCATCATATAAAAAGTAGCAGCACAGTGAAAACATAATATCTACATTTATTGTTTATGCTTCATGTGCGGTATATTGTTATATAAATCTGTCATGATGCACCTTGACGACTGGCATTTTGTGGTTAAAAGCTATACAAATGAACCTGCCTTACCAAGAAAGCAGCCTTTCAAATTGGTCTTACTGTGACTGGCTGTAGCTGCTATCAGTTCCCTCAGTTCAAACTGCTAAACAAGCCACAACCACATTTACATCAGCAGCTGTCAAACAACAGTCACCTGCTGTTGAACACATTAGCTGTTTAATTTCATTAGTGACTGGCCAGCAGCCATCTTTTCCACACAAGAGCATTCAGCTGTCTTTGTCACACCAGTCAAGTGAGAAATTCTCCCACTACTTACTTGTCAAATCATTAATGAATTGTTTATTGCAAATCAATGTTCACACCAAATTTGCATCTCCTGCTTACCTGGGACATGGCAGGTGAACATCTAAAGCGAGGTAGTTTGGGAAACTTGACAGCAACAAGCCTCGTTGGCACCACTTGCTGTCAGTGTGCTTTCTCTCGACCCGTTTCAAGCCAGCCTTCCACGCCTGTACCAAGTTGGCCATCAGGAAACGGACTATGTAGGCATCAGCAATTCTGGCCAGGATGTTGCTACTCAGTGTGTTCAGTGTGAAAAACCTAAATACAACTGTTCCAGGTCACAATGAACTCAGGAAAAAAAATACCCAAAGGCTGTGAATCTCCAGTCCAAATATGAAAATACAGCTTTGTGGTTACTGTGCTCTCTCACCTATGCAGTGTTCCCCCCATTCCTTATTGTTTGTGATCGGCTTCTTTTTCTGCTTGCTTAGTTCATTTGTCATTATGCAAGATCTCTACTCGCCACTCTCCTTCCTCCACTTCTCTCCAAAATGCTTCGTTTATTAATCTCCTTCTCATGTTCAGCCTTCAGTACAGATGCCAAGATTATGTACTGAGTTGATTTAGCATTGCAAAGCTACAAAATATGCTCAGTGTTTTGTACTGACAGTGAAGCAGAGAGATCAAAGCACGCTGAAAAAAAGGTCATATAGTTTGAGTAATAATATGATCAATATAAAAAAAAAAAATCATCATAGTTGTTGCCACCCTACCCTGCTGCTCTTGGCTTCTTCCACTCAGTTTTTTCTTCTCCCAGCTTCCTCCCCAGTCATTTTCTCCTCATTACAGAGTCTCTCTGTCAGCCTTGTCCTATGTAATTCTCACTCAATTACAATCTAAATGAAGCACAGGACTGCTTAACTTGCTTTGCCTCTTCACACTGTTTAATTTGTGACGGTAACAAACTCTGATGAGGCCTCTGCAAAGGTTCATAAATTAAGCAGTCCAGGCTGTATTAATCATCATTGTCAGAAAGATAAATGTGCAATACTAAATGTTTCCATATGAATGAAAAGACTCCATGACAATGACTGCATGGTTTCCAGACAGACAATTTGATCAAGGGTTGTTTGCACATCACCAACCAATAAAATTATTTCAGAGTTTCTGTCTGAGCTAGCATAAAACCTTCATATGCAATGTTTGTACCAATACAGTTTTCACTATTAGCATTTGTGTTCCAGAGGTAAAACTAGGCCAGTGTGATTAATGTCATCATCCCAATGCGAGGAGCATAGACGCCATAATAAAGGGATGTCAAAGGGGAGAGCACGAGTGGGAAGGAGAGCGGCAAAAATAGAGAGTGACTTGAGATGAGCAAAAGATACAGAATAATATAGGAAGAAAGAAAAAGTGGGAGAAGCAACGAACCAGTAGAGGTGAAGACATAACATCAAGAGACAAGAGCTACACTGATCATCAACCAAGGAAAAGGAGCAAAACAAGAAAATGAAATGCATTTGCCTGATGTGGACAATGCATACAAACAGGCAGTGGATAATTAGTCTCAAGAGCAACATCAGCACACACTAAGTGGGCAAAAAAGCTCCCAATATTAAAAGCAGCTGTCTTCAAATGACAGGGCAGACATATTACAAGCTGGTGGAGAGTCTCACCCTTCCCTCACTTTAGCGCTATAGGACTTTAAACTGGAAACTATACAGGTAGCTACACGGGGAGGGCCCCAGCTCCAAAATCTTTAAACTACATACTGAAAAAGAGTGTCACTGTTAATAAAATCAGTCTCTGAAAACATTAAGACTAAAGAGTAAAACTAGGAAAATGCAGGCAGCATGCTGACATTTAAGAAACATTTACTGAAAATGAAGTGCAGTGAATGCAATGTTACAATTACTTTCACTTGGATGTGTTTTGTGTAAAGGAATGAGTAACTCAGCAGTCAAACATCTAAATCTGCCTCTAGATGTTTGCTAAGAAATATAACTATTCATATTATCTGGTGATTTGGCTTCTCCTCTCAAGATTCACACATTCCTCTGCAGAGCAGGGTTGGGCCAATGGACAAAAGACAACACGACGGTGAGCTGGCATCATGATTTAACTCATACTGCAGGACATTGGAACATGGACACTAGGTATGAACAAATAACCACTAGCAATGAACACAACATGTTACCATGGTAATGTTGCACAACAAATATGGCAACAGCTGTAGCCTCAAACTGTTTTGAAAACATAAATATTAACAATGAAGGACAAAATGTCACTGGCTAACTTTTATTAACTAAACCTAACCCAACACAAACTAAATGACTAAAGTTTGACTGAAACTAATACATAGTTCAGTAAACTAGGACGGACTTAATCATAATCAGGTGCCAAAATTTTATTTATTCAAAGAATGATCCATTTTTTGACCAAATAGGAGGGAAAATCAGCAAACTACAATTAATTTAGGTGTTTTCATAGAATATATAATGGTCTTCAGGACTGCTTATTATAACACTGGCGTCAGGTCGGTCTGTGGGATCTGATGTGGTCATGGGAAACGCAAATATTCTTGTATATGAACAGAATCCCATCGCCCAACCCTGACAAAGACTACTGCAGCCAAACATGTTGTGTCATAATTTATATTGCTGTTCAGAGAATTACTCTCCAAGTGTTGCAGATTTCATTCACTCAACATTCACGCAATTCTAACTGATCTGAAAGTCACAATATGGTGAAAAACGCTGCCTGTTGTTTCTCGGAGACGCCTCCAACACAATCACCATGCACGTCATTAACACAGTGCACATGTAAAAAAGTCAGCGAGATGTCCTGTTATCACCTTGTCCGTTGTAATGATTCACTGCAAGAGCTGACTCACATCAGTGAGCAGGAAGTGATCCACTGAACCAGAAAAATGAAGACAACAACAGGCCTAACAGAGAAAATACAGACCTGAGTCTTCCATCAAACCTCCAGAGAGGTGTTTAGGAAAGAACTGAGATGCTGACAGAACATTTTTAGAGCTCTAAAAGTGCCCAAACCCTGGTTATTGTTGTTCAGTTGTCATGAGTATCAATGTTTTTCCACATGGAGACAAAGCTTCACACTCACAGCACAAAGAGAAAACCATACAGACACAGAGAAAAAATAAAAACTCAGCACAGAATGACTACTACTTTGCACAAATCCAGGACAAAACGACCCTTATTTGCTCTGGTGGCAATTACTACAATTACACAGGCTCAATATAAATCCAAAGCCATGATCTTTAATCCTTTGTTTTCCTCTTCTTGTGTTCCCAGCAACTTCCTGCAACTGCGCATTGAATACAATCTCTGCCATGTGTTTATACACTACTGTAAAAACGGAAATGGCTGCACATCAGCTGAGCTACTGCTACATTTTTGCAGCTTTTAGGGATACACTGTGTTTGTGGATTTTGCTCCTGGTGCAGAGCTGCCTTTGTTTTCATCAGCCTACCCCATCAGCACTGCCATCCTTTTTCCTACATGCACTTATAACAGCATCAACATCTGTGAGCAGAGGCAGAGTATAATAAAAACACCTTTCACAGAAACATCTCACTGTGTGCTTCCCAGGAGAATGTGTTACTGCAGTGGAGCTGCAAGAAGCAGGTGAGCAAAAACCACAGCCAGAAAAGCAATTATCACTTAGAAACATCATACATATTACAATTTTAGAAAGAAATCATCCAATCCAGAGGTTAAAAAATAGACAAACTGGTGCACTGGATGCTGGATAATAAACACAAAAGAAATCCTCTGGGTTATGTGGAGCTGAAACAGAAGCAAGCACGGACAATTCGCGCTGCAGGCAGAGAGAGGGAGCTTCACTCTGGAGATGAAGACAACACATCATAATGAGCCTAATGCTACACGGGATGTCACTTGTCAGATAGGAAGCAGTCAGCCCTGGAAATACTGCTGTTACAGTAACTCACACACAAACCACTCTCACAGTCATGCACTGCAGTACAGCAAAACACACAAAACAGCAGGCTAAGAAAAACATATGTGAACGCCTGGGCCACACAACACGAAGGAAAAAAGCACTTCATCTTCTTGAGTGGTGCCAACACGGCTACATGACAACACCTTTCACAACAACTCAGACACCCACTCAAAATTCTGTAAAACAACTGAATTACTAGATGGAAAAGCCAACAGGACTTAAAAAAAAACAGTGGTGGTTGGCAGAAAGGAAACATAACAACTGAGACCACCCAGGCTGGATTTAATACTGCACTAAAATTCAGTTTAATCATCACCTGTAGTGGGCGTCTATGTACACCGGCACGTTAAAAAAAACAAAACAACAACAACTTGAAATGCATGGCTTTTGGCTGTGGACCGCTGCAGATCCAAATATTTACCAGTTTATTTATGTGATCTAAAATTATTAGATATAGACGAATAAAAATAACCACATGCGATTAAGTGCAAAACAGACTCATTTTTACTTAATCCCAGTGTAACCAAGCAGTTGATTATGCAAGGTACTAAACAAGGAGTCATTCACAGAGAAGACAAAGATGTAGACTCCAACATCCATGAGCCTCAACTACTACTACTACTACTACTACTACTACTACTGAGCAGAGGACTAGTATCAGTAGTGTGGTTTGAGTCAACTAGTACTGTATCGCAGTTGTGGTCATGGCAGCTGTAGCTCTGAGGGTAGAGTGGATTAGCCATTAATCGTCCGGTTAGTGGCATAGTATTCTCACTCAGCACCGTGTCTACACACATGGCGTAGCATGAGCGGCACACTAGCAGCAGCAACAGCAGCTCCTCTGCTCCATCTGTGTCCACTCTAGATGCCTTCAGCCACTGTACTGAGTTGTAGATCACTTGCATCTTAGAAATGCTCATAGCCCAGTGCACAGTCACTGTAGTTACATGCATGAAACACAGATGCATAGACTTGAAGCATAAAAATACACTTCAGGTGGAGTTTATGAGCATACAGTGCGAGTGAAATTCAAGCAATTAGGTGGTCTGGGTAGACAGCTGCACTAAGAAACTTAAGGACATCCTGTCAGACGTGAAACTGACTAAAAAAATAACAGCTGAAATGCTTTTTGTACACACCGTTATTTGCAGGTACAGAGTGAAGAATATAAATGGTCTTACTTATAAGGTATCAACTGTCTGAGCAATCACTGAAGTGTAAAACAGCCTGGGAGGCCCAAACCAAATAAAAACTACCTACTCATTTCTGACAGGCGTCTGTGGATGGCTGACAGCTGAATAGCAATTCACATGACTAATATATTTTTCAACTTATAGACAGGTTGTCACTCGGAATGAGTAATTTCAGGTGCTTCTCCTTTTTGTCTCTTTGTTGGTGGGGAATGCCAGAGTTAGTTTGACAATACTAATGTAGTAATATCATTTTATTAAAACTTTGTGTCAAATGCAGCTGAACAGACAAACAAATGCTTGCTAGATTATCTCCCGGCATTCACCGACCACTGTACTGCTTTAATAATTTTAATTGGAAATGTTTTCATGAGCATTAATTGTGATGCAGAAACAAATGGGATTTTTCAGATCGTCACAGTTATAATCAGTCTCCCCCATAACAGGCTCTTTGGTCCATTTTATGGGAACCATTTAGACCTGAATTACTTTCCAGCTGCATTTCCCAGCAATCGCAAAACCAAAGTGTACGCCAGAAAAACATAAGAAAAAAAAAAAAAAAAAAAAAGAGAAGATTTTGTCATGGAGCACAACATGGCATCTTTTGAAAAATGCTGTTTGGTTTAAACACAGTGAGTGTACTCACATTGATCGATGTTCCCGTCTGCTTTCCCCTTCTCCTGCAAACAGAGAGCACACACACAAAAGTGGTTATTACAGGCTTGGAGGAGCGAGACAAAAACAGCCCTTTCTGCAGCTTTGTGCAGACCATTCGTTACTACACCTTTTACCTTTCTGGCCTCAGAGAAAGACTTTGACAGAAAACAAAAGGTGAATATACAAAAAGAGAATGAAAAGAACAGAGAGACGGGAAGTGAGAGAGAACATGGTGAATGACAACAGAGTAAGGAGAAGACCTTTACAACAGTGGATCCCAGAGGCAGTTCAGCCAACCTAATTTTCTGTCTGTGACCATGATCTTGCAGGGCTCCAGACTGACTATTTTTGGCGACACTGCAACTAAATTTTATACCTAGGTGCACCAGTGCAACTTGCAAATATGCCTCCCACTCGTTTATTTTAATGATCATTGTATATTGTAAAACACCAGGAGGGAGAGAGGGTATGGTCGTCAGAACAACGCAGCTTTCTGCAGGAAAGGTCATCTACAGGACTTGTGCCTGGTCCACAAGTAGGTTACTCTCGCCCTCACTCTGCCTTTTGATGCCAATTTAAAGAATAAGGCCAGTCATTGTCTATGCTAATAGTGTTTTCAGAAATCTCCATGCGGAGACTAAAACCGACAATGAATTACCTCTACTCATGGTTAATGTCTGTCAGCCCTGGATTATTTTACTCATCTGTGCCACGGCCCTCTGTTTGGGTGACACGTGTTTTCATTATGAAACCCCAGACCCTACTATGCTGCCCCAAAGTCTCCAAATGGCCATAATTTCCTCAAGTCAGTGTCAACCACACATGCACAAGCTCTCGGCTTCATTTACATTCCACCGTCTCCTTACGCTCAAGTCTGGGGTGCGCGCAACAAGAAATATGTCACCCATTACAGCGAGCTGTTTCACTGATGAGTTTTTAATCCTTTTTGAACAACAAACAGTGGTCTACGACATACACAGACAGACATTAACAGTGAGTAGAGGCAATTCATTGTCGGTTTTAGTCTCTGTATGAGACTCAAGCTTTTCAAAATTTCCAATTCCTTCACTGCTCTCCAAGCACTCTCCTTGTTAGCTAATGCAGCACCTTGTGTGCACCACACAATTATGAATATTCAAAGCTGAAAACTGAGGTGTGCAGTAGAGACACCTTTCAGACTTTTATATAACCTCTTAAAAATAAATAACACCAAGCTGCATCTTTTTTTTTTAACAAGTGATATACAGAAAGTGCTGAGGATGGCAGAAGGGAAGATAGTTGTGCTCCAGGATCACTGAACAGTGACAAGGGCAGATAAGAAAATGTGAGCCCGTATCCTGGTCCTTCTGCATACTAAACTATCACAGGAGATAAAGACATCAAATTCCAGACAACTGGAGGTAGGTTTTAAGAGTAAATATATAAAAGTGAATGGGGTAAAAAATAAAATAAAAATACAAGTCAGCATGAATTAACAATGATGTGAATGGAGATGTAGGGTTTGTGAAAGCTTTGGATGGTTGAATGAAATTCACTGCCACTCACTGGACAGTAAGTTGTGCTTCCATTTTGACCTTTACCAGGGATCTAGCTAACCAGTGTGTGTTTGGGGGGAAGGGGATTATGGTACCACTATTACTCATGCTGTGGGGACATAAATCTGTTTGCACAGTCACAATGTGGGGACTCGATGTCCTTATGGGAACAAGCAGCAGAGTGGTGACTTGGTCTAAGGTTAAGGCAGTGTAGCAGTTATGGTAGGTCAATGTAAATTCCCCTGAAGTGATGGAACCACAACATGTGTGTGTGTGTGTGTGTGTGTATGTGTGCACAAGCTGTGAGAACTCTGGTGTGCTCTGTGTGCTTGTTAGCTACTGGTCACTTGTGCTTGTTGCAGCACCAGTGAGGTCACTCCACATAAATGTATCTGAACTTGAAATGCAATGTAACGTACACGGGCAAAACAACAGATTGACATGTCAATTAAGAAACAGAACACAATCAGGTCTTCCAGTGCAGCACTGCTTCTGAAGCAGCACATACAGTATGTGGCAGCAATTGGAAGTGTTGTGACATTTTGCATTCTTGTCCCTCAGTGTGTATGTCACCAGTAATGAGACTCCATGATAAAATGTGTATGCCTGCAAGGCTCTCTTGGCTTCCCAGGATACCGAGTCTCGTTTCAGTGCCATTGCATGTCATCGCCTCGTCCCAAGTCTCTGCATCTCTATCCCTCTCTCTTTTTGCCATCTGTCCATCTTAATTGTACACGTGCTTCCTCGTGCTGGCAGAATGAAACTGAGTATGCTCATCAGCATGGCCTTCCATCATCTCAAGTGCTGCTGTTTGATCAATTGATTACAAAATCAAGCACAGAGGTGAAAGCAAGGCTTTGTGCTTCTGTTTAAAAACACTGTCCTCTCTTTACCATAACTCACCATATTGCTTTACTCCGTCAGCTTTAGGGGATTTTTATGGCATAATATAATAAATAAATGTATTTTTACCTTTTATATACCTTATGCAGTATATCCATTTAGAACCATGTTAAATTAAATGGTGTGCTGTTACATGGTTTTAACTGATAAATGGCAGCCAATCTGAAACTAATCATTTTGATGGCTGCGGCATAACCTGGCAGTATTTGTGTCTCTGTGGTTTCACACAGTCAAGAGTGAGACGTACCGTGAGCGGAATCAAAATAAATACGCCCTCCAAAAGTCACAGTACTGTAATGTTATTGACGTATGTCTGTTTCATGTTTGCGTGCTTTATTGAGTTTGGTGGTAGCAGCCTCCATCTTGGATGCCGTTTAAAACGCCCACACACACACACACACACACAAAAAAAAGGAATCTGACATTGTTGCAACAGGGGCTACTGACATTTTGAGAGGATGCGATTTGAACAGCAGGCCAATTTAAGCCAAGCTGTATCTGTTATAAAGTCTGCTTGAGTAGGTCTCTGCTCTCTTATACGAGTTGCTATGCAGGAACTCTTCATTCAAGGACCCATATGTTTGCGTGTGCCCACTTTCTCTCTTTGGCTTTGAAATCCACTCAACAACAAAACCTTCAGGTAGAATTACTTGCCTGTATTCCAACTCAACAGTGCAGTTTCAATTTATTTGGTAAGATTCTTACAGTTTTAGAATCTGACAGAAACAGGATATTGATACTTTGACCTCTGATTATGGCAATAAGGGAGGAGCAGGGACAGAGCATGTACCTGATACCACTTATAACACCCATGAAAGCTGTCAGACACTACACACTGATGCCACTAAACAGCAACATTACATTCACCTCGTGCTGGCTTAGCAGGTCGTTAGGCAGTGGAGAAGAGATTTCAGAGGTTTGGGGTTATTTTAAGATAAGTGACGATGACAGAAAGCTGACTGCAAGCTCTTTTCTCTGCTGTGTATCTAAGGGGAGGGGTGCTCACAGACACGCTGTGTGCACGTTCACAGACACACACATACACAGTGTGCCTGCAGACGTGGAAAGTAATTTGTACTAGTAGTTAGTTCATTTACTCAAGTACTGTACATAAGTACAATTGAGCCATCTGTTCTTTGAGTATTTCTATTTTCTGCTACTTCAGCTTCACCACATTTCAGAGAAAACTCTTGTACTTTGTAGTCACTGTATTTATTTGATAACTTTGGTTACTAGTTACTTTTCAGAAAGAGGTTAACAAAGCAAAATACAGTATAATCGGAAGATTTATTCATTTTTGGTGTAAAACTCACAAGCAGTTCAAATTATAAGCATATAAGGTAGCTAACATTAATTCCACCTTTACCAGCTCCTACATTTAACATGATGTACACAATAATACATCAATACTTATAAATGAATAATATGATGTAGATCAGTGTAAACTGTTCCTAATCAGTACTTTTACTTTCAGTACTTAATATTTTTGTACTTTAACATTTTGATGCAAGACTTGCACTATGGTATTACTCCTTTTACTTAAGTAAACAATCTGAGTATATCTTCCACCACTGCGTGTCCGTGAGCACGCACACACACAGTGGACAACAGGAAGAGACTCTCTGCGAGTGAGACGACAAAGCTGGTGGGCAACAAAACCCACCAGTAATGGAGAGAGAAATTAAACACCCGTTGAACAAGCAGAACACAAGAACGGATTTGCTGAAATGCGACGTCTTCACTCTCAACATGGCTGCCGTTCACCCACTAAGCCCATACGGTCCTCATTCTGCTGAAAACAATTATATGTACTCGTACTCAGTCTGGAAAAAAAAAGTGGTATTGTGCATCCATACTCATCACTGGCTGTTTTCACAAGAGTTCATCCATGTTGACTCAAAAGTTATTCCCTAATGTCCCTAATTCATCAGTGCACCAGGAAGCTACTTAATGAAATAAAAAGAAGTCAAAAAGGGAGAAACAGAACATATATGTAAGTGGTAATACTTTGACATGCTTAACTTGGTGAATATTTTTTATTCCCCCTATATCATTTGCAGGAGCACTTTCATATTCCCGTGGTCCTGGCATGGTCTGGTCAACAATGTCATTTATTTAAATCTGTTCCTAGCTTCTAAAGACAAAGTGATAAACAGCAGCTTTACATTTTTAGATGCTACCTTAGAAGGAACACCGGGGGGGTGCAAATGATTTGCTACCTACAAAATCAATGAGAACAAATCACTGCTGCAAATGCACTGTTTTAAGAGAGTAAATTATATTGATTTGATGAACATGGAAACTGTAAACTGTAGCCTACAAGAAAACCGATCTGTTAAGTTCTATTTACTTGGCTGTGTCACTGTTGTATCAGAAAGAACCAAGTGTCTTTGGCAATCTTACACATCGATACTCATTCTTGGTGTCATGACTTAATTTAGAATCACTTCTGATTCATAGTGAAAATTGATTCAATAAGAAAAGCAGCACCATGTTTTTCCTCTTACGCCAGTGCAGTGTTCACCAAGCCACCGGCTCGGCTGCTGGCTGTATGCTTCAGGTCACTGTCATGCCGAAGGGGTCTGAATACTTTGTGAAGCCACTTTTCACATCCTGTCACTTCTTGTAACCACGATACACGAGAAACTGTTTTATTAGAGCTGTGAAATAGCCACAGACTTTTAGCAAAATCTGTAAAACAGGGAAATGTTACTGAGCATGATGCTGTATTCGAGTCCATGACAATGTGATAAAAACTTTTTTCATCACATATTTTTCTATCAAATTCTGTTAGCATCACTACCTGAACACAATGCAATTTTTGTGGTTATTTTATGGTATGCCAGTTGGAGCGCATAACACCTGACACCTAAGATATAATCCACCGTTTATTTATGACCACCGCCCACCCTGCATCCCACTATTACTAGTCTGCCTTTTGGTTCTTATTTATGGATCCTGCACTTTCTTTCCCAATCGGGATTTTACGACAGCTCAAGATCACACCTAAAGCACTTCACACAGTGCACTATGACTGGGACACTTGTGGCTCTGGTGGCCCAGCATACACTCACTACACACCCACAATGCAATGTTTTGTGTGAAATAGACACAAACAAAATGACTCGTGTTCCATCACATGGGTGGTACCCCGTAAAGGAACGTAGGTAGTAAAAGGTACCGGATGGGTGTGCTGAGCATGTAAGTATTCCCTAGCACTATAATTACAGCAGAGTATTATTGCCTCATATAATGGTAACCACTGAATAGGTCCTGTCTGCCTGAAAGGTTTTCTTCAGCTTTGAGAACAAATTATCAAGAGACAGGCTGAAAAATTGTGAACTAACCCTCTGGGGACTGCAGTGAAATAAAAAGTAAATGTTTATGGGCACAACTCATAATCAAAATGTAAATGTAGCTGGGTAGCCCCGATGCTGAAAATCAAAACACAAGAGACGAATCTGCCGCTGTGTGGGCACAGCTACTTTTTCTCGTCATTGTTCCTGCGGTTATTCTGTTTTCATTCAATACAAAATCCAGGACCAAGCATCAAACACAGTACATCCGCCCCTCGACACCTACACCAACAGTATCTGTATTCCTCTCACTCTCCTTTTTAAGCCTGTGACACCTCAAAGAGACTCTATTGTTCCCCTGTTTGCATGTCATGTATTGTTTCAGGGGGATTTTAGTTATAGAAAAAAGGAAGCTTGGCACCACGTCTTCATTCCCACAGGAATTTAGAATACATAATCATGTGAATTCATGGATTTGCACGATTCACCCCAGGGTCAACTTTATATTCTGGCACCAACTGACAGCGTTTTAAGCTTCAATTCTGGCCAGAACAACGGTGGGAGAACGCCTGGGAATTTGTGTTTTGCATCATGGGATTTCAGGGGACAGAACCACCAGGGCAAAACAACACCCCACAGCCGGCTGCCAATTTGGCAAGGCCCAAAGTAAGTCAGACTTAGAACAGACTAGGAGGCGTTCATGCTTCATTTAACAAAGAATTAGGACCACGCAAGGCTGTGTGGTGTGTGTCTGTTTCTGCACAGGTCTTTTTGTCAACCTCTCACAGCTTTATGTTCCTGTTATGTAAACAACATGCTAAAAGATCTCATTCTTGCCTGCAAGGGCCGGTTTGCTCGCAGGGCTCATCATTCTTTCCTCTCTTTAACTCGTGAATCTCCACCATGATAGATGCAACCGGGCGAGCTCACTGAGGAACTTGCCCATGAGTGTTTAAGCATTTATCTCAAACATGTTGTAAATGGATGAACAAACAAAAGCCCAGTTTACAAATGAAGCACACCGAGAAAAAAAGGGGACTACCTGCTTGTTGTCTTTAGTTGCAACCATTAACAAAGTACAGTAAGGACCAAATGAAGTTATGTGCATAGCACACAGTACACCACCATGCGTGTTCAGCCAGCATTGTACAATAATTAATCTTAATGATCAGACTAAAGCCAACAACATCTGTGGAGTAGTACACCTCTGCATATTAATCGTCAAAGCAAAACAATACCATTTTGTACGTAATTGCATGTACCCAGATATGTTGCCAGGGATTATAAACACAGACTGGTGAAGTGTGATGATCACAATTCACTCTTCATTTTCACTATTTGAGATTAGGTATTGAGGAGGAGAGTTCATTTGTGAGTCACAGCCTCAAGCCTTAATAACTGGTGTTGGCTCTGAGTCACGCCTGGGAGAGCTCTACTTAGCCTAGCTCATAACATCTAGCTGGTAATGCTGACAGGCTTTTACATTCACAAGCAGAGACACCTCAGACATGAACAAGACGTTTATTTGCCTTCTGTCATACACACACAACAAACTGGCATGCTGATAAGTGAGCTCCCCTGAGCTACACAACGCTACAGGCCAACAAGCAGAGCACGGCTTCTACTATGCACTGGCAAAGATAGTCTATTTTTAAATTAATATCAGGGTTCAGTGCATTAGCTTAAAAACCAGATTCACAAAAATAAATGGTAGAACACATTAACTGAATAAGAAAGGATTCAATATGCCTATTTATTTGTTCTACTAGTTGACTAATATTAGAAATCGCCAACCAAGTTAAACACAGCTACAAATCTATTCAAACACGGTCGACTCATCCTAACACAACCTAACCAATACCTGCAACCTGTGTTACTTTAATAACTTTTGTTCCCACAGGTACGAGCGACAACAAACGGACTATCAATATCAGGCTGCTGTGAAGAAGCTGCAGTCTGGAGACACAGTATAGGTCCAGCCAGGGACAACGAAACCAGTGTACGAACAGATTCTCTCTTTCAGATAACATGACCAAACAGTGTCCTTGTGATTTTCACAGAGTAACTGTTAACCTCTTGTCCTCACCGTGTGCCCATTTCTCTCCCTATCAATTTCCTTTTCTCTTCAAAAGTGAGCAGAGAGACAGAGAGGAAGTGGAAGATAAAGAGTAAAGATTTCTGCATCACACTGCAAAGTAACTAAGCAACACTGGGGGGGCCGTTCTCTCACAGAGAAAACAGAAATCATTCGTTGCATATTAAGATACAGCTCCACAAACAGTGCTAGGAGGCACAGCAGAGCTGGGCAATATGGCAAAAAATATCAATCAATATCCATAATTCTCAATACTGTATATACAGGGCGTTTATGATGGAGACGTGCAACATGATGAACACAAAGATACATACAGCGTCTTGTAGTGACAATGTAATGTTTACAGGATAAGGTTTCATTTGAATTTTCAGGGTATACTCAGTTTTGGATTGAATCTGAGATTAACCACAAGGTTTACTGTGCTTCCAAAACGTCATTTATTTTTGAGTCATTGACCCAACACTCTGCAGACACCAGTGTCTAACGTTTGTACTTATAGGCTTGTGTAAGCTGCTGTGCAACTAGACAAGTGTGCGCGTCCTAGTGGTGCCAAAGTGCGTCTCCATTTACCCACGTCCCAGAAACTCATCTCCTGGACAGCTTTACAGAATATGCTCGTTTTGTTTATATTGGCAACATTACATTAGAGACACATTCCTCATATTTCTGAAAGTAAAATCTAATGAGGTGCAGTCACGCGTTTAGGCCACAAGCCAAAACGCAACTGATTTGCAGTAAAGTTGTTCTATACACTGCAAGTGTAGCTAGATTTTTACCCTTTTCGCTTTATTTATCCTGGTCTATGCACCTTGGCAGTGGGTGATGTTGTGCCAGAGGTTTCTGCTTTGCCATGTAATCAGTCATTCGCTCGTGTATTTCAGAGAGAGGAGAAAACACTACAATCACCGACTGGAAGTGAACCCTCATCTTGGTCTACATGTTGTGAAAACACTACTGAGCTACATACACAAGACCAGCATGCGTTGCTTCAACACGGCTTCGCCTTTGCATCATAATAACTTAATAAATTTTATGGTAGATACGTTAATTAATCAGTGACTTACCAGCTGTCTGGTCTTCCTGTACGTTAATTAGTTAGAAGGCGCGCGTCGGCCGAAAAGCGTCCACTCATGAGTGCATTTTCATCACAAACACACACTTTAATGATTGAATCGAACTCACGCATCCAAAACAAAACAAAACAAAAATATCTGCTATAAATAAGGAAAACTTTTCGTAGTAAACCGCGACCTTCCATTGACGTGAAACGCCATTTCAGTGAACTGACAAATGACCGACGGGGTTTAGAACACACCGGACACCTGGAGGCTGACAACCAATCCGAATCCTTTCTCCGCCTAGACTGACACACCTAACAGTTCAACCAGCCAATCACAGCAGTTTGTTTCTTACCTGATTCCCACGTGAATTTTATCGACAGATAAAGTCATGAAACAGGCATGAAAAGGAGCGAGCTACTCACTACTGCCAAAGAGTGATAAAATCTTATTAGAATAAAACAACATTTTAATACTTTTATTTTTTACCATTTAAATCTAAATAATTTAGAAAAGAATAAATATTTTTAATTGTCAACAAAACATTTATGGACATTTTCAAGGTGTGATTTGCTTCCATCTTTTCTCAGTCTTGCTGAGAAATATGGCTTGTTAAAACTGTCATTTTCATCTTAACTGTCCATATTGTACCATGCTGGACAAAAGACAAGAAACAAAAATAATGTTGTATTATTATGTTTCACCTCCAGGGATCCATCAGTTCTTTGTGGTATCATGTTTTGCAGAAGGCAGACTGTGCTAAATATGATAACAAATGTGTTTTGACTATATTTTAATCATAAAACTTAATTTTGATGTTGATATGATTGATTTATGTCAACATACAATAAGCGTTTCTCTTGCTTAATGGAGGGTGAAGGTGATGGACTCAGTGGGAAGCAGTACAGTGTGTCTATATGTGTGTATGTGATGTACGGGGATGGGGTGGGGGTGTTGCACAGGCTGTTTACCATGTGTGGCTCCAGGGAGGAGGTACGTGATGTGGTGGCTGTATCCATGCTGCCTCGCCTGCTGCCCTTGTGCCCTTCAGCCAGCCAGCACCCTGAGGTTCCCAGCAGAGTGGCCACAGCCACAGCCCAAACACCCAGGCTGCCCATGAGTGTCTACCTGTGTGGAAACGTAAAAACACAATGCACATAAAGTACTTATGTTTATTCCCTTGTACCCACCGCAGTTTCCAAAAATAAAACATGTTTCACAGCTTTGTAGTTCTCTTCATGTGGGTTTAGCAAGAATGGAATAGTGAATAGTGTACTTCTATATACTGTCCCTGAGAACTGAGTCATGTTCTATATGTTCCTTTATCAGTATGATTAAATAAAACATGTTAAAGTTGTGCTGCTATTTAACTACAAGTCTTCACACTTTAGCTGTGAATTTAATCTGTCATAATCCTCATTGTATGCAAATGAATTTCACGCCCTTATTTTCTTTGATTCAACTGTGGTCTAACAGTACAGGTAACATCATAACATTCTCCGCAAAGGAGATAAAGACAAATGAGTTGAAATCACATTCAAATAAGGCCAATTTCTTTGTTTAGAAGTACACACAATTGTAGTATTTGTTGCAAAAAGATCCGCCATGTGAGACAGATGAGAGCAGTTTCCAGGCAATTTCCATCTTACCGAACAAAGGCAAATATGGACAGGCCTAAATATGACACCAGTAACCATATTTGTGTTAATAGCATCTTTAATCAATACTGATTCAATACTTCCAGTAAGAATTAACAAATCTTGTGCTGTTTGTAGAGTAGATGTCTATATTTCAGGAGTGTATTCGGGACATGCATTAACAGATACTGGAAATGATGTTCATGCACACACACACAGGGACACACAATCGAACAAATACCGCACATGCACTCATCATGCACACACGTACGCACACATAATAATACAGCTATGTAAACATCAAAGCCCACATGGATGGGGATAATTATCTGTATTATAAAGGACACAGAAAATCTTTTGATGTCAACAAAGAGACAGCCCTGTGAAGTCGCAAATGGTGCCGCGTGGCATGGGAGCTTTACAGATACGCTCAGAAGATCACCGCTGTGGTGCAGACACACACAAAAACAGACCAAAAAAAAAACGCAAAGCATCATGACTGCACTTTTGTGTGCAACACTGAAGAGTATTGAACACCTGAAGAAGCTACACCTATTTATGTATTTATTTGAATTAATAGTTCTTTTGGTAAATGATATAAAAATGGCAAGCAAACATTAAAATGTGTTTTAAATGCTAGTGAATGAACCAGAGAGCGACTCATTTCAAGTGGAATAAAATCACAAAATTGTTTTCATATGGGGGAAAAAACCCCATTATAATGCAATCAAATTCTCTAAGAACACAAACAGACGGTGTTAAGTGTTGAATTAGCAGCACTCTGACACAGTCGCATCAAAAAATGAGCATGTATTACACGTTATTGTACCAGTGTTCCTGTTATTGTGTCCATCCCCTGTGGGTAGTGTCTACCGCCCTCCAGAAGAACTCTGATATTTTGCACTGGTAAGAAACACACTATTTATTGGAGTCCATCAAAGCACTGGCTTGTTGTCTAGTCTTATTAGTTGATACAGGTCTTTATAGCTACTATGTGACACGGCCGTTTGTTATGTGTATCATTTTACTTTCAGGTAATGTGTTTATTGTTTTTACTGTGGTCCTCTACTTTATTGTGTGACTTTATTGTGTGTTTTACTGCAGAACCGGTCTGAAAACTAATCTCCCTAAGGGGGTTGTAAAGTTTGTAGCTCACCTGGAAACACACAGTGCATCTCAAACAGTGCAGGTGTTTATGATGTTAAATGTCTGCAGCAGTTCAGTGGATCTGATTCACCTTGACCTGGTCCTGCTGGATGAAATGCAGTTGTCTACTTTACATGTCTATTCTCTTTTTTTTGCAATAAACAAGAAAACAAATCATTTGAATCATTTTATCATTAATTTTCAACAATAAAATCATCATGTTTTTGATGTTGACTCATCTAATGACCTTTTCAGTCTTTTCTCTGCAGGAATAGGCCGAAAGATACATTTTGTTCATCATAACCACCAACAGGATTTAGCTTAATGTGTAAATATCACAGCATAAAACTGTCAATTAAATTCAAGTCCTGCATTTACAATTTTACCTAAGTAAACGTTACATATAATTAAATTTACATTAATTGAGTTTTTGTACACTTGGAGGCAGTGGAGCAGGCCATGAATACACTGATATACAGTTAATTCTTTACATATCTCCTTGTTGTTTCCGTGATTATGGGAAGAGGCTACGGCAACACTGTCATTTCCCCTTGGGATTAATAAAGTTATGTGTCTCTCTCTCTCGCTTGCTCTCTCTTTATTTAACATAGATTCATATGTGATGGTTTAAAGCATGGTTTTATATTTTTTTCAGGCCTATATTAATACAGTGCTCACATGTAGTGATGTGCGATACCACTTATTTCCCTTCTGATTAAATACAAAGTAAAATCCAGGCTATTATCATCCATACAAATAGGAAGGAAAAGCGATGGGTCCAGGCAACAGACAGTGATGGAGAAGAGAAGATATAAGGCGTATCTATGAGGGCTTGCCGCTTTTATTAACAACCCTGGTCACATAGTGTGAAGGGATGTTCCTGCAGATACTGAGCTGCCGGTGCTACATACCCAGGGACCCTTTACATGCCATCTTGGTTGTTGTTTACATCCCTCCTCTCGGCAACTGCACGCAACATCTGCTCTGCTACCGTGAGACTCCAGACTAAAACTTTTTTATTCTAATTCTCAGTGGCTCACACATTTACAGAGCCGTAGTTAACATAGACATGTGGAAGAAGAAGCAGTACCTATCAACCGGGTATTGTTTAGACTGCCCTGGTGATAGCGTAGCTACTATCTCCTGTTAAAGATAACATATACATTTACCCCAAACAGCCTAGTGATCATAAATATTGATCTTTTAACATGGGAAATCAATCCTAGAACAGGAAACATTAGGAACAGAAGTATCAATATTTGAGGATCAATCCATACATCATTAATCACATGCCCATTTGTACACTGAGACAATTATTGTCCGTAATGAGTGTAAAGCTCTCCACTACAAGACAGCACAAAATCTAAGGTGCAGGATGTGACTTCAGCAGTCCATTCCTTCACAGCTTAGATTCTTACCTTTTCTTTATTTTTCACCTTTCCTTTTATATCCATTATTTCAAGCTCGTGATTCATTTAATAATTGGCCGGTTCGGTGAATAATTTAAAAAGCCTCAAACCAATTTCTCAGAAATGCATATAAAGAAATGAGTATGATATTTCTACAAAGTGAGCAATTGAAAAGGGATCCCGGCCAGGCTGCAGGCAGCTCAACAGGACACCTCAAGCCCCCGTGTCCAGAAATGGAAGTTCTAAAGAAATAAACATGAAAATGAGAGTTATGAAAAGAAGGCAGCCGGGAGTGAAATGACGGCATTCAACTCAGAGCACACCATGTCCGTTTATATGATGCTCATTTCTCACTGATCTGAACGAAGTCAAAGGGTGCACTGGCTTTAAAGAGTTGGTCTCTTTAAGCTTTTTAATATGCTGGTCAAATAATGACTTCCTCACAGACTTTCTGACTCCTGATGAATTTCAAAATGGACCATTCATTCCACACCACAAGCGCTCTGTTTGAGTGTGTGCTCATGTGTACTTATGTATGAATGCATGTGGGGGCCAATGCCAGGGGGCCGGGCAGCACATTAGGACAGTGACTGGCAGATCTCATTTGGTGTTTAATTTCACAAGGGTGAGCTTTTACCTCTGGGGCTCACTAAACTGAATGATGCTGGTGGTTGTCTGTTGAGTGATGGTTCCACTACGAGGACTTTAGTGTGTGGGAAGCAGCGGTGGAAAGTACTCGAGTACATGTACAGTATGAGGTACTTGTAATTTTACACTACTAAACCTATAATGAGCATTTGGGCATAAAGTTCATTCTGGACCAACGGTAGATGTGAGAAAATAATCATGTTTTTCAACCAGGTTTTATAGTCTGACACCTTGGGCAATTCCATTCATTGAAAAAGACCATGAGACACAGCTGAAGACATGATAACACACAGAACATGCAGATAGAAAATACAGGTATATATGCAGATAATATCCTTTATAATGAATCGCTATCCAATCAGTATAATACCGTACAATAAGATGACATTATCACTTTGAATCCTCCTGCATGCTCTGTAACTCTTTTACATTTATGCACATTCTACTGAAAATGTACTTTTATGCCTAATGTGAAAAGGGTCGCTCTTTGTAACGAGCCCACCTACAGTACTTTAGAAATATTACCTGACCCTGCAGTTCCCCCCAATGCTATAGTGGATTTTTAGTGTGGTTCGGTTCACTGTGTTGGTTTTCTGGCTCATCAAGCTCATTTCTAGACACAGCAGGCAGCTGTTTTCAGTGAAAAGGCTCTGATAAACTCACTGAGAGCTACCCGCTCACCACCAAAGGGAAGACAGACAGAGGCGGACACAGTGGGGCGTTTATCAGCTCAGTAACCAGATATTTTTTCAGGACTTGAAGAGAGAGTACATATTAAGTTTAAAGTCATCAGGTGGTCAGAAACAAGACTCCACATGAATGCTGTGACTATTGCTCCACATCAACTGGTTGTCATATTTTATTCATATAACCCAGTAACACAAATCACAAAATTGCTCCAAAGGGTTTGTTGTTGCTTTATGTTTTATGATCACACTGTAAATTGTAATTTGTGAAACTGTAAGTTAAGGTGCCTCCCTGGATATTAACAAGATTGGATACTAACAAAATTAATGTGCAGTGAACATGTGTACGATATTGTCAGAGGAGATCGTTTGACACAGAGAGTCAGTTTACAGCAGAAAAGACTTCTTGTAGTATTCACAGCAGAGCTAACGCAAGTGTTCCACTGCCGGACCACGAGGATGTGGAAGCCATGTGGGGTGTTCTTCATGATGTTTGTGCAGCACCCTCCTCTCCACAACCACCTCCAGAGGCTCCAGAGCCATCCCAGGCACAGAGCCAGCATTGGTGACCCCAGCTGCGATGCTGCTGCCACAGCAAACTACAGCAAAGAATATCACACTAGCCTCAACAGACTGATAAGAGATTTGCAACATCTTGCTGCACTCATTAAAGGACCTGAGCTCCCAGTGCTGCTGACACACAAACTGTGGTCAGTAATCCTGCATCATCTGGAGCTTCTCTCTCAGCAGGACAGCTTGGATTGTGTTAAAGACACTGGAGAAATAAAAGAACAATTCTCACAGTGCTGCCTGCTTTTTCCAGGTGAGAAAGAGCTCACTAGCAGGTACACGATGGCACTGTCAACTTCAGGGTGACAGGGAAGCTGCAGCATGGTCTGAGGCCAACATAACTGATTAATTAACCACTGGTTGGAAGCAATGAAGTACAAATACTTCATTACTGTACTTCAGTAGATTTTTTTTAGGTATCTGTACTCTACTTCTATTTTTATTTTTCTGACAACTTTTAACTTTTACTCCTTACATTGTAGCATGAATATCTGTATTTTCTTCTCCTTACACTCAGACTTGTTACTTATAGTTTTAAAGCTTTAATAATCTTGGAAATATATTAATATGATGTGAAGCTCAGTTAGGTTTGCACAGAAACAGCGGGCAGAAGTGTCCTTCGAAGGACTACTTTTATTTATATACTATGAGTACACTTCAAAGCCTGTACTTTTTTTACTTTTACTCAAGTAAAGAGTTTGAATCAGTACTTTTACTTTTACCAGAGTATTTCTTACACTGGTATCTGTACTTCTACTTGAGTAATGAGTGTGTGTACTTTTGCCACCTCTGTAAATAACTAACTTGATTTTGAGTTCCGCTGGCTGTTTGTGAAGCTGGCAGCCCAGGGGCTGAAGCTTCCCATCTGTCGCTGACAGAAACAGTCGGCTAAATGCCTTTAATGTGCACTGCTCAGGTACAGTTAGAAGCCATCACTTCAAAATAAGACAACATCTCATGTGCATTTGAGCTGCTTCAGCTTCATTCATCCGTGGGCAGCTATTTTCTAGGTCAATGTGAAATATTCATTTTCAGCCTGCTGCTTAATTTTAAATGGCTGTAAAGATTTCTTGACGAATGCATGGATGGGCACAGAAAAACAAACAGATGAGAGGATCACTGCTCAATGCAAATAAAATCTGCTCCGGTGAAGCCAATGTGGGATCGATGAGGATTTAAAGCATTTACACAAAGATTTATGAGCTCAAACGCATTACATCATCATATGTGAAAGGCCAAACACTATATACCAAGAAAACCTAATTGTTTGAGTTTATCCCAGTATTCTTTCTAGATATTTCTAACCAAGCTCTTAATCTCCTGGTCAGCTGCACTCCGCTGACATTGGTCACAGTTATAAGCCCCACAGAACGTCTGTAGTCACCAGCTTTCCCAGTGTGACAACAGATCATTTCTATTAAGTTAAGAATCAACCGGCCATTTGATCACACTGAATCTGCTTTACAAAAATACAATTACACACATGCAATAGACATCAAGAAACCAATCTGACCAAAATTAGAACAATTCATGACCTTGAGCCGGGGAGTTTAGAATCCTTCTCTACACAGGACACAAAGCATCGTTCTCCCCAGTGCAAGAAAGCAGCTCTGCTCTGAGTGCCCACACTGTCGGGCTGCAGCTAACGGTGATATGTGTTGGCAATATCATGTGTAGATCCCAGAGAACATAATGTTCTATGACACTGTTTGGTGCCAAGTGTTTTTTCATTTATAATTTTCATTGTTTTGTAGGTTGTAGATCAAATCATCCATTGATTAAATTGATCCTAATTAATGTTTTAGAGTCTCCTCTGCCAGCCGTTACATAAATACACCAAAATATACATCAGTGCCACAGACAATAACAAGTTAGTTCATTGGTTGCAAACACTGAACCTACAGGACCCTACAGGATGTAATAATCACAACAGTGGCTGTATTGTTCAGTCACCTACAGCAGGGGTGACCAACGCATTGCAAAGCAAAGACTTTTAATTCTAAGCAAAGATCTGTAGGTTTTTCCAGGTGAGCATTACTTAAAACTGGTCCACAGGGAGAAAGTGGTTGTTGTCTCCAAAGTATAGTTGCGCCACCACTGGCTACATATACTAATGCATTCCCTTTAGGGAGATAGTGATCAATGTGCTTTGTATTGCTGCATCCACCGACCGCTGCCATTAATAATTGTACACTTCCTTCATTCAACAAAAATGGTTGTCAAGAGACCAAGAGTATAGACAAACCTACAACTGGCGTGTAAACAAACACTACATGCAGTTCTGCGGCTTCTATGTCTCTGCAGTGAAAAGCCTTGAGCTGAGGTCTGACGCACACTGAAGTGATCACTCTCTGCTTGCTGCTCTGTGTCCCAGTTCTGCACCCCAGGTGGGGTTTCTGTCATAGTTACACAAGTGACACGCACAGTTCCAGTACGACAATCAGACCCCACTCAGCGTGCTTCCTCTCTGCAAGTCACCGAGAATTTAAAACCATTACAAGAAAAGGAAACAAATTCCACCTCTGAATGCTGAGCACACTTGCTGCTTTGAAATTCACTGCACTAAAAATGTCTCTTGCATATGAAGCGTTGTATTAAGCTACATACAAATGTTATGTTGGATTCTCTGTAAATTTACATTTTAGAAAATGTTCACCAATTAATAAGTAATCTGCTTTGAAAAGATGTATTCATTTTGTCACCTGAGTAAATGGTAAAAATCTTCTGCTGACAGTCATTTTGTAAAAGTATGTGGTGGTTCATGCCCCATTTTGGAACAAAACTCTCTCTAGCCATGCTGCCTCAAGCTGCTGCTCCTCTTCAGTCAAATGTCTGATGCCATCCTGTACCTGCTGGCCTACCCTACTCCCAGGCTTCATCAGCCCTTTCCTCAGAAAAACATCTATGTAGTGTGAAACAGAGCCACCAAGGGGATCGCCTTCACCCAAAATGTTCTCATGACACTCACTTGTCTTGATCTCGTTCTTGTTCCTGTGTGGTTGGCAGATACTGAAGACACCAGGAGTGTCAACCTGTCTGTGACGAATGCGTCGGGATCACACATTCCAACCCTGGATACACACCCTTTCAGTTTCTTTCCCCACTTCTTTTAAATACAAGAAATGTGATAAAAGGTTATGAACTGTAATTCACTGTAATGTAAAAGGTTCATAAACATCATCCTCTGAAAAGGAGACAAGGGGTTGACAGCACACCGGTTAAAAGTCAACAGATCCAGACAGTTCACAGTTAAAAAGGTTTTACTCTGACAGACAAGATGGAACTAATTAAGAAATAAAAAATCTAATTAATAATGACTGTTGGCAGTTGGAATTAGAAAGAGAACAGGGAATAGAAAGTTTCAGTCTGGTAGGGTTTAACTCATTTCAGGTTACTTCTTTAAAAGCTGAAAGCAGTGGCTCTGTCACAGGCCGACTTCACCACCTTTGAACACAAAATGCATCAAATTCATTTCAACAGTGCAATTATTTTTATTTATCTAATTTGATTGCAAATTTGTTTTTGTATATTTCTGCTTAACCCTAATCAATGCTTTAATATTAGCACTGCTTCAAATGAATATAATATGGATAAAGTGAAAGGTGTCCTCAGTGACACATCTGGCACAGCACTTCAGTTCCTTTACTATAATTTAAACAGTATGTCCAAGGATGTTTATCTGCAATAGCAAAACTCAGCTTGATGGGAAATTAGGTGAAAAAGAGGAAAAATGAAAAAACATAACAATCCTGTAACAATTTGCAGAAAAGAAAGACATGTTAAAACTATAACACCAGGCATAAACCAGATGGACACACAAAGACTAGGGAAAGGCAAACAGCAGAGCAAATAATGTGAGCAACAACAGGGCCACCATTAAAGCAATTAAAATGTGATGAAAACATATGGCAGCAGTGATAGAAAAGTTAATGTATTCATTTTACAGGGAAACAACTGCACATGTGGCTTTTCAGTGCTACAACGATGGAGTCGGTTTCCCAAAATAAGCCATAGAGACCTTAGAAAGAACATAATGCCGTCGTGGTGTGTTAGTGAGACAACAAATTCTTATCAGCTTGGCTTCCTCTGTGTTACCTCAGAATTAATTATTCCCCGAGACTCTCTCTCACTGCCATTTTCTGTCTCTGTAGAAGAGGCTGCTGGCTAAGACCTCACCTCGAGACTGGAGCGAGGAAGATAATGTCTATGTCATGTTCTGCTCTCTTCCCGCCCTTCGTTACCTTTCTTACTCAACACCAACACTGACATTTGGCTTTTTCTCTGACACATTTCTGTGACCGGATCAGCAGTCCTCAGGCGTTAAAGCCCACTTCCTGCTTGTCAGGTGTGGCTTAAAGACACGCAAACAGCAAGTGACTTGTCAGATTCTGAAATCCCCTGCAGGCTGAATGACACGGCTGCAAGAGTAAAAAGGGAACTCAGGAGGATCTGCCATGACAAGGTGGTCTGTCTGGTGTACAGAACTGTGTATGCTAATTATAGAGCAGTGGCAAAGTGCTAGCAAACAACATGAAAGAGGCCTGCATTGGTAATGAAGAAAAACATTACCATCTATAGAAAAACAGCTCTCCAGAGGCACTTCATGGGGACAAATGTGATTTGTATTTATACAGTAATCATCACTGACTAAAGAAGGTGTGCTTGAAGCTTTGTTCATGGCTGCAGCAGCCAGAAATCAACACATTTGAAGAGGCAAAGGATTCATCTCTAATCTCCAGTGAGACATCTTTAATACCACAATACACCACTGTTAAATTTATTGTTTCCTTTGTCGATGACTCTCTACATGTTCGCTTCAAGAAAACTCCACCAAAGCCCCACTAATCATCTCTACAGATCCAAAGTTAATATGTTTCTTTAATATGCGGTTTTTAGTCACTAAGGTTTGCAGAGGGGTGTGTCTGCTTCATTGACAAGCCGGTGATTGTCATTGTTGTTCTACTGCAGCTCAACCAAAGCTTACAAATGTCTAGCTTCAAGTAACAGCAAAGGTGTCTGCAAGAGGTAAAGCCTTAAGTTGTTACATCACTGGTAAGAGTTTCTGAAAGGTTTTGCTGAGTTTACTTTCTATTTTGGGTCATCACCAACACTGTAGCGCCAAGTGCATCATATCTTGTAAAACTGGTTTAATTTGTTCACTTAATGACATCTGAGAAAAAAGATCTGAGTCACGCAGACCTTGTCAGATGTTGTTTGAAATAGTGAATTAAAGATTTGAGCTTAGCTTCATCCACTTTGTACGGTCCACATCAGATCTGTTAGGTCAGATAATCAGTCATCTGCATTCAATGCCTCACAAAGCTGACATCTATTGCTCTCCTTTTGCCTGGACAACAAACCCTTTTCATGACAAAGGAAGCTGATCACTAATGACTGGTGCTTAACCTCAGACTTTCTCCACTTGACACGTCAAATGTTTCCAGTGAACGGTACAAATCAGAGAGAGTCTTGAATCACAGCACCAAATGTGAAAAGCCCAACTATTTGGCAGCTTTAGTCAGCAGAGTGAGGAAAGGACAGGCAGATGGCCGACTAAATTCAGCGCAGAAAACAGATATACCAGATGACCTTTCTGCAACCTCTCTACATATTTCTCCCTCTCAGCTGATTCTATGCTCAGTTTCCTCCATTCAGGCAGAGGAGGCTGTGGCCACTATTTGCTCAGAGCTGTGCTACTGGTGCTCCAAACTGAGCTGCTGTGTTCATATGGGAAGCAACAGTAAAGGTCATTTCTACAAGTTCAACATTACTGATCAGAATTTTAAGCAATCCCTGTTGCCCACATTTTGCCCTCACAGGCTACAGGTAGCAAAGTGCCCGAGCTGACAGGCACAGTAATTTGTCAGTTGAAGCTCGGTGTTGTTCATATGAAGCGCTTCCCATTGTTATAGGCCTCATGTTAATCAGACTTCTCTGAGTATGAGTGTGTGTGTGTGTCAGTGTGCCCCCAGTAAACCCATCAGCTTTATCATGTCACTGGAAAGCTAATCTAGTCAGCCCCGAAAGTGACTCACCATCTGATGCACTTATACTTGTTTTGGAATACAGCTCATTATATTATTCTGGAAACCAAACAATTCAATGTCACCGGGGGTTTAAAAAAAAGTGAAGGAAGCAGGTTTGGTGTGTGGAAATACATCCTGCTCCTAATTGGACAAGCTCAGTGGGCCATTAGAACTGATATGAACATTTTAATTTATTCTAGTTAAATGTTATGTAGACTGGTCATCCAAGGTCTTTTTGTGTGGACTGACTAAAGCCTGGAGCGCCTTCCTCAAATTCATATACCGTATACACACTATAGTATAAAAAGGCCTGTGTATATACACAGCTGAAATTCCAAATATCTATCACATAACAATTTATGTTCTGGTTGGTTACAAAATTGTTCCTTCCTTTCTTGAACAACCACAGGAACAACCACTTGTGTCTGATATCTGGCCCCTGAATGCAACAGAAGACTGAAACTGGCACAGCAAACTGTTTTGCAGCCACTACTTGTTACGTGATGCTTGTAGAGAAACAGCAGTCAGAGGGATCAGACTCCTACTCTGTCCTGCAGCCTGTTTCCTCTTGGACAGACCTAAAACACAACATTATTCTTTCATCTACACACAAAGTACAAATCAACTTTAAGATATTCAGTTTTATTTTGGACCAACACTGGTAGACCAACAACAGCAGTGCAGCACAGAGGAAATACGTGATAGCTTCATACATGTGTGTTGCTTGATTGTGGTTGACTGTGGCAGTGAATGTTGTTATGCATCCGTCTGCCACACTCCAGCTTCCCTCTTTTTAGGTTTTAGGTCTGTGAACAGCAGGATTATCAAGTGAGACTGTGCTTTTACCAAAACAACCCAGCAAACATTTACTCAACTGAAATAAACCTGAAGCAAAACACTGAAGTCCAACCTGCTGTGCTGTCATTTAGCCTGACCTCTGACCTTTGAGGAATGATCTAAGGAGAAACGCTCTAAGCAAATCAATAAAGTACCACATGCATCATAGTATCAAACTGACTTCAAACTGGAAGGTAAAGTTACTTTGTAAACACTGTAAACCCAGTATTTGGTTTTAATCAAACCTCTGAGTGATAATTAATTCTTCTTTTGTGTTTTGAATAAAGTTGTCTCTTTACAAAATCACATTAGTGGTTTGCACTACCCAGCTGAAATATGCAATACAATGATCAAACTCTTTGGGGTAAAAAGGCAAATTTACATTTATACACTGGAAAACCTGACACGTGGTACAGGTTTTGATCATTTCATGTTAATTCATCTTAGAATTACAGTGTTTTGCAGACCACTAAACTGATAAATTTGAATGAATGAACTACTGAGTTCACTCAGCTCAGTAAATGAAGTTTGTAAAAAAACAAAACCAAAATTAACATACTTCCCAGAATGCATTCTTGGAGAGTTAAAAAACTTCAGAAACTCTTCTTTTTGTATTTTGAAGAGCCCATTCATGGTGCAAACCTTCTCCGTCTTTGTAAAGTAAGCTATTTTAAATAAAGTCGTGGTTGTTTCTTTTCATAATAATGGAAACACTGCAAACCATGATGAAGGTTGGTATTGAGTTCAGTCTCTGCAGCTTACGCTCGCTAGTGTGGAGTGATTTTAGACCGGTTTTGGTACAGTGTATTTCCAGTAGGTGCGGTTCTTAATCTTCTCATCAAATGAAGAACTGAGAGTTAAATAAAATTGTATTTGCTTTAGTTTAAGATATTAATAAAAGTGACTGGGTAAAGCAATAGATATTACAAATCATTTAAAATTAGATCAACCTGGAATATAGTCCACTGAAATTACATTAAATTTCTAAGTGAAATAATAGGGCAAGGAAATTGATATTATAAAGGATTTAAGTTGAATAAACTTGGCATTTAGTCTAGCGAATGTAAAATATCCCCTCAAGTTTTTAAATTAAATTGACTCAAGTTTTCATTGCACATTACTTAATATTTTAAGGCAATCGGTTTCCTCAAGTTTTTTAAGTAAAGTCAACTTATCCGGGTTTACAGTGAATATGTGCATACATTATTTTTACCATCCTTTGTATTCTTACTTAATGTATAAACTACTGTATGTCTTTCGATGATCAAGCATCAGCACTGCAACTTTAATAAAGCCTATTGACAACCTGAAATGCAATTATCCCTGGAGCAGTAGAGACAGCGATATTGACACTGTTTAACAGTTTAGAGAAGGAAAGCTGGGTAGCGCTTTATAGTTTGCCGCTGTCACTCAAAAGGTCAATTACATACTTTTGTTGATATATTTAAATCCTGCCTGGAGACATGATTAAATAGACCGCAAGACTAAGAATAGCCCATCACACCATACAAGACCTCTGGAAGCGGGTGAAAACTCTTCCTCAGCCTGGCTAAACAGCAGCATATTTAACTTTTATTGCCATCCTTTAAATTTGCTGCTCTATCCAGCTGTGACAAACTGCACACTTGTACTTGTGCACATACACTGCTTCAAGATGGCTCTCACTTTTGTCAGCTTAGGAGGGAGAGGACACTCCAGAAGCCTAATTCAACTCTAATGACTCAAACGTGGCAGTATGTGCGTGCGCACGTGTACTCGCGTGGCTACATGCCAGCATGACTTCAGTGTCAATCTGTAAGCCTGTGAGTCATACCACTATTAGGCTGTCTCTGAAGCACAACAACCAGCCATAATCTGCTGGACACTGCACTGTAAAGGCTCTCTGTAAGACAGCTAATAAGTTACACACCAGATCCCAAACTGCAATAAGCCCGACTGAGTCACTATTCCAGGTTACATCATTACCTCACAAGCCACTGACTGTGACCCCAGGGTGGGCTGCAAAACTGCTCTGAATCGTTCGGGACATGATGCAGCCCCAAATCACCTGCAGGGGGCATCTAGAAAAGGCTGGACCTCACCCACCACAATCCTCACCCCTATTTTCTCCTGCCTTTTTAAAAGTATTATTTTAGTCAGCTATGAAAAACACAATAAATCCAAACTGTTGAATCCAAGGCCAGTGGATACATCAATACCATTTTTGAATTTTTCAAAAATTTTCAGATATCATGTCACATGTTGTGTTTTCATAGTTTGTTTGTGTTGCCCTGCAAAGAATGACCAGGCTGATGTCTAAAGGTTGTTTGTCACTGTGTCTTCTAAGGTCAGACCCGAGTTCGCAGTGCAAACAGAACCAGCTAATTACTGCTGCCTTTAATAAGCTCATTCAGAAGAGGAAAACATATTGATCCAGGTACCTGCATGTGCTTGCACGTGTTTAATGTATGTGTGTGCGTGTTATGTTGTCGTGCGTGAGACTACTTGTCTGTGTTGAAAACCAAACGGGCTGCTGGCATGCTCAAAGCTGAAGGACTGGGATTTACATCCAGTTTTTCACAGACAGCACAGTGAGAATGGCCATAATTCTGGTGCTGGGATTTAACTCTGTAACTGGTTCAGCAAACCCGGAAAGAGGCTGCAGCGCGGACGAGAAGCAAAGAGCAGAAAGAACAGAGAAGCAAGAGGCTGGAGCGTTTTCAGCACCGCGGAGAGCTCCGGCGCAATATGCGCTATATCACGGCAGCGTGCGCGACGACCAATCCTCATTTCCCACTCCGCTGGCCGTGACGGAGCTTTGCTGCCGCTGTGCCAACTCTCTGGTGACACTGATAGGATTTTTCCCCCATGAGAGAGCGCTGAAGCAGCTCATTTAACACAATCAGACAAGAAAATCTCATCTTGTTTATGAATTTCTCCCCCGTCATTCCTTTGCA
This sequence comes from Monopterus albus, assembly GCF_001952655.1. NCBI lineage: Eukaryota > Metazoa > Chordata > Actinopteri > Synbranchiformes > Synbranchidae > Monopterus > Monopterus albus. Next base: position 528,106 of record NW_018127999.1, read on the forward strand.
TGCTGATGAGTAGCTGAGGGGTGTATGTGCTTTATAAGACACTGACTGTTAATTGACAAAGTGTCCCCTGCGCCCCGCCGAAGGAAATGGCTGAGGGCAGGAGGACCGGCTGAGGAGGAGTAGGAGGTGGGGGGTATTGGGACCGGAAAGCCTTGCCTGAGAGTCCAGCGAGGGATATATGTGCGTGTCTCAGTTATCATTCCAGTCCCTCTGCTGCTTGAGCAAACCTGGCGCATCCAGGCAGAGGAGTCCTACTGGAACCATTTATCAAACACTGCCCTGTTGTTTTCACGCAGGTAGAAGGAGCCGCTGCGGGGTTATATGAGGTTTACAGAGCTGGCATCTGGTCATATGAAACGATTAATCACGCCCTGCGTTGCGCCAGACAATAAGCGACATACAGGCAGTGTAGTTAAACACTGTCACAGACTGTCAGTGGCATCGCCCTGCACCGGAAGACTGCAGCTCAGATATATCTCTCCGACTGTAAATTCTGAACCTCTCTCTCCACTGTTCATCAGTTTCTCCACAGCAACTCGCAAACTAATTGGAAATGAAAGCACGCCACAGCCAACCGCTTTACAGGTTCCATACACTCACACTACTACAGCAAACAGTGACGGATGAAACAGCGTCATGCACCACAACAAACTTGTTAAAAAAAAGAAAAGAAAAGCATTAAGCCTCACAACATTGAAGCCCCCATCCAGCATTAGTATATACAAATTCCACCTTACCTGTGATATTCTGAGGCAAGACGGAAAGAAATAAAATGCGACTAAATATGCCACAGATTTCTTCGCAGCGACGCGTCCGATCTGCGCTCTTTTAGTTCCACTCCTCTCCTGCTTGGCAGGGTTTAAAGGGTTCAGATGAATTACAAGCTGGTGGATCAGTAGCAGCTTTGTTAGGAGCGACGGGTAGCGCGTCCCAACTCTCAGCAGCGGGTTGCCATCCTCCGCCTCCTCCGGCTGGTTTCCTCTCCGCGCTCCGCTCCTGCTCGGCCCTATTTCAACTCTTCTCACTCCGCTCCGCTCCTGACGTCAGCCGCTGCACGCCAAATGCGGTGAGGCTGCATCTGCAGACACATCGCACTGGAAAGCGACACCTGTGTGTGCATGCGTGTGCACGTGTGTGTGGGTGAGTGTGTGTGTGCTTAGACATTAGTGATGGTCAAATGCCGTGCAGACAAAAATAAGATTGTCGGCAGATGATTCACTGTATTTGTTCATCAATTTAAGGATTTTCGACCTTGTTGATTTTACTCTGAAATGTATACATTAAGCAACACATTTAGATTTGTGCTAAAGGTATGTATGAAGTTGAGATAGTTTTTAATGGCAGATGACATGAATATTGCTGTTTTCTGGGATCATCCAGTGAAAACAGTCAAATGTTGTCAAAAGCATCATATCTATTGTTTGTTTGTTTGTTTTGTTTTTGTGGACTGTTTTCCACTCTGAACCTGTAAGAATGTCTCATGAAGTGACTGGCAGCTACATGTATATTACACCTACAGCATCATTAATTGACAAACAAAGCAGTAATGATGTTTACAGAGGCGCTATAGACATGCAGCCCACATGTCAGAGGTACCTGGTTATAAGAAGGTACAACATGATACAACAGTGTGGTACACTTTCCTTCATACTTTTCTCAAAGACAACCTTGAAACACACACAGACACACAAAATCCAATCCTTAGACCATCTGTAGGCCTCTATGATGGCAATGCTCAGATCCATATTATTGGCAAATCCCTATCTGATCTATTCATAAAACCTGGGTAATACACACACATGCTACAGTACAATTTTATTGCAAATTTATTGCAGTTATACTCATTTAGTTGTTGAGTTTAACTACTAACTAATTTTCTCTCTCCTTCTCCTTTTCCACTTGCATTCAAGTTTGAAGAAGAACAACTGCACACGACACAATTGGGTCTACATCCTAAAAGAACACAAAAATGGTGGCACCCCCATCAAAATTGCATGTGGTACTAAAACATTTATGCTCAATGTAACATTTATCAAGACAATGGAAAAAAACTGGTGTTGGAAAAATAAAAATCAAAGAAAAAGAAATGAAGAGGAGGGGGAATAAAATGGAAGACGAGAAAAGTCAAGAAAGGAACTTTACTCATGAAACTGAAATACTTTTAAAAAAGAGAGAAAGTACAGCAGCACAGTCTGCAGTAACCTGGGATTTTTGATAAGATGCAAAATGGCCTTGGAGCACAATGCAGCACATTTAATGCAAACCAATCAAATATTAATCTGCTTACGAGTCATGTTTTTCCTCATCTTTTGCTCTTTTATACTATGAGGACGTTTTCTCTTTTGGTCAAATACAACTCACTTTTAACATATTTACAAAATGCAGCTGTTCAAGGTATGTACTCTCATAATTCTCATATACTGTACTTGTCCTAAACTTATTAAAAATGTGAGGTAAAATAATTCCATTAGTAAATTAGGCTGATGCTGTTCAGAGCAGTGAGTAACCACTGGCTTATTGTCTGCAATATCTGAGAATGATGCAGACAGAAACAACAGAAACAGAAGCAAATCTCCCTCCTGTATAAGGTCTGTATAAGTTTTCTGTGGTAGCATAATTCTGGCTACACAGTCGCTTAGCTCATGTCAGTGCACGTTTCCCGAGATGCAAAATGCTCTAAAGCAGCAAAGCTCCTGACTAAGATCAACATTTTAACATTAGGTTTTGTTCTTTATGTCTTTGTACTGTACACTATACTAGTATAAGCAGCGGCTTGAACTATTAAACGTTATGAATGTGTTTTCTCCTCCATCCTGAAGTTGACTTGCCTGAGGAACATACACTTACTTTTTAATGCTTGAGATGAACTTTATAATACACTTATTTAAAATATGCCCTACACTTTAACGCACGTCTTCATTACACTTTCTTACTTTCCTCAAAAACAACCTGAGAACACACACACAGACACATACGAGGTACACAAAATCCATTCCTTAAACCATCTCTAGGCCACTGTGATGGCAATGCTCAGATCCATATTATTGACAAATGCATATCAGATCTATTCATAAAACCAACAGCTCTCTGGGTAATGCAGAGAGGACTCAGACTGCTGTAGGCATACCCTGAGTGGCAAATCAATCATATCTAAATGGTGCAAATGTGACCCGGCCCTGAGGGGGCTCATATAGACCACATCCCGTGCATTGCATAAGGAACAACAAGAGCAGTTTTCTCACAGCTGCAGCTTGACTTTCACACCAGCAGGTGAGGTTTTGTAGAAGATACAGCAGTCATCATTATCTCTGCCATCATTTGCTCAGGAGTGTTTGTACTAGCAGTCATATGTCAGAAAGATAATATCATCTCCTCTCAACATTAAAGGCACTCAGGCATGTGTCAGCACTAAAAGGTCTCTCTCATGTAGCTGCTCCCTCAGACACAGAAATACCAGGAGACAGAGCCATAACTCTTCTTTATGTCCTGTTCCTCCAGCTCACCACCACCAGTACCGATGTGATTCACACACAGACACACATCTACATCACTTACTGTAGAAGTAGAGGTGGACTGATATTGTGGAGGTACGTAAGCATAACTCAGATCAAGCAGAATCAAGCTGAATTTGTTGCAGGAAACAAAAGGCTTTGTCTCAAGCCACATCTCAGAGGAGACTCTTACCTGACACTGCTTAAGCTAAAAGCTAAAGCTAAAACTAAAAGATACCTTAAAAATTCTAACTTTAAATACTACTTATTGTCACAAACACAAACAAGCAGGCACCACCAATGACACAAATGTACCAACGCAAACACTGATCATACAAATGCACACATGCACACAAACACACACAGATATAAATAACAGCTCTTTATCATCTGGTGCGCTATTGAATAGGGCTGTCAGAGGACTCTGCACTGTATCAGCTGCAGTACTGTTGTTCAATGAAACAACCTGCCACTGGAGAGAGCGAGGCAGTGCAAACAAAGTGTTGTGCTAGCTTCTCTCTGTAGCTTTTTTAGCCAGGGCTTTGGATTTGTTTTGCAGCCTCTCGCTCTCTCTCTCTCATAATGCACACACAAGAGGAAACACAGATAGAAATGCATGCATGCACCCACATACACAGAAACAAGTTAAGGCACTTGCACAGAACTACATTTCTTTCTCTCGGTCCCACGCTCGTGCCCACACACATCTTGTATAATGATCTTTGTTTCTTCCTCCTGCCCCAGCTCCAGTTTGATGGCAGCACAGCCGCCAGGTTCCCCAGATGACCATTGAGATAGAGCTAAAAGATGAAAGCAGCAGTAAGACGCTGGCGATAATGGCGCTACAGCTCTGACTTAGAGCTCATATTTCTCCCTGATGGCTCAGCTGCCTTGCCTCCCCCTGACACCTGCAGGAGTGAGCTGCTTGGAGAAGTTGTTAGTATTAGAGACGCAGAGACACATACAGAGAAACAAGAGCTTATATGAAACATGAACACAGATGTGCATGTGCTTACAAAGACATACAGGAGCTAACTGACTAAATGTTTACTGGCCAAATTCATTTTCTAATCCCCCATTCAAAACATGCATAGTATCCCTTTCAGCAATCAGTGCACTTTCAGTTCATACAATTTCATATTTTCATTATCTGTGTGAAGCAACCAAGTAAATTATGCAAACTAAGTGCAAATGACAGACCAGAGCCAGCTATATTCAAGAAAAAAAAGATTACTGGTGTTTGTAGTTGTGTCCCTAAAGGGAATGTACAAAATTATTGAGGTGAAACAGGGTCAAAACAGAAGGAGGGTCTGTGTTTTGTTGTCTGCATTTCTTTTCAGAGAACAGGGGACAACCTGCAATAAAACTATGGAACTTTCTGTCATCACAGATTTATGTTCAAACCATTCCTCCTTTATGAGATTCATCACAAAGGGATAAAAAAAAATCCAAATATATCTTCAAAATGAAGATGCGTTTGGCCATATCTACCGTTATTTTGCCTTTATGCGCTCAGTCCAGAGAGGTGGTGCAGTGGTTGGCATCACAGCAAGAAGAGTCTTTTTTATGAAGTTTGCATGTTCTCCTTGTGCCTGTGTGGGTTTTCTGGGACTGCTCTGGATTCCTCCCACAGCCCAAAACAGGTTAAGTTGTAGGAAGTTGAGAGAAAAACCGTTAAAATATCACTAAGAGGGATATTTACTAAGGCTTTATAGCAAATTTTTAAGCGCTAAACAGTGAAATTGTGTGTGTTCATATGTACTAAGGGGTCACCATGGGGTTTTGCAGAGGAGAAATGGAAAAAATTGTGTATTTGGTCTCATGCGACATGTATTTTAAGGTGTTCCCATTTAGGAACGCAAAAATCAGGGAGGAGAGAATATACAAACCCCTTCAACACCTGATTTACCACCGCTGCGTCAGAGGGAACTGTGGCTAAAATTGAACGTTAGGAAAAAGCAGCTGTCAGTCATCTGAGATCTCGTTTGAGGAGGGAGAGGCTTTTGTACATTAGTTACTGTTTTACACACAAACAGAGATGGTGCCGAATGATGATAAATCTGTGAAATATCATCAAAGCAGCCAAACAATCTTGTTTTTTAAGTAAATACTGTGTGAGGAGAAGTGTGATACATTAATAATAGCCTGGTGTTTTACCAGACTCTATAGTGCTCAGTGCTGCTTCAAGTACTTGTCTTGTGGTAAACCATGATTTTTCTCTAATTGTTGCTCTGATTTGCTAAATAAACTACAAATTAAGAAGAGAATAAAGTGGGAGTGGATGTTTGCAAAGGTCTTTCACACTGGCAAACAGTGAGACTTGTTCTCTTACATGAGCCACTGTGGAATAGTTCTACTATTTTATACTCACTTTGCTATAGATGTGCAAATAAAACCATTTTAACTGTAATCACAATATTATACTGCAGCATTTACGGGTATATAATTCTGTTTTTCCCCCTCAGATTGTGAAGAGACCTAAAGCCATTTATCCAAGAGGAGCGAGAGAACAGGAGCGGCCGCGGCAAAACATTATAAACAACTGGTGGCCCTGCCAAAGCCCTGAGCCCGATCAATAGTGTAGATGTGAATCTCAGTCATTATAGTTGAGTGAGAGCCAGTTTGGCACAGAGAGACTGGGCTCCGGAATGATCCTCATTAGTTGTTGTCACTCCCTCAGAGTAATTATTATGCTAAAATGAAAAGCGACTGTTCCGCTTGTCATTTTCATATCAATATATTTGCAAGATCAAATCAAAAAGGCCAAATTACATTTGATTTCTTCATAATGCTGGAACGCCACACTCGGCTGCTGTCATGTGTCTGTGGTGTGTTTATCTTGTGTCCTGTTTAATGTTCCATAACATATAGTTTTGATGGTTGTTATTTTCTGGAGAGGATTTATAAAGGTTTAAAATGAATCGTCAAAGCTGTAAAGTGGACTTAATAATAAACCATGTTTACTCTGATCAGTTCAAAAGAAATGATGGCATCTACTTGCAAGCTGACAGCTGACAGCTGTGGAATCAAAATTAGCAGTATCATAATGAAGCTTTAAAGACAAGAAGCTAGTCAGTGGATTTCGGCTGTTCAAAGCAAGTGTTCTTGTCCTGTCGGTGGCTTTAGAAACATCACTGCTGATAAACATGGAGATTAAGGAGGGGTCACAGTCAGCAATAGTACTTTCATGACAATGGGGGCTGCACCCTCAATGCCTATTGACACATCACAACAGCTAAAGACAACAAAACAATATGAAAGAAAGGTCATCATATTACCTCGGTGGAATGGTTTGGTTTCGTAAAGCCTGACATGGAAAACACACCATGCTGTGTTCAATCTGTAAAAACTTTATTCCACTGAAAAGTGGCAGCATAACAAACCTGCTACGGTTTGTTTTAATTTAGCCCTTAAACCTGCTCCAGTTACTGCCCACCAGTGGTGCTTTATTTGATTTAAAATGATCTTTTTTCTTTAATAAATAATGCAAAGTGACACACTTGCAGGTGCTGCTTTTTTGTTAATGTTGCATAGCAACAATGTTTACAACATGTACCTTAAAAGGAGAACAATCCTGATGTGGATACTGTGGAGCAGCACGTAATTTTAATGAAGAAAACTAGTTTTGAATCATGTTTTGCTTTGGGTTCATGTAGACAACGTAAAATTGATTAGAACTGTGAATTGTCCATAACACTGGAAGAAAAAAATGGAGATGCTGCTGCCATCAGACGACATATCCTACATCATTGCTCCCAGCAAACACAAACACCACAGACTAGTTTATAGTTTACTTTATTACTTTTATTACAATTTTTGTTTTGCTGCTGTAATACCTGAATTTCTCAGATACAGGGAGGCAGATTGTCAGTGCTCCATCCACCGCTGAACAAATATAACCATTAGAAGTCGCATATAATCACCATATTTTATCTACCTAAATTAGGTAAATGTCAAATGTGTAATATGCAAATTTAAGACAACATACTGTCATGACATCTTGTGCTGCATACTGCTTATACTATTCTAAAAAATGAAAAATCTTGTTATGTTAATTCAGGAAGAACATAAACAACTCATTTTGAGTTATCACCTCAATAGATATGTGCTTTTATCTGGAATATTTTGTGCAGGTAAACAAGTTCGATCTCATCATCTCTGTCAGACTTCAGTTTCACCACGTTGTCTGTTCTCTGTCGCTATTTCAGGAACAAAGGAAGACCGCCGTAAAAGAAGCAGAAGAGAAAGCGACACAGAAAGAGAAAAGGGAGAGAATATGTGCATATTACGCCTTTGTGCCCCCACTCACGAATGTAGCGGTGTCTCTCTGCTTGTCTTGAATTTTTGAACAAGTTTATGTGTTAGTCACAGCTTCACTATCCTTGTACGCAAGAGCCTCGAAAAAGGCCTCCAGCACTTCTGGGTATAATGACACAGTATCTGTCCCATCTCATCTGTTATACTTGCTGTAATATATTCTTATTAACCGTCAAAGAAGCACCATCTACTCTAAAACTCTTTATGATGACTTCTGCTAAGCAATAATCCCAGGATTCACTTGACGTGCAATTCAGGGCCCTAATTTAAGGCTGATGAGCATTTAGAGACTCTTCCATTAACTTTATGTTGACACTTTCAGTACCTGTTGTAATCAGTAAATCAAACCTTACATATCCAGCATCAGCAGACATCCTGTCAAAAGTGTCCTTGAGCTTTGGAGCTGCTAATTAAATATAAAAAACAGAACAATTCATGCACATAAAAAAAAGTCAGTCCTTCCTTTATATCGCTCCCTCCATTAATGAAGCATGTTTAATAAGATAATTTAATAAAAAATCTACACTTTCACTCATATTGAAATGGTCCATCTATTACAAGGGAGGAGAGCGTGTGCAGTCAGTGTGGTATCCAGTGTGAAGTAAAATGAAGCAGTTCATCCAATACCAGTGATTGGCCATTTCCTGAAAATGACCCTTCCTGCCTTCTGTCACTTTGACAACCTGTAGGGCACAATCGACTTTGGCTTTATTCCTTAAAATCTTTTTGCAACACTTCAGTTTTATATGTGTGTTATGAATAGATTATTCAATATTTGTACTGCCTTTAAAAAAGGAAATGAGTGACATATAAATAAAGTCTTACAGGTGCTTTTAATATTTTTCATTTAAATATTAGTTTTAATATTGTAAAATGGATGAAAATCGGATTTAAAAAAATATAAATTACACAACAAGGAAAAATTGTGTTTTAAAAGGATAATTTGCAGCACTATTCTGTAAAAAACATTTTATCTTTCTTAGTGAGAGCACAATCAGCTTCTTCATTGTATCATCTCATTTTTCCCTTCACTTTCTATTAGCAGAAGATCTTGATGTTAACAGTGTTTGTTTGTTTAAATTCTTCTTAACACAGACAGACCCCTTCCCCACCATAAACACAAACACACACTACTGTCCATACACCACTGTGCATCTACAGGAGAGACCAATGAGAAGACATCCATTGCATTGTGTCTCCCTATATCACTGTAAGTGTACAATCCTATCGAGATCCGTGGGTGGGGGGTGGTTATGGGGCTTCAGCTTTATAACACGCAGAGTCAGCAGGGCCTGTATTTCAGCTACATGTGTCACTTCTCTTCTGTATCTGGTCTGTGTGAGAGGGCTTTTCCAGCACCGGTGCTGTGTTATAGGCTTATACCATGCACGGCAGAAAACTGTGCACTGTCATATAAAAGGTACAAGCATGAGAGTGTGACAAAACACAAGAGCCGACAACCGAGACACAAGGTTTTCAACTGGACAGCAAAAATCTGGTCTAACTGCAAACTTGATGCTATTTGTTGAAAGAAAATATAATGTGAGCACTCATACCAATCTCTCTTTAAGACAGTTGTGATTATGATTGCTTCATACCAAATTATATGACGGCAATCAGTGCCACTTTACTGATGGATAACCTCAGTGAAAGAGGAAACTCTCATTTCCAGAAGGCAATAACGTTTTAAACCAAAGTCATTAAATTGTGATAAATGACAAGACAGTGAAACGTGTTCACGTGCCAGCTCTCCTGCCTCTCACACGGATCCCTCCCAGTTGTTTGGTTTATTTGCAGACTAAAACATCCAGCTGGCTCTCTCAGCATGACTCTAAACCTGTGTCAGCTGCGGAGTTGACATAAATCTCTGTGGCCAGTCTTTCAGGTAATAGGACTGGTGACCAGCAAATAAAGCTTTACCTGTGAGTGACTGATCCACAGAGACTATTTTAGCTGGTAGTAAACACTGAGTTAGAGGAGAGGAGATAACAAAACCACTATTCATGACCTCAGGTAAGAAAACAGAGGAGGGATGGGCGACCAAGTGTGAGAGGGGTAGAGGAGGTTACCAAAAATAAGAATGGTGAGGCCAAACGAAAGAAAAACGTTTGTGTTTTATCTAGTATTTTTCCTACTTACGAATCTGCATGCAGTTGGAAAGTACTGTTTACTAAAAGGAAACATAAGGGTACTTTAACCCAACCCAGCAACGCAGCTTGAAAATAAAGAAATATCCTCATTGCATGTATCCAAAGAATGTTATTAAGGGATTTTTAGAGGTGGACACTGTGTCCCCCAGTCCTTCTGGGCGGGCTGGATAAAAATATCAACTTTACAATTGTGATTCTTGTTCGAATGATTGATTCTTGAAATCCTGAGATCAATCTTTACATTTGCACTGAGGCAAATAAAGTATAGACTGTGGAAAAATAAGGGATGCCATTCACTGTTAACTGTAGGCAGACATGGAGTTGAAACAATTTATGGAGCAAGTAATTTAACATTGTGGTGAGTGATTTTTGATCATCTGAACATATTTGCACAGATGACTTCCATCAGCCACAATATGATGAAATTATAACCTGAGCCTGCCCCTGCTTGGCGCTGAAATCACCCAGCCCCTCGGATCGCCAAGCAGCAGGGTATTACTGATGCTGGAAACTTTCTGAGAATCACTGTAGCATGGGATAACCTTGGGATGGGAGGTATCGCATCACTTCCTCTACGCCAATGAGATGCGATGGTGATCACCTAAGCTCAGCTGGTGTCCTTAAGCACTCCCTCCTCTGCAATGAGACGCTCCCCCAGCCACTGGGTATTTGGTGCTAAAACGTGACCTTACAGCCAGTTTGGCAGCACAGTATCATTGTGGTCCCCAACACAACCAAGGGATTCTTTCATGCTCCAACTGCTGCCATAAAAACTTCCTCACCTGATAATTTATGTATCGGTACTGAGACCACTTCCAACTTAAAGATTACAGGGGTCAAGGCGATTGTGACCTCGGTTAAGCTGCGTTCAATATTTTCCCTCTGTGTTTCAGATCCATTTCCTTAAACAGGGCCCCTGATACTGTGTTCAATGTCCATGAAGCACATGGACATTGGTAAGTAAGCAGCACAACATAGGATACAGCAGCCTCACAAAGTATTCAGACACCTTCACTTTTTGCACCCTTTGTATTGTAGATTACATTCTGACTGCATAATGCTATTTACTCATTACATGACACTCACTTGCAAATGTATTAAATTTCAGATTTATTGCTGTGCTGCTTCAAACTGTGATCAGGTGCATCATGTTTGTTTTAATTTATCTACTGAATGTGTCTAACAGTTCTCTGAAGTCCACCTGTGGCAAACCGAACTGATGATGCATACTGTAGATTTAGAAAGACTCACGCCTGTCTATTGCAGTTCTCACGCAGCATGAAATGACAAAAACCAAGCCATGAACAGCAAGGGACTCTTTGTAGACCTTTGTAAATACACATAGATCAGGGCAAGGGTATAAAACTATTTCTAAATGGAAGGGTGGAACCACCAGGAACCTTCCTAGAGTCAGTCGTCCAGCCCAGAAGAGTAACCAGGTGAGGAGGGGCTTGATCAGGGAGAAGACCAAGAACCCAACAGTCAAGCTACAAGTGAAGAGATGGCAGAACCTGGCAGAAGGAAGACCATCTCAGCAGCACTCCATCAACCAGGCCTTTATGCTAGAGTGGCTAGATGAAAGCTGCTTTGAGTAAAAGGCAGATGGCAGCCTGTTTGGAGTTTGTCAAATTACAACACAAAGTGAAGCGGTCTGAATAGTTCATGAAGTCGCTGTATGTATGTGTGAATGAAGACTATGAACTGCAAGTCAAAGGATGAATAACTACTGTAGTATAACATCTGAGACCGGATTATTTTTTTGCATATATTTTTCTCAAAAGGCCAAGAATGAACGTCCATGCTAACTTAGTCTACATGCCTTACCAGTTCTATGTAATCTACATTTAAAATCACCAATAAAAATCTACTATAATAACTTGGATGTACAAAAGTGATAAATGCCATTGATATTACTGTTTCCTGTGTCTTCAGATTATTGAGCCTGGTCCCCTGGTAATAACTTGCAATGGAATTACTCCTCTGGTGTTTCCTTTGTTTCCATGTCTGACAACTTCAGATGGACAGAAAGACAATGATCGACTTACAATGTGAGGTTTGTTAATTATATGATGAGCCTTCTAATCGTAATTAAAACCCATTCATATCTATAATACGGGTCTATAACAAAGAGAAACAAGCAATGTGACAGATTATAGCATCTCCTTGAATTCACATAAACAGGCCCACGTGGGGCACACGTCTTAGAATGTGTGTTGGGAGAACTATACACTTTGCAGCTATTTTTACTTTAGATAGGTAATATGTACCAACGGGTGCATTTGCAGATGGAGGAATCCTGTGTACAGAACATGGTGCAAGGCAGATTGATCATGTGCAGCCTGCAGGCAGCACAGAAAGACTTTGATTGACTATTACATTTAAGAGCACACTTCCATCAATTACAGTTCCAGCAGTTAGATAAGATTAACTGACTGACTTTCTACTACAGAACATCAAGCAAAACAGATATATTTTTAGCTCCTTGCAAAAAGGATATCAATATGTGAATCAGATGAAGAACTGCTTTACTCTCAGAGTGCCGGGAAACCAGCAAGGATTTGTCTTTGTAGCATCGGTAACACTTTGACTACAGACAACCGTGCTCACATTGAGAGCATCATATATAGGCAACTGGCTCTGTGCTGCTATGAAAATATGTTGAGCATTTCTATGTGCATTAAGCAGCATGGTAGCATAAATTTAATGACAGTAGTGAAGAAACTAGTCTTACACTGAACAAAAACAATGATTAAACACGAAACCGTGAGCACCAAACAACACTGTCAGAGAGCCAGAAGAGTGTCAAGATGCCTGAGGTCACACAGACTGACAGCCTGACTCTTCCCAGCAGCAAGCTTTTCCGATTACTCCAGTCTGGTCTCAGGGCCACTTAGCTCTTTTTACTGCACCCTAATGGCAGGGCCAATCACTAGCAGGTTAATTGTTTGATCTCTGCCATATGTACAGCCTGCCGTCATGTTAATCCACCTATCCACACATACATGAGCCCACCATGCAGCGTCCCAAATGGCCCAGCTGTTCCTGCCAGAGGAGCCGTCTGTGTTGGTACACAGCAGGGCAATGTGTCAAGGTGAGTTTAGGATGGGAAGTCAAATCTAGAAGGCAAAGTATCAAAGAGAAAAATGAAGAAATAAGTATGTTCTTCATAACGAATTAGTGCACAGGAGTCTTATAGCCGTGTACGATACGGCCACATTGTGACAAGTTGATATGAATGGTTTCAAATTTAAGAAGCTCAAACTTAAGAAAATATTTTTAAACATGCATAATCTTCTTTGTGCCTAGGCAAAACATATAAATTGCTTCTAACCTGTGACTTTTCCTTTCATTTACACCCCCACACATTATAGACACAAACCTGATAAATGCAAGATAACAGGTTTCATCTTGATCTTTCCATTTTACAGAGGGATGTCCAGCCACTTGGTTATTTCACTTAGATATCAACTACCAATCACAGACTGTTACTGTTGAGGAACTGTCCCCGCATGTTCATAAAGTACACACTCTGTGAGGATTTTGCTTTGTTCCAAGCTTAAAACATGCAAAGAGATAGTGTCCTTGTGTCTCAAGGTTGCACAGTTGGTTGAAAGGGTTATTCATATCATTTGAAAAATAAATCACACACACAACAACCCCCCCAAAACACACACCCACACACAGAGCCCCGCATAGCACACACACAGTATTCCAAATAGCCTTGCCTTGATGGAAAACAGCACATCCGGGGGGAAAGGACAGATATTACACGCATCATTAGCTGCAAATATAAAAGGGAGCATCACAGCAGCCTAATGACGCTTTGATAAGCTCTGTTCTGGAAGTAAACATAATCTGTTGACTTTCAATTCTTTTGTCACACAGCCAGTGATAGTTGAGGCAGAATGAAGCATTCTGTAAATGGACTGCTGTCGTGCGGAGCAAGGCAATGCGGGACCTCTTGAAGAAAATAGGAGCTGGTGGGAAAGAGAAGTTTCACATGTAAATACCTTTTTTTATCTAACACTTTCTAGATGACAAACTCACTAAGTGTCTACAGCTGCTTCTCATCTAGTTTGACATAAAAGCCTGCTGTCTTCCAGCCTTTCCATTACTGTTGATCACTGTGTCACTGTGTATAATTCATATCACTGTCTGACCACCAGCGTTTACCAGTCAGAATTTACATACACCTGTGAATTAATGCTGCATTACAACGATGCCAACAGGGATTCTGACAAAACACCAGTGCAGGTTCAAAACGCTCAACCACAAACCTGCTGTACTTGCTCATGCTACCGTCGTCCTCACACACAAGCTAGGCCTTTTCGGACTACAGGCTGCAGACATCTTTGTTTACTCTAAAGCACAAACCATTTATATTCTCAAACCTCACCATGCTCTAAACAGAGATCTAACTGATGCAGCCCAGCACTGACAGGTAGCCAGTGAGCATAAAAAATAAATGGGCAAAGGAGACAGGGGACTGTGATGGCTCTAAGACCCAGTCTCAGTGTCCAGACTCACGGACGTTGAGGCATGTTCCCAGTAAGTTGGTGTGGGCTCAGGGCTGTCCCACTGTGGAATCGTCAAGTGCACGAGGGCTCGCTCGCCTCTATTTTAAGCATTTTATGCTCACTTTCCGTAAGTCGGCATTTCTGTCAACTTTAACTGAGGGAATTACCCACAGTTCTTAGCTCTGTGACGTGAAACACAAGGTTCATTGTGCTAATTGATGCTATTCTAATGTTTTTATAAGTCGCTTTAGACAAAAGCATCTGCAAAACATTATAACATAAACATAGATATCCTACAGTATATTATGCATCTATTTCATTCATTTATCAGCTATTTATTTCCTTGTTTTGTTAATGCTCAATGTTTTTGACAAAAAAAAATTAATTAATTGAATAGGTGACTGACACTTACCTCTACTTTGTAAGGCAAAAGCCTGGGTTACATTCAAATCAGGCAGTCTTGGCTGTGAGGACAGTAAAAAGAAATAAAAAGCCCTAAACCCACAATAGTTAGAAACATGGTGTCCTTTTGGCGTTGTCTTGGTGACGTGGTATGCCACAAACTTTTGTCCCATTCCTATTTATACAGTTTCCAGTCTTTGCAGACTCTTACCCTCAGCCATTTACAGGTGATGTCAGTTAAGTCTTTGAGGATTCAGGGTTTTTGATCTGCAGGTGAAGTGTCAGGTGACGATTAAAGGGTGGGATCACACTAAGCACAGAAAAGGAATAGCAGGTTTGAAATGAGAAGCAACAGGAAATAAACAGTCAGGAATTTAAATCGAAGGTGGATGGACTGAGAAATCTGGAGCTGTCTTGACAAAATGAAACAATAAACACAAACAATATATGCCTTTAGACAACTGGCAATCTGCAAATATCTGGAGATCATCACTTTAAAACTATTACAAAATACAAGCAAATGCACTGTGAGGGACCTGGTGTTGTAACTTATTATCTAAAACATTTTGCTGCCAGAAACATCTAGTTAAATACACTCCAGTTTGTCTCTCTGTTGGTGCTTCATGGTGAAACAACAGTGCCAGCAGATGTGTCCTTAAGCTAGAGCCATACCGAGCTGATACTCAGTGAACAGTAGTAAAACATCACGCCTGTCCCTGGTGCATTTTTAAGTGGAGTAACTGAATAGGTGAGAAGCAGTGTATTGCCTGAAAGAAAATAATTCGGCTACCCCAAATAAATACATAGAGATGTGTCACTTCAAAATGACTAGTTTGGTCACAGAAAATTGGAGTCATAAAGCATCAGCCACATTACTTGTGAGGCAGATCCTGTAGCTGTCATTTATTCCGCTCAGTATGAGTCAAAAAACGTTCAGAGACTCTCCATGAGAGGCCGGGCATTAATTGTTGCTCTTCTCTATCATGTTATATATAACTGGAGCCCTTTTCACCTCACTGAGAAAACGAATTATCCTGAGAATAATTTAAATGCATCAGGAAGACTGCGTTTTGGTGAGAGGATGGTTACATTAGGAGATGGTCAACTATGGCATTTCTGGTTCCTCAATAGTAATTTAGTCAAATCCTTAACAGTGGTTAGAAAGCAATCTTTGTCCAGAGCAGTGTTTACTTTGCACAGTCTGGAAGGTCTGGTGAACAGAGAGGAAGAATACTGACAGGCCTCATTCACATTCACTCCGCTCTTCTGCCTTTCTAGCAGGTGGGTGGTGGGGGGGCTTATTTATCCTAATGCAACAGTAAAAAGCCCACGCACATGAAAAATAAACAACTTTATTCTGTAGGAGCTTGTTCATTAATGTATATTAATCCAATAAGGTCTATATGGTGCTAACAGCTCTGTGAAGCCATTTGTTGACAGTTTACACTCTGAAGAATTAAAGAAAATGTCAACATGCTGCAGTGATGCTCATGTACTGTATTTATTAGGTGGTGATCCATGGTCAGAATACGCTCATCACCATAATAATAGTCAATACATGAGTGAACACGTGCCCGGTACAAACACAAGTGAGGTGCGTGTGAGATGCTACACATTACATTGGGTCTGTGCCAGAGCGTGCACAACGTGAACTGCTGTGTTTGACAGAATTGGATATATAAGATACATATGATATATGTGCTTGTTCCCTTCAGGTTGGTGGAGAGCTCCTGCCTCAAGTGGAGGAGTTCAAGTATCTTGGGGTCTTGTTCACGAGTGAGGGAAGGATGGAACGGGAGATTGACAGGCGGATCGGTGCAGCTTCTGCAGCAATGCGGTCGATGTACCGATCTGTCGTGGTGAAGAAGGAGCTGAGCCATAAGGCGAAGCTCTCGATTTACTGGTCAATCTACGTTCCGACTCTCACCTATGGTCATGAACTTTGGGTCATGACCGAAAGGGCAAGATCCCGGATACAGGCGGCCGAAATGAGCTTTCTCCGCAGGGTAATAATAGTCAATACATGAGTGAACACGTGCCCGGTACAAACACAAGTGAGGTGCGTGTGAGATGCTACACATTACATTGGGTCTGTGCCAGAGCGTGCACAACGTGAACTGCTGTGTTTGACAGAATTGGATATATAAGAGTGATCGTTCGATCACCGGTCAAGGCCGATCATGCTGAAAACCAGACGTTTCCGATCTCCACTGATTGAACGGTGCTTCTCTAGTCATAATATTAACAAATGAGCCAAGCTGGATTAGCTCAATTTAAATTCAACCTCTATCCACTAATGATGCAGATGGAAACATGAAATACTAAAATGTCTAAAATACATTTATTTGCGCATTTTCCCAGCATCACAAAAGAAAAGAGAAAAAGTAAAGGTTTAATACGTTGGGTAGGGTCACTGTGAACTAGGGGTCTAAGACCTGCTGCAGGATCCAAACTGTGCAGGAGTACCCATCTCAAATTCAGGTGTTTGCAATTGAAATTGCCTATTCCAATTTAATGAAATTAAATTCTTGTCTATGCACTACAATTTTTGACTAATTAGTACAAGCTGTCTCATAAAGTAGGGTGCCTTTCATTCCCGGTATTTCTGTCAAAGTCAAAGCTGTAGCACTGCACCACCTCACTGCTCACTGCTCACTGCCTCAGTTAACCTGAACTGTGCTGTGCACGCCCTGAGGCATGTTGTCAAAAAACCTTGCCTGATGACAACCTGACAGGTCCATCCATCTTATTTACCCACTGGACAGTGCAGATCTGCTGTGGCAATCAATAATGCTCACAATTAGTTTCCATCCTGGGGATGGAGGCAAAAGGAGATACATGGGGAGGTGAGGGATGTACAGTGTTGACCATCGGTCCCGGACACAGCTGGCCAGTGTGCGCGTGTGGCCCGGGTCCATGCCAGCCACATGTCCTGACATTAGCGAACATCTCTTAGGAGATGCTGACATTTCCATATGGCCAATAGGAAAGAGAGAGAAGTGTGTGTGACAGTTTGTCTCCATGTTTGACAGTGTCTGTTTTCACAGTTATGCGTGAGCACTCGTGTGCACTGTTTTGTTTTTCACCTTGGCTTGGTGACCTGGAAAATTTCCTCAGAATAGGAGTAAGATGCTGAGGAGGACTCTCTGGAGGAAGCTGATGGAGCTACATCAAGCTGTAGAAACAGATAACTGTCATTCATCATCATGGTGTCCGGAAGTTAACCCTGACTAACAGGGCTTAGCCACACAGAGCAGTCACAGAGCATACAGCTCCCAGCATGCCTCAGTGTCATCTGGATGCCCTCAGGAACTTGGCATGGCTGCAGATGAGTGAGCGATTCCAGGTTTCCTCTGTGATTAGCTTTTTATACTGGTGACAAAATAGATTAGACCAGGAACAATGTAATGAGAAAAAAATCAAATAAGAAAGACATATTGCCCCAGTTCAGGTGATTTATTTATCCGAGTAGGTGATATATGTCAAATATGTCTTGCCATTCATGAAAGACTGAGATGAAATAATACAGAAAACTGTTTTTGTCCTTTATATGCCCTTGTAGTTAATGACACCTCTGTTAGAAAGAAAAGTTAAACTTTTTTACAAAATATTCCTTCTACATTTTTTTAACAAGCATCAGATGATTTGTGGTCATTTTAGAACCTTGCATGACCTTTAAATGCAGACAAAACCAGGGATGGATCACTGTTGCAGGTCAACAAATGAGCATCTATCTAAGCAGAATTACACTGGCTAGCTTTCCTTGTCTCTTGTGCTCGTGTATCACACACTTGGCTCAGTTAGCCATCGTCTTCACTGCAAACCAATTACCTTTCTTTACCCTGTGCCTCTTCTAAACTATTCCAAATGCTTATCTGGCTGAACTACTTACAACACATCAAAAAAGACGCATTACCTCTTTAGAAATTATTAATGTTGCTAAACCCTTTTAAATCCTAAGAGAATGGCAAATGCATATTCGATGTCCCTAGAGGGCAGCAAAGAAAGTCTGCACAAGCAAACGGTTCTGCTGCAATGCTGCACCGTAGTGAAAAATGTATTAACTCAGCATTATAAAAGCGCTTAACAAATAAGAGATGTACCCTCCTTTAATACATGAGACTTCAGCAATGAGAACCCTTCTCACGGCAATGGCAGTACTTCGGGCAGGAGGAAAATGTGCTGTTTTGTAGTATTTAATGAGAAGTTTAATTCACCCGCTCTCACTATGAAAAAATCTGTCTTGGTTGTTAATAAAAAAAAAACATTTCCCTTCCTGTGCCCCACTAAAAGAAGACTCAAAGTCGGCTGAAAAAGTAGAATAATCCATGAAGGATACAACCTAAAACCTCAAGCTGTGTCAGTTTAACTGTGCAACTTCTATATCACATTAACCTACGTGTCCTTGAAGGTTTAAGACATGGTTCTTAGCAGCTTGTGGCACTGTTAACTCGCTGTGTGTCAGCTTTAAACTTTGATCATGACAAATAATGGTGTTTTCATATGAGCCCATGCATCAGACATCAATAAAGCCTAATGGTGTGTCAGCCCTCTTAATGGATTACCACATAAAGCTCATAAAAACACAATATCCCATCAGGTCTGAAGGGTCTAATGATCCCACAGTGTCCAGTAAAGACACTGTAGGTCTCATCCCCTGAACTGTATCAGCTCTTAGTCCATTTTATCTTGCTGCCGTTTAAGAGAACAGCCTGTGTAAAGGGATGACAAGCCACTGTGACTACCTGCTGCAGTATGCAAGATTACCAGTGCTGTCTTAAATGTGGCAGTGTTGTCTTAAATGTTGCTTCACTGGCATACACCAATGCGTTCCCTGAGATCTACCAATCAGTTTCTTTTGAGTGTGCCCAGAACAAAGCACAAGCTTAGAGGTGATCGTGCCTTTGCGGCTGCTGCTCCCCAATTTACCACTGCCCATTAGACAAACCTCTTCTTTGCCGGTTTTTAAGTACCTTTTGAAAACTCATCTATTCTCGATGGCGTTTTGATACTATTTATTGCTGCGATCTTATATGTATCGATTGATATCTTATTTTTGTGTTGATTTTATCTGTATTGACTGATGTCTGATATTGGTGTTGATTTTATCTGTCCTTGTAAGTTGTGTTTATTTTTAACGTATATTGTTAATCACACTGTACAGCACTTTGGTCCGTCTCGGTTGTTTCAGTGCTTTATAAATAAAGTTGGTATGGTATGGTATGGTGGTAAAACATTTTTTAGCTGAATATTGAATTGGCAGCAAAGGTGAAGAAAAATACCTGGGGCTGAGGCCACGCACATTCCCACCAACCTCTAAAATGTAACAAGCTGATTTTATTAGTAGTACTGTTATCAACATTATTATTGGTCATTTATTTTTATTTATTTCCCCTATTTTTCCCTTTCTTGCATTTCATAGATTGCATAAGTTAGAAATACCCACACTTCACACACACACACACACACACTCTATAACCTTTTGTAATGCCATGTAACTGTTGGCTTGTCTCCCATGTTCGGTACTGTTTTGTTAATGTGTTACTTTGTTTCAATAAAAAAATAAAAAATAAAAACTTTCACAATGATCTCCACCAAATTTTAAAAAATAAATAAAAAAGGTTTAGTAAAGGCAACCTTTGGTGTCTGTATGACACGCACTGGGTTTTCAATTCAGTATCCACTCGCATCAGTTTTTGATGCACAGATCAAGATGGTCATTTATGAAGTGAAAAACAAAGCGTAGAGAGGTGGTTGGGGTGGATGGCGGGTCAAACAAAACATCAAACGTTCACACGGGAGAGTGGCGTTT
Source organism: Monopterus albus (assembly GCF_001952655.1). Taxonomy (NCBI): domain Eukaryota; kingdom Metazoa; phylum Chordata; class Actinopteri; order Synbranchiformes; family Synbranchidae; genus Monopterus; species Monopterus albus. The sequence goes on from NW_018127999.1 coordinate 548,795, forward strand.
GTGTCTAGTGTGTAGTGAAGTTTGCCCCTAAACATATCCATGTTGTTTTTGTGTACAGGCAAATGCAGTTATGTAATGAAATCTCAGAATGTTTTATATGGACCCAACAGGCACCCTTTAGCATCAGTATGAGATGCAAAAGGTACTTGACAAAACGTCAGTATTTGACACCCTGGGAATGAGAACGTGTTGGCTGTAGATATAGACATTTCTGATACTGCCATTATAGGACACTAAAGCCAGAAACTGTCAAATCAGGGGCAGAATGGCTTTAAAAAATACAGCCCTAAACCTATTCCCTATTTTCTCTATCACTGACTTTTTCTTTATCTCTCTGTTTGTTTGTTTCTCTCTCTCTGCTTTCTCAGCATGTCTCTCCAAACACTGTCTTATGGAAAGATTCCACTTCAGGCAGAACAAACCCAAAATTCAATCAGAGGTGTAGACACAAGCCTGACTAATGTCAGCATGGCCACACACAGACAAAAAATGTTGACAAAACCTATGCAAGTACACACTTATTCTTATAAGTGTGTACCCTCATTAACATGTATACAAATGCACACACTTGTGTAGATGCTGGTATGCAGCATGAGTGATTTTTGTTGTACTTCACAGTCCTGTTCCACATGGTGCATTTACAATGTTTTGCTAAATGATCCAGTGACACTTTGCTGTAACATAAACAGGCCTACATGCCAGTTACATAAGCTCATTTACGTTGTTGCTGCTAAGATGAAATGCTGATAATCATTTTCATTCTCAACGCTCATTATTGGAAAAAAATCTTAAACTTATTAATGAAGCTAGCAAAAAAACAACTCCATGTTCTTAGAGTTGCTGGCAACGTAAACACTGTTTGCAAGCAGAGGATACATCATAATTAAGCTGTTTATTAAATATTGTAATGTTGCCTATGGCCAAGTGCCTGGGAGCCCTCTCTGTTTTGCTACAGGCTTCATCCATTATTTTACTTTTACAGTGAAAGTCTCTACATCATTAATCAGCCCAGCACTTAAAGGAGTAGTTCAACATTTTAGAAACTACAAGGATTTTTTTATGAACTTTGAACAGAGGCAGGCTAGCTGTTTCCTCATGCTTCCAGTTTTTATGCCAAGCTAGGCTACAAACCACCACATGATAGTCTGTGCAGTTTTATCGCATTTGACTTAAAAAAAGAAAATAAACATACTTTTTAAAAACGTTTCTGTAAAGATGAATACCTAAAATGCATATCAAACTTTTTTGATGGAACTGCATGTTCTTTGAAACATGGATAGAGCAGTAACATTTAGCCCATGATGTAAACAGACTGGGACAGTCTGAAAACCAAGGGAGTTATTCAGAACAGCAGCAGCAGCAACCACTGAATCTTTGAGTAAGAAACACCAGCTGTGAGACCTCCTGCAGGCTTTGCCATGGAGAGTTTCAGGGAGCATAAAAGCTTTTTATTCCTCACCAATGTTGAACCTTCAGGGATAGTCAAACAAACAATGGATGCATTTTGATTCTGCAAATGGTCTGTTGTGTTGTGTTTTTGTCTGTTTGCCCCTCAGTTTTTTCTGTGTAGCAGCTTCCTGAATCAGAACGAATTCATCAATTGTGAAGACAGTTTTTTTTAGCAAATGGAGCCTAAATATTGTCTTGTTCAATCAAATTGCTATATTTACATGATTAGTTATATGATTTGTTGAACCTTTTAATGCTGTCCATATCCAAACACAAGGCTTCTTTCCAAGTGGCAGTAAATGTAAGGAAGGGACAAAGCAAAATGTCAGCTGCAATATTAACCACAACTGTTTGCATTTATGTGGAAGGTTTGGTTTCCATGCTCAGTGTGACACATGCAGCATATACACACAGCTTCTGACTATACATTTGTAATATTCGAATTAAATGGGCTGGTTTATTCATAAACATTTGTGATATGGGAAGTTGACTTCTCAAATGAATTGTTAACAACCCTCTGTTTTTCCACAGGTGAGTTTCTATTGAGGGAATCATACTTTCATTCTTCTGCTGCAGTATGTTGCACCAACAATATCCAGCACTGTAAGTCACCTACAGACTAACAAGAATATTTTACTATAAGATGATGCAACAATTCCTCTTAACATGCATATTCCTTAGAGTCTTCAAAACCATTTGCCAAACCCTTTTTAAGACAAAGCCTTTTGATGCTTGCCAGGCATAAGAGTCTTATTTAATCCTGACGGCTATTATGACACTACACTTATTTATTTTTTTATTATTTTTTATTTGTACATGTCTTTGTGTGTCTTCACTCTTGGATACTGGCAGCATCACTGGAGGAACTGAGAATTTAAAGTCACCAATCAACCTAAGCTGCATGTCTTTGGACTGTGGGAGGAAGCTGGAGTACCTGGAGAGACCCCACACAGACAGAGGAAGAACATACAAACTCTGCAAAGAAACCTGGAACCTTTTTGCTGTGAGATGACAGCGCTAACCACAGGAAAGTATTTTTTAACAAAAAATTGCTGCAGCTCCCCCTCTAGTAGATCTGTCACAGCAAAATACATCAAATCTTTCAAGAGCAATGGAATTATCATTGATCTCATCATTTAGCCAAGTCTTTGAAAGCACAAGAATATCAACATTTGTTTGCTGAACCCATACTTCAACACAGTACATTGTGTACATTCATATGTAAAACACCAAGGTCATAATGATGAGCAAAACTATGAATGTCCAAATCGGCACTGGAACTGCTTTCCTGATTCCATCCTTTCTATTAGAGCATTTCAGGGGAGGATCAGAGTCACCACCGAGCCTTGCTTACATGATCTAACTCAGACCTGTGTACAGGTTGTCAACTCAAACTTCTATAATCACTCACTAAGACAGGAATTTTAAAAACAGGTTCAAGCAAGAATCGCTTTTAACCAGAAAATCTATTTTTCTCCAGTCCTACTTGACCTGCCCTGTATGAGCTCTGTGTGTGTGTCCTCATAAAGGTGATACTTCCAGCAGCATCAGATCTGGTCTGATTAGCTTCTGAAGAGATTGCTGCAGGTACACACCACCTGTCGTTCACAGACACACAGCTTCTCTGCCTCCATGTTATGAAAGCCATAGGGGTCTTTGCCATAATTCATGTGAATAAATGGGATGTTTAAACAGGGCAATATTTGCTTAGCATAGATGGTCTCTGCAGCACAGATAACACGGCCTGCAGGCGTTCTCTCGCTCTCATCATTCATCATTACATGGATGTTTACAACTTAACACGTTCCAGGGGACAAAAGAAGATGTGCATTTAGAGATTAGGGCACTTTGCTGTTATCATGAAAAAGGATTCTCAAAAGAAAAGTATTCTGAAAGAATATTTATCTAAAGGAAATTAAATGTCTGCCTGCATCGAATTCTTTTACAGCTGTCATACCCCTAAACACACACTAACTGCATTATATAATTACCATAAAATTGTGATTTTGAACACAGACAAGAAAAGGTTGTGAACTAAATGAAGTCCTTACGTAAAGTCCCTGTGAATAACAAGCAGGCTCAAATGGTTCATCTATCAGTGATGCTAATTATAGATGTCTGTTTGTAGTTGTAATACTTACTTTGTATTGTAAACTTTTTGTGTGTGCTTCTATGGGGCAGTGCAGCTACAGTGAGGTTTAAGTGGAAAGCAAGTTTCTAACAAACCCAACAAGCAAGGGCATCTCCACAGTGATGTTTGACAGTCATACAGGGAAACCCGTTTGGAAGAATCAGAGATACAAATTACTCCCCTCATTAGCCCAGAAACCACCACATTCAGCTCCTTTCTTTTCTAATTTTGTGTCAAACTATTGATTTTCTAATGCTTCTGCTATTGATCCCTGTATTTATGGTACATGCAATAGTGAATGCAACACATCCACTCGTGTTCCCTTGGGAGTGCTGAGCATTACTCTACATAGTGCACCAAATCACATTGCAAATCAGATCTAGATGAGGTGTTTAAAGGCAAAGTAGGTACCAATATCTCACAGAGTGACAAAATACATCCAAAAACCCACTGAGCATCACAGATAGATGATGAACTGAACTACACAGTGGATTTTTTTCCTTACAAGCCCACACACAAACCCACGCTTGTATTTTACAAACTTTGCACTGAAAGATAAGAATCTAAAACTATACCACTGATGCATAATACATGACAACACATGCATTTTAATCTTTGCATGGTAGAAGATAAAATTACAAAAGAAGATTGCTGATAGTACAGAACACGGTAAAGAAACCCTCAGAGCATGTGAAGGAGGGAGAGTTGTGCCTAATATACACCAAGTGCATTATAGTCTGGAATGACATGCATCTCTGAATCTCTAAATCATTTCCTCCCTCAATGTGTTTGCTGCTACGAGACTTTACATAATACAGAAAAGCACAGGCAGAAATGCATGTGAGAGCACAACAATATAGTACAATTTGCAGTCAGGCTAAAACAAGGCACACACAGAGATAATTTTGAGATAATTCTGACCAGACTACACACACACTCACACACTGTCTAAGCACTAACCCACTGTGTGTCTGTCTGTCTGAGTCTGTGTGACAGCCTGCCTGCTACCAGCCACAGCTCATCTTGCCGGTGACACTCACTCACCTCTAAATGAGGGCTGTCAAACGGAGCCATAGTGATGCCTGGCACCTCTAATTGGTGGTCCTTTAAGAATCAAATCAAGCTAATTAGTCAGACTGTGGTGATGAGGAATAATATTCTCACTTTGTATGGTTGTGGCACATGGATACTCTAACGCTCCTGTCTTATTTTGCATATTCTAATTTCACAGCAACAATAGAAGAAAATTAGAAAGAGAACTGAGAGACAGTAACATGAAGTGAGAGAAAGAGAGCTCAGCTAAAACTATAACAACTAAAGTTGGGCATTTGTTCACTTTTAGTTAGAATGTCAGTGTCATTTGATGTAAACAGCAAATGCATTGAAATCATTCTTCCACTTTCACAGTCATAACTTTAACTGTCATACAGCATTTAATTAAACCATCAGCACATCATAAGGGTACTAGATCCATCCATCCATCATCTATACCTCTTATCCTGCAGAGGGTCATGGTGAGGGCTGGAGCCAGTCCCAGCTGGCATAGGGTGAGAGGCAGGGTCCACCCTGGACAGGTCCGCCAGTCTATCACAGGGCTGACCTGTAGACAAACAACCACACACACCCACACTCAATTTAGAGTTGCCAGTCAACCTAAGCTGCATGTCACTGGACTGTGAGAGGAAGCCGGAGAGAGAGAACCCACGCAGGCACAGGGAGAACATGCAAACTCCACACAGAAAGGCCCTGGGCCGGCCTGGGCTTGAACCTTCTTGCTGTGAGGCGACAGCTTTAACCACTGCATCACCATGCCACCTAAGCTACAAGGCACATTATCTGTATAGTCTCCATGGTTGGCGCTTTAGATCAGGCCAGAATTCTGACTGAATTCAAGGTGTTTTAATAGATGGAAATGAGCACCGTGGCAAACGTCAGGTAGTGCTGCAATCAAATGTAGAGCTAAGGCAGCTAGCCAGACATGCAACAGTTGCCTGCGTTAGCTTTTAGGGTGAGTGAGCATAAGTGGGTATGTCTACAATGATAATTTGCTAATGTGGGTCCATGACATCAAGCTGCACTGCCATCATCTTCACAAACAATATATTATAACAACACTTAATGAGTAATTTAAAGGCTCTGCAAACTCATGCAGGTGTCTACAGTTAATCTGCTTCATTAGACCTCCATGTTCACTAGGGTTTAATTACCTGAATGTCAGACTCTGGCTGTCTAAATTTGTTTCACCTTTTCAGACACTTGTGGATTAAAGACCTTTTTCCAGCAGGCATGTTGACCTGGCTTAGTAGGAAAAGCACAGGCGTTACTAATAACGTTAATGATGTCTCTGTTCTGTTCACGTGTCCCATTAAGCCATGACAGTGAGCCAGCATGCACAGTTCCAGGACTCTCAAACCGAAACAACTGAATGGCATTCAGCCATCTTTATTTTATTATTTAGTCCTGGTTTTTTTCACTGTGATGTGTGGAAAAATGAATAAAATACTAATATCTCAGGTATCAGTATGTAATTCTTATAACTTAGATGGGCTAAATCTTCTATCGGTGTACTAATGCTTATATTACAATGAATGTGGAAAGAGGAAGATCACAGTCCCAGCTCTGTCAGTGACAGGAGAATGTAGTGGTTTTGTTGTAGTGTAATGCAAATAACAAAGGATTGGGTTCAGTGAACAGTGAAGTGGTTAAAGTAACGCATGTGTAAGGTAAATGACACAGATGAGGTTTATTTCACAGAAAAGTACTTAAGGGCAAGCAATAAAGACAGGTTGAATAATTACCACTTGGAATGTATATGGATTTCCCTTCTATCCTAAACACTGAAGTAAATCTTTAAAGAATGGCTTCAAAACAAGTAAATCTGCCATTGGAGTGTGGAATGACCTCACAGAGCCATACACGCCAGACATCCTACGAATATGGATGAATACTTAACGGCTGGGTTCAATAAAGACCAATTCATGTAGAAAACCAGGTAATTATAAATGGTCCACTTACTCTTTCTTTCCATTACATATAAGTAAGTGTGATCTAAATATTAGAAAACACAATATAATGAAAGAGCCAAAGTTTAGCCAGTACCTCTCAGTTTAAACACAAACCTTCAGGAAGATAATTACAGTGTATTGATGCAGGGATGTTGCATAAGACTGCATTAAGCTTAATTTACACTTGTCCACAACTGCACGTAGGCATCAAAGCGTACATAGTGAAGTGGTTTACAGGTAAATGTAGGTCGCTGATGGTCACAGATATGACAGACATCACCTCTGTGAAAGATTTGATTGTCTTTAGTTTGGCACATGTCGCATCCACTAAAATGAAGGGGGCAGGGTTTATAACTTATACTGCAAACGGCCATAAGGAGGTGATCAACTCGTGGAGGCTTCACTTCTAAAACTGTCAGGCTGTCCATCTTTTGTTTACAGTCTCTGAAAAAAAACAAAGGATACACAGGCCAGAAGATAAGAGATGAAGGCCTCTTGCTCACAGTTTTGTGTTAATTCCACCTACTCCCAGAACCTCAGCTAGCTTGGAGTGCCTTGAATAACCTACTCTACATCACTTGAAAGGAGCATTGACTGGCCATGCTAGATAAAAAGTCCATTCTTAAAAAGGCTCAGGGGAACCATGGAATCAGGTCTGGAAAGTGGCAGCAACCCAAAGACAGTCGAGGAGAGAGCAGAATGAGTAATGACTACAGGATCGACTCCAGTCAGTGTGTGCGATGCAGAAGAGTGAAAGACATGGTAGTGAGCGTGTATGTGTGTGTGCAATGCAGATGCATTCACAAAATTTTAATTCTAAGCATACTGTATGTATATGTGTGTGTTATAAAAGCATGCATATTTGTGCTCTTGTACTTCTATTTTTAAAGACCATTTAGATCTTTGGACCTTGGAAGTGATGTCACTGGCTGGTCACCAGTTTGGTTAACAGCAGTTTCAAGGGTAAAGGATCAGTTCACCCAAATTCCAAACAAAGATGTTCTCACTCACATCTGGCACCATGTAGATAGTATGGGCTTTAAGATACATCTGTCCGTCTTCCTCTATAATACAATGCAATGGAATTTCATTTGTGATGGTCAAAACTGAAAAGTATGAAGAGTTTACATAAGGAGGATTTTTTTCATAGAAAGCAGTTGAAAGCAATTGAAAAGTGTGGAAAACTGTTGAGCATGTGTTAATCAAGTATTTATGAGACTAACCATTTCTGAATGAAGTGACCTTTTACCTTCTTGTGGTTAAAAGAGTACTACAATTTAGTAACTGCCATCACTTGAGGTAATTAATCAGATGTCTCTCAAGAGCCACAAAATCCATCCATCCATTATCTACACTGCTTATTCCTGAATAGGGTCACGGCCTGGAGCCAATCCCAGCTGACACTGGACGAGAGGTGGGGTCCACCCCAGACAGGTCGCCAGTCTATCACAAGGCTGACACTTAGAGTCAGACAACCACACACGTTCACTCCTACGGGCAATTTAGAGTCACCAGTCAGCCTAAACTGCATGTCTTTGGACTGTGGGAGGAAGCCAGAGTACCTGGAGAGAACCCACACAGGCACAGGGAGAACATGCAGACTCCACACAGAAAGGCAATGGGTCAACCCGGGCTTGAACCTGGAACTTTCTTCTTGTGAGGTGACAGCGCTAACCACTGTATAAATGCTTTATACTATTTTTTTCACAGATGCAGTAGCTCTCACCAAGACCAGTAAACAGACTTCAACAAGTAAAATGGGCACAGTTCCCCTTTAAGGTTATAATTAGGTCGAGGTCAAGCTTTGGTTTAGAGACTGGGGCTGCGCTTTATCAGTACCCTTTAGACAGAGATTCCACTATGTAGGTGTTAACATGGCCCTTCTTTGTGCATGCTATTACCTATTTTCACTCAACATACTAACACCTGTGTTTTTTTTACACAGATACTGGCATCACAGTATAAGAGACGTGATGTTTAACCTGATGCCCAGCGTGACATACTGTATAACACACGCATCAGAAATACAAAAACTGATGATGTGGTTTTACACCACCCCTTGTATTTACCTTGTTACAGCACACATTAGTTATCCTGGGTGATTTATACTCACACACACTCCCTCATGCTTGCACCCACACACAAAAGCTAGGACATTTACAAACCAAAATAAATTATCATGCACCAAATCCAGTAATTACATATTCATCCCCACACAAAGACAATACACTCTCAGAGAAACACAGATCCATATTTACTAATGTACAATATACGACGTACACACACACATTAGTTAAACCAGGCATCTCACACTGTTCAAAATGGATGTGATGTTTGCACTTGTGACATTTTCTGCCCTCCATTTTATTCATGTTTGGCCTGTAAACTGTGAGATGCTGTGCCTTCAAATGACTAATTAGAGAGCAGTAATGCAGTGCTTTGTTTTATTTGTTTTCTCCTAAAGAGTCTGAGAAAGGACTGAAAGAGGAAGACTGTGAAAGAATGGGAGGGTGGAAGACAGGAATAAAGGGGTTAAGATAGCCAGGTAGATAAAGTCATTATAACTGACATATAGCACAGATCAAGCGCAGCCTATTTATACATCAACCACCTATGGAACAGATTCAACATTCATTTGTGGTTATTTGACAAATGTAACTCCAGCATTCACTCAATGTTTTGCTTTGTTTTGGTGTTGCAACCTTTAACTGTTAAATGCTCTAGTTTCCTCACCAGTGACTCCAGTACTTTGTTCAAAGCAGATGTCACTTGTCTTGGTATCACTTATGAACTGCAGGTTTTGGCACTTCCACAGTGGCTTCATTTCTCAGGCTCTTAGGTTGCTGCTTGGGTCTGACATTACTTTCTTCCCCGTTAAATTTCATGCACAATAGGATGTTGACAGTAGGTGTTATATTTTCACATTTGGTGGAGTAACTTGTGTCAGCATCTTCTGGTCAATATACATCACCAGGTACTGCTATGACAACTATACTGTAAACTTCTGCTAAATTTAATTGAACAGATGTCAAAAGTCTGTCTATGGGGGCAACTTTAACTTATGGGTTTAATTTACATTACACACACACACACACTCACAACAGTAAGACTACATTTCAAAACTTTAATTTACATTACACACATACTCACAACAGTAAGACTACATTTCAAAGACCTGCTTTATATAGCTCTACGCCACTTGTTTCATATGAGGTATTCAGAGTTGACAATGCTGTATAAAAATGAGTAGACTATTTGACTGAGCAGCATGAGCTGAACTTCATTGTGTATAGTGTTCTCCCAACCAAGGCTTCAGCTGAAAGCATAGAAGATTATAATTATTTGTGTCATAATATGCAATTAGCATGCCATTCTCAGAAATGACACCATAAATTAAACTGTCAAAACAGTTTCATGACTGTCAGCACAGCCATGCCTGCTCCCAGACACATTACAATAATGACTGAATCCTTTTCTATGAGAAACTATAGGTACAATAAATTCAGAGGAAGATGGAATGAGGCAACACTTTAAGAGAAGGAAACACATGTGTCTCACAACAGCTGGGTCTACTGACATGATGTATTCGTGCTGTGCACTGAACACAAAAACGTTTTAGTAGTTAATGCAGCAAAACCACATTTTTTCTAACATACTGTACCAGTTCAGTTTTTAAGCTTTAAGCCAGCGGTTCCCAACTGGTCTAGCCTCAGGGTTAAAATTTTCCCTTGGACAACAGGTCACACGCATTAAAACTTAACACCCATTCCATTTAGCCTGGCAGTAGATTCAAACCCGGAAGCTTCTTACTGTGCTAATCACCGTGCACAGTGTCGATTTTAATTCACTGAGCAAAAACTAAAATAACAAAAGTAAAAGTAGGACTTAATTTGGCTTGATTGAGTAAGAAGCATTGTAACAGGAGAACAACTGTGTATAAGCCAAAATAAAAAACATTAAAATGCAGAAGTGTCAGTTACAAGTAATTCAGGCTTTTTCAGGCTAATAAACTGCTTTAGCAACCTGATACTGTATGTCAGGCCTGCTAAAACAGGATGATACAACAAGACAACTAGACTGTAGAGTTCATGTTGTTCCCTCCTCTCGATCCCCTTATTTCCCGTCTGCCACGGTCCAGTAAAAACAACAATGCTCTCACAAAACGCACACATCACACACACAGATCTACAGTATATCACACATTTTAGCCTTTTTAATTTGCATACATTTTACCCTGACACACAAATTGACAAAATGTGTTTACTATCATTAACAGCGCTCAGCTGTGCCTTGGTATGCTCATCAGAAGAATTAGCAACATCAGAGTAATCACAGCTCTTTGCCTCAGTCCGCACAGCTGCGAGCGGATACAACACTGAACACAATTAACAACATCTAAATCCAATTAGCAGACAATGATAAGTAACACAACATGTTGGTGCTAGTTAACCACAGAGGAGGTCGCTGCTGATGAAATGTCAGAAGACAGAGGAGAGGTGGGAAGAAGGAGCAGGGGCATAGAGGTCATTACAACATTTTATGTTGAAATACATAAAAAACACACATCTTATCAGCCGTAACCGAAAGGTGAGACTGCAACAAACGAGGATTGTGCCCTGCAGCTTGACTTGACTCAGACCTAATGGCTCAAATAAAATTCTTACGCTGGCTATAATCATTAGCATAAAATCCTGTCTGCACACAGGATTTAAATTTGAAAGTCAATTCTAAGAAAATTTAAGTTGATAAGAAGCACAAAAAGCACTGCTTCCACTGCAAAGGTTACATGAATCATATTTGGCTGCATTAAAAGCATTTCACATTTAAGTGCAACAAATATTTTATATGTTATTTTCTTTTCACCTTCCAACACTTCAGCCATCTTCACATAATAAGAAGCAGCAGTCACAGAGGTGAGTGCTGCATACTGACAGCTCATTACACAACATCAGGATATTAAAATCCTCACATTTCAAATAATCTCTAAATCTTATTGGCCCACATAAACCTATACAACTTGAACTCTTTTCACTGATTATGCTTTGAGAGTGTTGATCTGAAGGTAAGAGCTGTGACTTAATCTTTTTTTGCATTACAGACTAATAGGTTATTTATTCTAAACCTACAAACCTGGTTCTGATATTTAGCAGCAGATGTTAAATTACAGATGAGAAATTATAATTTGGTTAAATTATCTCAGAAGATAAAGCCACTGCTCTTGTGAAACCTGATTTTGTGTAACACCGTAATGAATAGTCTTTTCACTAGTGACTGTGTATCAGTATCGGAGCACAAAACATAAAACAACGTGTTGGAGAGGCAGAAGAGGTCTGACTTTAACCTCAGACATTCAGATGAGACACAAAGCAGAGGAAAGATATGATTACAACCAGCGTTGCACAAATGGATATCAGATGAGTAAGAGTGAAGATAAGGCAACTCAATTCCCATCTGCAGAGTTGTGTGTGATACTGTGTCAGCTAAGGTGTTTTGGTAGCTAGATCAGAAAAGAGGCAGGGGATATTACAGAGGAGGATAACAAAGGAGTAGAAAAAGAATAGGAAGTGATTTAGCAGGAAGAGCAAGAACAAACACACAGCAAATGGAGAGGAGGATAAGAGCAGTGTAGACCAAGAAAAGGTGGACAGGTAATTAGCTAGGAAGAGCAAAACACAGTAACTCAAAGTGAGAGGAGGAATGGGGTAAAAAGGATTGTAAGGGGCTTGGGCTAATGAGCAGTAGTCTGAGGGCAGGTCTTTTATAATCACCATCTAGAGGGAAAGACAGTTCTTTTGAATATTCAAACTCTGCTTCAAAGGTATATTTAGAAAATGTAGTCCTGACTGTACAGGAAACAAAACCCATATTTCATGTAGAAAGGCCTTAAGGCCGTATTTCCATAAAGCACAACCTTTTGAGACACAAACAGTTTGTTGGCTATGTACATGTGCACACACACACTACTCTAAAGAGAGGAAAAAACTCTAGGGTGAAGAAGAGCTTTAAAACAAATTGGTAGAGACACAATACTGAGTGTGTTAGCAAACAGCTGCCCATTCACACTTCCATAGTTGACATGGAGCAACTTGAGCATTCCCTTTGAGCTTTTTCTGGTAACCTGTTGTACTGCATCTCAGGCTGGTATCCACTTGTTACATGTGACATAACCTTCCACTTCTGAGTCCAAACTAACCCTGTCACCCTCAACACAATAACATCTTGCCTAACATCTGCTAGGCATCACTGAGAGTAAGAAAAGACTAAATTATACAACTACAGTAGTCAGTGTAGCTGTTCTACCTGGTGGCATAATAACAAACACTGTTACATGTTGTAGTTGTAAGTTTGTTCTGATATATATCTAACTTGTTCTTAATAGTTCCCAGCTTTTACCATTAATTTCACCTGTGTGAAATGTGTCACTGTACACTATTGTGTTTACGTTAACTTCGTGCTAACTAGCTAGCTACATTATGAGGCAGATAAACACAGCACCTTTAGAAGTTTTATTTTTATTGAATCAAGTATTAATTTAAGGATACTGTGACTTGCCTAATCAACTGCAGCCATTTCGTTTTTTCCTTTTAATTGGAAGGAAAGTGATAAAATGACAGCTGACTCGCGATTTTTGATTCAGATCTACTGAACACTGCGGCATATTGAACTGGAGAAAATGAACCAGCCTGAATGAAATGTTTGGGTCTTTAGCTGCTAAACGCGCCACAGTGTTTGCCCGCCAGTGTCTAACTTTATCTGCAGTTGGGTGCAAGGCAGGTGTACTGTGGGTTTTTCAAGGCTTTGATGGGTGAAAACAGCTGTCTGCTGCTGCTCGAAGCAAGAGTAAAGAAAACAGTGAGGCTGTCACAGACATTCACTGTACTATAAAACCAAAAGCAATGAACTAAAAAAGGCTAAAGGCTCAATACAGCTGCAGAATTGGGTCACAAATTTAGTTGTCAGTCACTACAGGCAACCCACTTAATTAATAAAAGCTTTTAAATCCAAAAGACAAGGGAGAACAGAGGTGCTAACTAAGGCCAGGAGTCTGGTAGATCTCCCACAAAGCACAGTAGCTGATTATTTGCTCAGTCTGAGTAGTGGATTTGGCAACAACTCAACCCACATCCAGTGTCTTTCTGTAAAGCAGAGAATATAGACAGTTCAGAAAAAGACCACACAACTCTACAAGCTCTTAACAATGACAAGCTGTTAGCTGCACAATAGAAAAACTGCACCAACAGAATACCACAAATTGGAGAGCAGTACATTGATGTTTTAGCCTTTCTGCAATGTGACCAGCCATGGAAATAATTTGAACAGCAGGAAACATCCCAGAGGAGGCACCCACTTCCCTGCAACCTGTCTACTCATGGTGGTCAAACAGCGCTGCAAGTAAGTGTGAGCGCACTCAAACACACTTCACTATGAAACAACAATTCCTTAAAAATATCCTTAGTGATGGTAGTAGCCAACGACTCCTTAGTTTGTCCATGATCTAGAAAAATCCAAAGACTAAACTCCTTAAAAACATTCAGTAGTTTGTCCATGATCTAGAAAAAGCCAAAGACTAAACTCCTTAAAAACATTCAGTACATTTTAAGGTGCTCATGAATGTACACTTGACAAATCTGTTAATTATCTTTTAAAGGTTAAAAATGGCAAGTTGTGACTCTTTCACCATCAACAGACAGACACACAAATCATCCAGCAACAGTGACATGCTGGTTCTTCATCTTTCCTTGATCCAACAGGCATTGTTGTGCTTCCCACTGCACTACACACAGAGCCCAATCTAACCCCTTTATAGACTGGATAGAGTACATTTAGTGAGGCGTATCTGTATAGAAACACATGCTGTGACCACTGTAAACAGACCTGTTTCTCCATGCTCAGCCTTGGGCTCTGCGCTCTAGTCACATTTCCAGAGAAAAAAGGGCTGTGAGGAAAGGAGCATTTATCTGCAGCAGGTGTCTGATTAATGCTCCAGTCTGTTGCTTGCTGTTTTAAAGGGAAAGGATGTGCGTTTGCCACGCGTGATGAAGCATGCACAACATGCTGGACTTGGGAATAGGCAGGAGGTTTTATGGTTCTTTGTGAAATAAATCAAGCTCTTAAGTACTGCTCCATGTAGCTTCACCCATCGCCATGCCCAAACAAAAATGAGAGTTAACTCTTTCAAATACTGCAAACCTAACCGGTAGTACTGCAGATGGGCAACATAATCACTGGCTGGATGATGTTTATTTAAATGAATGAAGTGCTAGATTTGCTGATGGCAGGAGAGTCCCCAGAGGATGGCTGGCATGGACAATGGGTGTACAAATGGAGAGAGTTTGGGTGAGTGTTATGAAACAACAGTACAGGGTTAAAGTGGTCGGCAAGTTTCAATTTGGCACATTCATGAAAGAATACGAGAGTCACAAGATGGGTGCTAGGTGTACCTAATAATCTGCCAAGTAACTGTATATTTATGATTAATCTGACAAGGACCTTGCAGACATATGGTATTTGTCAAAGTTGGAGTTGGTGTGACTTTTTTAAAGTCTGCAAAGTTTTTTTTAGGAGGGCAAGATGGATGACTCCCCAAGCAGTGTTTGACTTTGACTCTTACCAGCCATCAGCACTGGTTCCTTTAACCATGACCACACTCAGTCCCTAACCTTAACCAGTCGGTGGAAGGATTCCACAGCAGATTAGACCATGCAGGCTGTTTTTTGTCATTTAATTTAGAGGATCTGAGAATCAATTGTATTTCATTGATTGAGGTGTATGCCCCTCTCCATCACTAATGCCAAATGAAGATTAGTTTAAAGTCGACAAGCATACAGCAATCACCATCCTTCCTATAGATGATATCGCTGTAATACTGTAATAGTTACCTTCACACCAGGGAATGCTGTAAACACATACGTAATTAACATGACGCTAACTCAGTAATTGTTTCTGTACCATCAAGGCCATGAGACGAATCAGCATGAGAGTGAGAGCGAGAGAGAGAGACAGTATATGTATGTGTGTAAATGACATAGGCAATTACAGTTAAAAGAAAAAAACTGTGGCAACAAGCTGCAACACCAGGACTGTTTTATAAGAATGTGGGAGGAAATCAGAAGTGTGGAGAATATAGAACAGGGAGAACAGGAAAATAGAGTCAATAATAAGGAAAACAATAAAAACAGAACAAGAGCCTAAGACTATATAAGAGGAGAGAGAAGCTCTTGTCAAAAGTGTGTAACAGTGGTTGTCTAATGATGCCACATGTCTGTTTGATGATATAATGGCTAGCTCCACTGCCAGTGGGAGACAGAAAGTGGAGAGTCAGCTAGCAGATGTTAGCTAACTCTCACCCAGATGGGACCCGACACTTTACCTCCTCAGCAAAGCCAGCGTGAAGCCTCATAGGAGGGAGAAGATAATGAGAGAATTAAAATAGGAGTAAACAGGAAAAAACACAAACAAGCAGAGTGAGGCAAGAATGAGAGGGAGAATGAGTCAAGTGGTGTATGCCCCTCTCCATCACTAATGCCAAGTACAGATTTAGCAGTGCCAGGCTCTCAGGCGGCGCAGCAGTCACTCTTCAATCTGTTTTGCAGAACTGGGGTCAATCCAGTTTTCATTCTTTCAACACAGCATCCCTGCTACAGGAACTTAAATTGTCCTCTGTGAAGAGAAATTGTATGTTTTGGTTGAGTGGTCATATTTATATAAAATTCCATTTGCAGTTCAAGGCTGATGTGCTTTCAGAATAAACAAACATAATTGTTTTCATGGAAACTCAGTGTGGGTAGTTTTGAGAAACAGACTTAGTTAGATGAGGTTTTTTTATTTCTTCAATTTTTAATTTTAATGCCAGTATAATCAATAAATATGTGTAATTATCAGTACGAGTGTTGATTGTGCAAAAAAAAAAAAAAAAAAGAGAGGGCTGAGAAAGGAGTGATTAGAAAAACTTGTTCACAAATGTACTGAACACATCTTGTCACACTCGCGCAGCCAAAGTCGTGTCGTCACATCTGGTTAGCCCCTGTTCCACTAGCTTCGGGTGCTCTATGCAGTCTGACTGTAGTATAATAATTCTGACCGGTACAGTTCAAATTGTTGAATGTGTCAAAATGTATTTCTGCTCTTGCCACTGCGGCCTGGGTTCGAATCAGGGTTGTGTCAGGAAGGGCATCCAGCGTAAAACACGTGCCAAATGTCAACATGCGAGTTGACAGTGTGACAATTTGCTGTGGCGACCCCTAAAACGGGAAAAGCCGAAAGTGAATTTCTTTCTATGCATGGTGTACTGTATATGACAAAGTAAAAAGTATGATCTACTGTATTTAAGCATGCTGTGCCTGTGTATCTGGGGGACATAAAAATCTTTCAGAAATCACTGATGTCTTCCTTAATCTAAATGAAAACAAGACCCTCCACAGTAAGTCCAAGCTAAATCTTTCTTTATCACAATCTCTCCAGTAGAAGTTTTGACACAGGGTAAACCTCTTCCAACCTAAACTTTGTAATATCAATAATATTATGTAAGGAAATGCACTTTTAATTAAATGTTTAAATGTTTCTGTTTACCGCATGTGCTCTTTCATTTCCTTTTCTTACAACACATAGCAAAACAGTTTATTTTCTGAAATCCCTCTGCTATTGTCCTACAGCAAAAAGCAAAAAAAAAAGACCACAAGGAATATTTTTGACATTTTGTTTCTCTTCTTCTCTGGTGGAAAAGCTGCATGGTAGAAACAAAGGTGGGGTGCTTGTCTCTGTACTGTTTGCAGCACAAGCCTTCCAGCTAAGATGAACGTTTTCACTTTCTACCTTTGAAAATTTTATTTTATTTTCCTTTGAGGTCTGGACATGAACTGCCCCTCACACAATTTCATGGTCACAGAGGAACCCTCATAAACAGCCCCATAACCTGCTTAATATTTAATATCTTTGATTTTTTTATTTATAATTGTCCTTTTTATTTGAAGTTTCCTTCAGCGGCTGGAGACCTACTGCTTGTCTACACTGCAACTAAGAGTCTAATTATTTTTGACACCTGGGTCCAAGGTACAGCAGCCTACTACTGTATGAGCAGAGCATCAGGTGCAAGTTCTGCTCTGCTCCAGAAAGGGGACCAAAGTATAACAGGCTATGTCATCTACAACATTAAAAGTGAATCTAAAAATGTCCCAGATGAAAAACAAGTGATGTGATAAATATTTCGCCTCTTTACTTTGCTTGTAGTCTCCCTAAGAGACTTGTGGAAAATAACCAAAACCTCGAAAAACCCTGGCCTTTTGCTTTAACACTTCAACAT
>NW_018127999.1:566714-597700 GCF_001952655.1 Monopterus albus
CAGCAGGAAAGCAAATAAACATCACTATAATATTTAAATATCCCCTTTGCTAAACTTACAGTAAATTTACAAGCACAGGTAATTTAATAATAATCAACCAAAAACTAAGGGAACTTTGTTGTAATCTGTGTTTGCAAAACAAACTCGCGGACTGGAAACATGAATGAAGCCACTCAATCTGACTACGTCCCCCTAAGCCAGAGAGAGGAGAGACCCCAGACCAGCCACTCTCATTTGCATGAATACGAGAACATGAAGATAAATGCATAAATAAACAAAACATAAAGATAAAAACTTGAAGGTGAAAGCGAAATTACAGATGGGAAATCTCTGTCAATATGTCTTCCGACTCACTTAAATCCAGACAAATGCATAATGATGCATAATGAAAGCGTTTAATTCCCATCTTGTGATCAAAGTGCCAATCAGCTGCAGAAATTCTACAAATCTGCAGTCAGCATCTCATTTCACACATCAACACATGAATTTTGTGATAAAGGAAGCTATCTGTCTTTTAATTAAAAGACTATTTTATTTAAAAACATCTATAAATGTTTGATACCTCCAAATCACCACGACTCATCTCATCTAATCATGTTACTCTGCCAAAACCTTCTAGAAAAGTAATTAAGTCTTTCTATACAGTATGTCCATGCTGTGACTGACAGCTTGTTGACTGCACACACAGGAAATGAGGTAAAACAGCAGGAAGTAATTATGTCAGACCACAGCAGGTTGTTCACGGTCACTTACGTAGTTTGGAAAAGGGTCTTGGCAACTTATTCAGACTCCTAGTTTCAGGTGGGTATGTTTAAGTGTTTGGTCACACAGGTTGATTAATGTCAATAGTGAATAGCGCTATGAAAAAAATGAACGAACAAATGTTTTCTGTTTTGAGTTTGGCATGTGCTAGGTCTGCACTGGCACCTACTGCTTCCAGGAAAGCCAGATCCTCACACACCGACACTGCTTTTAGGAAAAGTGATGACCTTCCTTTGTCTACTTGGCAGTACTATAGCATAGGTGTCTTTGTACAAACCTTGATTTGCTCATTGCTCCGGGCTGCTGGTGATACAACTCCTCCACATATTTGCCCTTAACAATTTTCTCTTCATGGCAAACAGCTACAGTATATTCAGAATACTGAAGATACTACATGCCAGTTTTCATATTCCTGAATCAAATTGTTCCTTCTCACAGAAGACGTTTAGGAAAAACAGCAAAACATGATTTAATTACTTAATTATTTAGCTTAATGACTACATCTGTGCTGGCTCACTGTCGCACTGTCAACTGGAACAGTTGTTAACACCTTAGCAAAATGCCTTGAAAACACCCACAGCAAATAATAACCTTTATTTGGCCAAGTATGTTACACACAAGGTACAAAACCGAGGCAGCCATCTACGGCGCCAACTCACACCGATGGCTCTAACCAACTTGGGGGTTCTGTGTCTTTCCTAAAGACACTTCGGCATGTGGACTGCAGGCACCGTGATTTGACCCTCCAACCCTCAGGTTGGGAGACAACTGCTCTACCCACTGAACCACAGTCGCCCAGATAAAGACACCAATTTCAAGACAATAGGCTATGTATCTCCTGTCAGAATGCATTGCAGATATGAGACATGTAGCCTGTTCATAGTCTTTGATAACTCCACTTTTGTGCAAGGCAGTGTGGCACATGTGACCTGCTCAAACAGAGACAGTTAATCAATATTTCTGACACAAATCCATCTGATATTCATCAGATCGTGGATCATTCACGTGTGAATGAGGCGTATCTGTACTAAAACTATTTGGGGACTTGATCCAAACACAGTCTGTCTGGCACTGTCTTGACTGTCTCAAAGCAGATTAAAGTTAAGTTGCCGTTATTTAAAAGAATAGGTTACATCACCGAAGAGGTGGGGTACCCAAGCCCCATGACTTGAATCAAGTCAGACTTATGTCGCTAATTTGAGACTTGCTTAACTAACATTGACAAAGGACTCGACTTTGACTTGACTTAGACTTGAAACAGATGACTCAAAAAATTTTAATTAAATATTTTATTGCATATTTTTTCTAAATATTGAGAAATTAGGTTTTGCTTTTGTGTGCATGCAAACCTGGCAACCTACCACAACGCAGCAGACCAGCAGAGGGCAATGCAGGTCACAGGATGCAGTTTTGGCGGGGCTTAGTCCAAAAATAAAATTTGGATTCAATGATTATGTTGCTGATAACAATATTAAGAAGAGAACAGTGGTATGCAAAGTCTCCAGTGCAAAAATCAAAGTTATGACCACCACAACATCCAACTTCATTCGTCACTACAGAACACAAAGAAAGGTACGTATGTGAAGGTGTATGTTAGCTAACTTAATGGCTGGTCAAACATTAGCTAGAAAGTTGGTTATACGCATCGCAAATAACCATCAAAAAATATTTTTATGTTTTATTTTGTTCCCTTAAAAAGAGCGGTCCGCTAAGCCAGACGTTCAACATAAATCCTGGGTCTGAATGAAAGGTGCTGAAGCCACTTGTTTTCCTGAGCCTGCACCTCAGATGACTCCTGCATGACCTCTACCTCAAACACACAGTAAAACAGGGATCCTTCTCATTCATAATGCATATGAGGAGTCTCCAGCTCTCTGAAGACACATGAGCTGACTAATAAAAAGTGATATTTAAAAATGAAAGTTCACTTCTGCTATGAGGATTAATGGCCATCTCAGTGGTGGTCACATGATAACTGAACTGAATTCAGAAAAACCCCTGTAGTCGTTCTTGTGTTCCAGGAAACTATTCTTCAAAAATTTCTTGTTGATTACCTGAATTGAAATGATATTTTCCTTAGTGAGACATAAAGATGTGAGAAAGCATTTGACTTTGGTACACATCCTCCGACAACACAGTTTGGAAATCCAATCTTCAGACCTCAGGAAGAGATGAATTACTTGTGGAAGCCAGTACGCCTCACCTTGCCTTATCTACACATATCCCGTTAATTCTACAGAAAGAGAGCTTGGCTAGGGTCCAGATCATTATCTAACTATCCATTCAGCTGTGTCACAGTCTCTTGTTTTAAATAAATAGCCCTAGCTGAATCTATGGCTTTGCTCCAGTTAACTTGTCAGAAGTCAAACTCAAAGACAGCAGTTCAGCAGCTTTGTTTAGGGCTCACAACAAATCTGTTCCGCAGATATGCTTTCACAACTCACCAACTACAATGAAATCAGCAGAGCAGAAAATGTGTGTAAGAGCATCAGTGTATATATTCAGAAACACAATATTTGAAAAATGAATCATATTATGACAAATTTACTGCTTGTGTGATATACAGTACACACACACACACACACACAGTCTGTGAGCAAGGCAGGCACTTCACTATGTGGTGGCCCCAAGTGGTGATGGAAGGTAATGCAAGTGAATTTCTGAAAGGGCTTAGAGAACGAGAGGAAATTAAAGTGATAGAGTAAATGAGACAAAGAAGAGAAGAAAGGACTTCAGAAAAGAAAGAGGCATCATATGCATACCTCTGTGTGTATGTAGGGTTGACAGCAGTGTGTGTGTGTGTGTGAACTTACTGTACTGTATACTCCCACAGAAAGTGTTGCTTAAATTGGATAATAGCATTCCCGTGAGAAAGATAATTAGAGTTGTGGATGTGGGTGGACATTTTTGTATTTGTACACACTGGAGCACCATAAAGGCCTAAATCTAATGTTTATACAATTGCCTGATTCCAAATTAGTGTAACAACACTGATTTTATGATTAAAGCAAAGAGCAAGACGGGATGTTGCTTTGGTCCAGACTGAAAGACAAATTTCCAGAGTTGGAAAATCACATCTTTGAAAATTATTCAGCGTTTGTTAGCTTCCTTTTCACTTGTGTCATTTCTTGAGACAGGAAAACAGCTATGTCAGTTTCAAATTCTACGACCTGAACGTACTTATACTAGAGAAATATCTACAAGTAGACACCATCATAGTCCCACAGCATTATCAAGACATTTTTCCATCATATCGTGAAATTACAAATATGGTTACATCCGAAGTAATCGATGTAACCACGTCTGTAATTGGAAACTTTTAGTTCACAAATGGAGAATTATTATTGCAGTATTACTGTAATATAAAACTATATGAAGATTAAAAAAACAGTAATCTATCTCTGACTTGAGAATCCACACTGATCTCTCTGAAAACATGATCCTTTATCCTACAGTGTCTCTATAACTTGCTCACACACACACAGATACACACAGGCACTTGTTCTTGCTCTCCATCACATTTCTCTCATAACAGAAAGGACCAATTTGTGTTTGTTTGCTACTCAGCTCCTCAGTTCTCTTCATTATTGCAGCCTTTTGCTCGAGTGGCTGTGAAGACACTTTGGATTGGCTCCTTTCCTAAACCTCGCTAGCCCAATCTCCCCGACATGATTGAATAGGCTGAGCCTTATCTCCCCCTGGTCAATATCATATACCTGCTGGCGCTAAGCGATTGCCTTTCTCCCCATGTAGATGTTTGTCAAATTGAACAAGGGCCCATTTTTAATGACTGGGTGATAATGGAGGTGGCATTTGAGGGATTGTATGTATGTTTGTGTTGTAGGTGCCTGTGTGCATGCAAGGACAAATACTCATACTGTAATCCCATGCATATAGTAGGTGATGTGCAGGTTCTCAGGTCCATATTTTTGTATTATCAAAGCTGGTTCAGTGGCTGCATCCTTTAAAACATAAGATCATACTGTGTCTGTGTCATCCCATCCATCAGTAGTTAGTTATGTTTCCCTCTCATGTCTCCCTAACTGTCTGCTGAGATATCAGACAGTGATCATGGTGTGTTTTTGTATAGACTATCACAAAAAATCTAATGTGTCTCTGAAACCTTCACACCTGTCTAGAAGAGATACACCGGTGAGTTATACTGTTTTTACTGAATCTCTTTGTGGCCTAAACTGAAGGCATCTTTAAATGGCTGGAGTTATTCTTGAGCTCTAAGAACACGACCAACATTGCTACAACCACTTTTGACGGGGCAGATAAAATGAGCAGTCAGATAGGTTGTAAACAAGCCAGTTTATCTAAACGTTAACTCAGAAGTCAGCCTGTAAACTGCGGTGGAAGTTCACAATGAACAGTTTTGGCTAAAATAAATCTGAAGTTGTAACAAAACTGCATTATCATTTAAAATAATGTTTTACTGATTTTGTGTCAGATTTGTGTTTATGTTCATGAAGCACATTGGTGATATTTTATTCATAAAATGTTATACAGTGTCTGGGCGCCACACCCATACATTCTTCTTGTGTTGATATGTCATATCTTAAGACGATTTTTAGCTGTTCGCGAGCCTGAGTCAACCTCCCAAAAAAGAAAAATGAAACCCTGAATATTATCAGTTTTTCTGTTTTGCCATCACTCTGGAGGGCAGAGATCATCCAATACAATTTTATTCCATCAAAAAAAGTGAGAGTGCCGTGTTTACAATTCATTACTGTGTAAAGAGACCGGACAATCCCAACTGTCAGTGCCTCACTGCTTAACTGATGTCACCCTTCAACCTCAGGACAAAAAGAGGTTTACAATATGCAAAACGATATTATTAAAGCTGAAATGAAAGCTACAGAAACATGTAGAAAAATGTGTTTCTGCGATTGATAAATTCACATGAAAAAGTGATCCACAGAAACAGGCCTTTAATTACCTCTTTGTCACAACATGTCAAAATGACAAGAGTGAAGGAGACAATTCAGTTCACCATCCTGCTGCTTACATCTATTACTGTATTGTACGCCTCTGTGTACTTTGACAGATAGCATTCTTTTCCAAGACATTCAAACTGTCTAATAATCTCCCTCCCATTAGTGAGTCAGAATACAGGAGCACATTAACAGCCTGTCAGGAAACTATACTTTCACCATCACAGGATCCGTGCACATGGTCCTTCTATCACTGTAGTAAAAGAGAAATCCAATAATTAATTTCCTCTGCTGCCCAATTATTCATGTTGTAAGTCAATTTCACTCTGCATCAAAACACTCTACTTGTCTTTTTCTCTGGAGATAGAGAAGGTCTTAAGATGTTATTATCAGTGAGGAGATACTGTCCAAACAATATTTTATCTGGCAGCAATGAGCACATCATGCTGTCATTTAGTACAGCATAAAGATGATATTGATGAATTTTCTGTCCTGTTTGCTATTCTCTGCCTACACCCTTTATATTACACTTGGAGCCATGAAGCAATAACATAATCAGTGGTTCTTCTCTGTTTCCTCTCTGCCCTTCTTAATTTTTGCACCTCATAAACGTCTTGCCCTAGGGTCTCTCTTTTTTGAGAGAAAAAGAAAGGGATTGCATGAAAGAGAAGGAGGGAGGGCAATGAAGAGAAGAGAGTCTGCTCCCCAGGTTAATAGAAGGGCTCCGGTGTAAATGAGTGCACAGCGCCGGGGCAGCTACTTAAAATGAGGACAACAGGAAGCAGGAAGGGAAAAAGGAAAAAGGAGGTGAATCAATGTAACAAACAGGGTGAAGCAAGGAGCCATGAACTATTAATGAGAACCCATTTTGCCTGATGGGGGGAAAGATAGGATGGAAAGGTCAGTGAATAGCCAGCGTGGGGTGGTTTGCTGCAGAAACACCCAGAACACTGATGAGCATCGTAAGAGAGGGAACATTTACCAGAGTAGCCTGCAGGCTATAGCCTTGTGCAGAAAATATGGGTTAGAGAGGAGAGAGAGACAGGTGGGGAGGGCAGGAGGTAGCTAGGACATTGGAGTCAGCGCAGGAGCAGACAGCAGGCTCTTCAGGCTGTATCTGCCGCTTTATTCAGTGAGGTGATTGTCAGGTGAAGGCGCAGGGACACTGAAAAGTGCTGCGAGGGGAGGATTCTCTATCTTAAAGTTGTCAGCAAACAAATGAATTATAATTATATCTGAGATGACTGTTTGCGAAGAAGAATTCCTACCATCTGCACTTCCCCCTGGCTTTACTGAGTTTTACAGTGAGTCTAAGCTTATTGTTTAATTGTACGGCTCATCTTTGCTGTCTCGGGTCACTCTTGTGACTCTAATAGCATCATTTTCAACTAAAAAATGGTTTAAACCCTCTGTAATGCTCAGCACCAAAGAGCAGACAAAGTCCAGAGACTAGCTGATAAACATAGTGGAACATTTAGTAGCTAAAGAGCCGGATACGTCCATCAGGAGCAGGTAAAGACCAAACACAGAACTAACAGTTAAATTCAAATAAAGTTCTCCCATTTACAACCGATACCCCCTGTGTCAGGAAAGGATTGAAATAACTATTTAGTACTTTTCTGTACAAGCCAGTGGGTCTAAATGATTCTGGTCAATGTCCCCCTTAAAAGACACCTGTAGTTCATAGTGTCACATGAATAAAATATGAAACTAAGAAACTGTAGGCAAGTTATCTCTTGGTTTTGATGGTGCTTCATGTCCCCTGGCCATGTTTCTTTATTCATTAAAATCCAGATAGGAATCTTGTCAATTAAACATTTTTGTCACATCCTAAAAAATGTAATCTTTTGCCCTTGCTCTGGTTCTTATGGTTAGAAGAGACATTTTAAGAGGCAGCAAATACCCCTGGTGTACAGGCTCACATTTACATAGATCCTCAAGATTAGATCAGGGAAGGTTTGACAGGATTATACGTCGTTATCCAACCCTAGTTTTATTGATGGAAACACAATAGGAAGAAGTGGCTAAAAGAAGATACTTGTTCCTTGTCAGAGGAGGGGAAAGATGAATGGCAGAATACTGCTGCAGGTCTTTCTGAAAAATGAAATAATGTGATTGTCTTGTTGGCGGAGAGTTAAAGAACTTATGCTGAATGGGGAATCCTGTTACAGGGCCAAGTGAAAGAAAAGCTTTTAAAAACATATTATCTCTAACAATGGATCCACCCAGGGCGATATGTGATACACAAGGAGGATTTCACAGACTTGAAAGATATCACAGCCTTTTTCTATGCAGATGAAATGTAAAGGAGCCACATTTCAATTCCCCTCCCGGTCCTCTCATATTCAATAAGCCTACTTTTGGCGAATGAGATGTGAAATTGCCTGCTATCACTATAAGGCCCCTTGGTAAAGGGCATTTTCAAATCTCTCTGAATTGGATTGTTCCACCATTCATTTTTGGTTCCTGAGTTAATGGCCATTACGAATGCAGAGCTACAGTAGTCAGGCAGTGACCATGACACCGGAGGTGCTTAATAGGCCTGCAGGGAGAGCCAGGTTAGCAATTCAGAACTAGCCATGTGAAAGAAAGAGCATTAGTTTGATAATTTAGAAGGAGTTTTGCAGAGAGGGAGGGGAGGAGCAAGGGGAAAATGGAGCAAGGAAGTAAAGAATTCATTGTTTTCAACTTTAGCAGGAGAGCAGCTTTTAAAAAGAAACTTTTTTCTATAAAGGTTTTTCTCCAATGAAATGTCAAGAAGAAGAGCTTTTTATTTCAAATGGATAGATTCTGGGTTTAGTAACATGGGTTAAGAACAGAGAGAACAATACAGCGACAGCATCCGTCTTTTCACCAAATGCCCCGAAATGACATATGCTTATTCTAAAGAGACAAAATCCATGTCACAAAAAACACAAACTCCTCTCACACTGAGGCTTCGTGCTAGTATTAGTTGCTGGAAGACATCGCTATGGCTGACACACAGGCTGCCCCGAAATGACATATGCTTATTCTAAAGAGACAAAATCCATGTCACAAAAAACACAAACTCCTCTCACACTGAGGCTTCGTGCTAGTATTAGTTGCTGGAAGACATCGCTATGGCTGACACACAGGCTAGCAAGATCTGATCCCTGGTGCAGTTACAGCTGGGCACAGCTGGTGCACATTATAGCCCCCTCTACCTTAATTTCCTGTTGGTCCCTGTCATGGCTCAGAAACAAAAAACCCAGTTGACACTGGGGAACTCACCTTTATTAAAAGGTACAGTAAAGCAGGCAATAGCAGAAAAGGGCTTGGCGGGCGAGGTGAGCAGACAGGCGGTGGTAGGCAGGAACACAAGACAAACAGGGACATGGGGAGCAGGCAAACAGCAAAGTTCAAAAAAACACACAGGAGGTCAAAAACTGGCAGGTAAACAGTAGAGTACAAAAGCAAAGCTACAGCAGAGATGCCACAACAGACAACGTGGAAGCGAACAAGGTCAGCAGATGAACATGGAGGAATCAGGTGACCGATGGACAGAAAGGGCTGGAGTTACTGCAGGGCAGGTGGCAGCGGTGGGGTTGAAACAGCAAGACAGCTTGTGAATCAACCAAGAATGAACAAATAACTAAATAAACTGTGACAGGTTTCTCAACATCCACAAAATGTTTGGTTTCAGGTCTTCAGATGTGACGATCTGATGTTTTCCCCAGCTTTATATAACTGTAAACACCATTAGCCATCCTACTGAATTTACTGTATTTATTTGCCTAAAGTGTAATTATATAATTGATGTGATGGAAATAATCCTGTGACTTGCCTTCATCGTGTTCTCTTCTCCCTCTTCTGAAAGCCCTATCCTCTGTTGTCTGTTGATATATCACTGCACACTTAAATATCACAGTTCTTAACAATTTAAAGCATTCAAAATTCCATCCCAAGAGAAAATGTGCCCATAATTGTAGTTGTTGCAAGGAACTGTGCAAATACCTGTACCTGCAATCAGCAGCCAGGATGGGAAAAACAGATCCTGAATAAACTGAAGTCTCAGCTATAGAAAAAAAAAAAAACATCAGAGACTAAGATAAAAAAAAAAGTTCTTTAAAAGATGAAACTAATTGCATGTTTATGTGTGGTGGGCTGAGAATGGACAGAGAGCGATGATAACTCATCCTGTCACCTTGGGCTCACTCCAACATGAACAAGACAAAAACAAAGGAGGATTTGAAAATGAAATTTGCCTCTTTTCCTTTGTTGACCATGAGCTTGAGATGAAAGCAGATGGTTACTCTATATTCTTAAGAAATAAATATTTGCACAAGCACAATTTCCTTATTTAATTAAAGTGGCGAGGAAGAGTCAGTATTACCACGTTTGTAAATAAGAGTCAGGAATGATGCCTATGGAGAAGAAATGAGCGGCTCTGGCTCTGCTGCCCCTCCTCTCTGTTTGCTGCGCTTTTAATTTGAACAAACCAATAACGTAGTGTCTGCTCTCCTTTGCAATTTAGTTACAGCCCAATTATGCTGGATGTGTTCATAATGTTTGTTTACCTGAGTACACACCAACATAACCAGGGATGAACATAAGCACTGCCACCCATCGACGCATTCCACGAAAATCAACACTTTTATGCAATCGATTACATACAGCATGAATGACCAGATCAACAGTCACAACATCAGACAAGCTACATCCCTTTTTTCTTTTGTAACTGCCTTTCTCGTTGCTTTGTATTCCTCGTGTCATCATGTTAATGTTCTGTCATTCAGATGGAGCTGCAGCGGCACACTGTTGTTGCCAATGAGGTTTATTTGGAGTTTGGGTGAGTCGAACTCCTGCTGGAGGTAACGGCATTTATCTGTTAGTGTGAGCACACAGCTTGATCCTGTGTCCCACGCAGCTCGACAGATTGATTCACCCCAGTCCTGCTCTGCTCCGACACATTCTCAAACAGCATTGATTGGCACAAACAAATCTATTTTTATGCATTTTTCAAAAGTTGATTCAGGTGCATCGCTCAAACCCAACAGAGTGGTCAAGTCAGATATCCCCTTTTTCTCACACATTTTCTCTCATTTTATGTGCTGGCATTTAGAAATAAGTAAGATAACATCAGAGCTTCTTTTCTCCTTTTAGTGCTGCACAGTGAACATCTTTGGTACCAACGGTACTTATGGAATCTGCACTGATTAATGCACTTTACTTCAGATGAGAGGAAGAAGAGGAAGAGTTTTTCCAGATGTGGACTTCAACAATCTCGCCAAAATGACAGACTGTCAGGCAGTAAAGTAGACACACTATTCAAATTGTGTGTGTAAGAAAATACTGGTATTGAGAACATATTCCTGTTTTCACAAAAAAGCAGCCAATTGATGCCATGCTCCAGCAAACATGGCAGTCTGGTTAGAAATTATGCCTCACTAAAGTGTCCCTGAAGAACACACACACACACACAAGCACACAAGTGACAAGTTTTGTTACCTACTGTCCAAAAATCCTGGGGTGAAGTATCCTGTATTGCATCTTTCTGTACTTCAACCACTGATGTTATAAATAATACTACTAGTCTCATCATATTGTATCTGTATTCCCTGTTGTGTTGTGCCTTTTGTTTCTATTCACAAAAACAATTAAAGGAAATTAAGTGGCTGAGAGAGATAATGGCAGAATCAGTCAAGATTAATGAACAGAAGGGCAGATGGATAGAAAAGCAAAGAGAAAGGAACAACAGAGGAAGGTGCAGAGGGGAAACTGGTTAAAAGAAACACTGATGGTTGTAAAGAAAAAGGTAAAACAGGAAGGTGAGACACAAAACAAAAAGAAGTGAACAGCCAGAGAAGAAGTAGAGTGAGGAAGGTGATGAGGAGAGAAAAGGAGACAGAGATGGGAAGAGAGATGGAGATACAAAACTGAGATGAGAAGATACCGAAAGGGAAATGACAGCAGAGAAGAAAAGGACTATGGAGAAAGAGAAAGAAAAGAGGAATGAGAAAGTCTGGCAGAGAGTAAAATGAGTAAATTAAAAACAAATGAGTGTTAGAGAAAGAGAGAGACAGATGTACTGGGGTCACCATCCATCCCAGTTTGAGAGAATCATTAGTGGCATCTGCCTCAAATTTCTGCCCATCCCTATTACCATCACAGCTGGATGCACCCAAGTGTGAGACCCAGCTCACTCTGAACAGACGCGCTCTTCCTCTCTCACTGTACTCTGTCACTCACACACACACACACACACACACACACACACACAGAGTTGTGCTTCCATCACTTCACCAGATGACTTTACATTGACGCACATTCGTTTCCTGGAGACACCAAAGAGAAAGCGAGTCCCCATGGTGTGACTGTGTAAACATATTTATGTCCCCATAACACTCAAACAATTCTGACTTGATATCGCTGGCAACCTCTCTCTTCTTTTTTCAGAACTTTTCATACATGTACTGACACTTGGGAATTCTCTAGACATTACCCAGAGGAGCTGTATGTGAGAATGCAAACGTATCAGATGACGCAGGCATTAAGCAGACTTTACTCTGCCGAATACAGCAGCTTGTTCTGGAGTACTCACACCAAGTTAGTGGATGCTGGTGATGTTTTATCATGTGACTGGCGCAAAACCGGAAGAATACAAACATCTGATGGTGAAGAAGAATTGTCATTTACAATGAAGACACCAACAAAAATATCTAACTACAGACACAGTGAGATCTGGGAACTTCCTTCATTAAGGGTGGACTCTGGGATCATCAAACAAATTCAAGGAACAACAAAAAAGACAGTTGTTTATGGCCAAATTACAAACTGGCTATGTCACCACAGCTTGTCCTGCCTCCTGTGTGTTCTACCCAGGCCCACTGGGTAGGACTTCATTTTTCTACACTTTAAATTCTTATTTTATGCACCATTTTCACCCATCACTTCTTTTATGCCTGTCCACCACCCACAGTAAAACTACACACACACACACACACGTCTGCCATTACACTTATAGCATATGCACACAGATACAAATCTACACAAACACATGCACACAGAGTATAGGAATTGTTCTGTATGAGCCTTGTACAGTAATTCTTATGCACACATTTTTCCTCACGTTAAATACATGCGCACATGCAAGACAACCTTCTCTAGCTTGCCCAGCAACCTTTCCATCACAGCTGGGTTCAAACCCAGGTCAGCTGCTGAGCATGAAGTTTTACTAAGTGACAGGATGCATAAAAACAAATAAAAACATTTTTTTAAAAGATAGCAGGAGCAGAGAGCACCCTCAGAGTAGTGCAGTGTGGCTCGTGCTGCTGTTCATGTACACAAGCGCCTTATGAATGATTTCTGAGCACTCAATTATTGACGAGGCTTTAGAGATCTGATGAGGTGCTCGAGTCACTCAGTCACACGGGTTGGTGGGCTTCCAGCAATAAGGCACCAACTCTTGCATGTGCAACTCCAGTAAATGTTCAAAGTTTCCCCTTGGTGTGGCCAATGCATGATGAGACCACAGTGTGTGCATGTGTGTGTCTAGAATCTCACTCAGGGTAAAGTGGTATTGTACCACTCTACTAAATGTAATTGATTAAAGGAGTTCTGTGCATATGATCAGCATCAAGATGTGTGTGTTTGCAGAGAGATAATTATAGCCACACTGTGCCTCAACTGTTCTACATATAACTAATTGGTTTACATCATTACCTGTGGGTTTAAACTTGGTGCCACATTTACGTATCTGTAAAGTGTGAATTCTGTTCAGAAATAAAATAAGGTGCCTCTGTTCAATACCTTCGGGGGCTTTTATTATATTTGTGGACGTTAATGTTTCCACCTCCATTCTGAAGGCTCTTTATTAGATCAACAGCTATAACAACAGCTCGTGCAGAATCTCCTCAGCTGTCTGAATGCCAGGGTGAAACAAGGCATGGAAGGAAGTGGAGGCAGTAGAAAGACCATTTTTAGTTGCCAAATGCACAATAACTAAGGAGAGAAATGGCACAAGTGGAACGAGAAGAGCTGAAGTAGGAGAAAAAGAGGCAGTGGCAGAGGGAGGTGGCAAAAATGGCAACAAACAGCACGACCCATTTCTTCCCTTCACCCCCGGCCTCCACCCTTTCATGCCTGACTGCATGTACAACAAAGAGATGTCCTCATTTAAAAACTGACTGTGAAGACACTGTTTGACTTGAGGACTATTCAAAGTATTGTGTGAATGCTTTAACTCAAAAAAAGATGGAAATATGAGAAAAAAGGATAGTCATGCAGCGTTAGACTGGATTTTAAAGAAGAGAGCAAACATTCCTTGGCATTATCCCATGGTAATTCTAAGCAGGTTGAGAGTACACAGTGTCTTCACACTAGAAAAGCCATTAACTGATTAAAAATTAAGTCTTCAGTGCAACTAGAATGTTTAATGTTTAGAGAAGTTTTAAATTTTGGTCATTTTAAAATTATTTATTTAAATTCTTTTGCCTCTATGGTTCAAGGGCAGACAGGAAACAAGGAGAGTGGGAGACCTGTGACACGTATGTCCGCAACCAGATTCAAACCGAGGATGTCGCACAGTGTGCGTCGATACACAGCGCTCACCAAAAGCACACAGCTATCAGTGCTCCCTGACAGTGTCGCTGAGGAACATCAGGAATGAAAAATCAGCTTACATATAATTTGGAGATTTATTAATTGTTCAATTTATTCTGTTCTTCTGTTTATAAACAGAAGATTTATGTGCTCTATTTTCTCTTCATTATTCCACCTCATGCCATGTACAACATGTTCATCACACCTGCCTACAGTTGGCTACATAAACAGTACAACAGATTTTCCTGTTTAAGCTTTTTCTTCTTTCTTACGTTTAGATTTCTAGAATCTACTGAAAGCCTGATAGAAATGTTTCACTTTTAAAACAAGGACACTGACAACAAAATGAAAGAAAATTTTTGACAACCTTATCTCCTAGAAATTGCTTTCATATACCACTAATCTGTTTTACCCAGTTACAGTTTGATAGAAGATATGATCAAAATATGATCAACAGTATTGGTGATCATATATTGACACACAGTACTGAGGCCATGGGACCAATCAGTGTACAGTAACTTACAAAATGCCAGAAGGTCACCAAATGTTTATCAGAACTCCATCAGCAAACTGAGATGCATTATAAGCCTGGATGAACGAAGCTGTGCAGTCTGAACTATTCTCTTTTCCCTCTGACTTAATGATGGGCTGGAGTTTGAAAAGCAGAAATGAACATCAAGACAGAATAGATAAAGAAAACAGACACCGCAACGGCAAGAGACTTAAATCTGACAAGGACTTTTGCAGAGACGCAGAGAAGCAGAGAGGGAGAGAGACAAAGAAACAAAAGAGAGCGGTTTCAGTGTTCTTGAGGAGGTCCCAGTCGGGGCAGAGCCGCTGTGCTAGATTAGCCGGTGCTGGACTTCTCACCCCAGCAGGCCTGCGGAGTCAAACTCGTCCCAGAGCCTGGTGTCCTGCACCTGACAAATAAACCTCATGATGGAACTCTATCAGGCTCCAAGCGGGAACATTCATTTTCATTACCACAAGTTCATCTGTCCCCACATGCTGTAACACTGCGGTGCAGAGGTGTGTTCGGGTAGCAGGTCAGAGGGGGGAATGAAAAACAGGATAAAAATAAGAGAGGGAGGGAGCGGAGACGTGGAAGGACAGGCACGGAGCGCTGGCTCATCTCTCAACAAGCATTTTCTCTGTTTTTCCTCTGTTGAAGCTGTTTTCCACTCTATATGTGATATTCATCTTAATCACAGGATGGGAAAGCATAATTCCATTTTTGGGTCAGGCAGATGGTACCTTTGTTGAGGAGATTAATTACTATGCTGCACAACATTAATAAAGGTAAATATTTGAAGGAGAAATGCAATTTGCCCAGAGTGCACGGCTAGTGCAAATAGGAGCATCAGGGTCAGAGAAGGCAGATAGCCTGTGGGTGGATCATAATTTATTCTGTCTGTAGCGCTTGTTGAGCCCGAAGCTGGCAGAGCAGAGCAGACAGGGAGACTAATGGGCTTTCAACCACCTGGCAGCAAAGTCAGGATCGTAGTACACACCGAGCCAAGACGGGCTCGGTTTTTCCTGCTAGAGTTGCCTTTTATTGCCTTTAAAGGTGCATCTAAAGTTTTTTAGAACGGGTCTTGAATAAATTTCTTTGTATCTCTGTAATGCACAACAGTGTGTGTATATTAAACTAAAAAACTGTAATGTGCATATAAAGATATGAATATTTCAGATTAATGAGGTCAATGCCCAGAATGTGTTTATAATATTGTACACATGTTTACATATTTGCCGAACTTCATTGTAGTTACATTTAAATAAATAAAAAAGTTTCACTTTCATAATGAAAATGTTCTTAATGCTAATTTGACTTTTAAAGCTGACAATACAGACACTAAGAGAGTAAAATAAAATTTGAAATATTAGAAACAGCAGAAGACTTTTGAAGGTTTTTGTTTTTCTTCTTCTTTTTTTGCTGTGCAGATCTTTATAAATCACTCAGCATCATTTTACGTTCAAGCGGAGGGGAGATCAATGGCGCAGCTCTTTATCAAACCAGCAATTACAACTGAAGAGCACGAGCTCAAAAACCCATCTTTACTGTCGTCCTCAGTACACACAGATTTCTGTTCAAAACACAGGCAACATCAGGGAGCAGTCATGCCAAGCAAACTGCTGTCAGTACAATGGGTGGTAATTTTCCTGAAATCTGGAACATATCAGGGAAATGAAAGAAGAAGAGTGGCACCTGAGCAGCGCCCTGGAGACACGGAGGGACTATCACATCAGAGATGAGTGCTTCTAGGAAGATTCCTGCCATATGGACAGACAGAAGACAGGGCAAAACAATCTGCACCTTTATTACCAGGTGGTTACAAAAAGGCATACAAAGGCCAAAAAGTGAACAGAGAATGGAATCAGAAGAGCTTTCATTGCAGCAATATAACAGCACATTTTGAGTGTGTCTGTATCTAGTGGGCAGAGATGGAAGAGCTCAGACCTTCTACAAGAAATACAACAGGGTAGAAATACTCCTACAGGTAAAGTCGTGCACTCAATTGATAAGTGAGCGTACGAGATTATTAATCAAAATATACTTAAAGTATCAGAACTACTTGTAAGCAGGTAACTCAGTATGAGATATAATTACTTGCCACCACTATTTAAACACCTAAATCATCAAATTTCTAGCTGTCAAGGATGTTCCTGGCTTTTGGGCTTGTATACATTTTGCGGAGTACCTATTAAGTCACAATAACAAAAACAAAAACAAAAAGGTACAGCAGCAAAGCTGAATGCCAAGCACTGAACCACACACATTAACAAAACAAACCAACAAAAAGAGAAAGAAAGAAATGTGAGTTGCAAACACTGTCAGGTCCAACGCCTACACTTGCTTTGCAGATGCTGTTTACATCATTTCAACGGTGACAGCTCATCAAGATGAGTCAGAAGATGCACCGTGTCTATGTATCAACACAGTGGCTTTCACCAAAAGCATCTGAAGCAGAGATCCAAGATCAAACATTTAAGTATTTATTGGAATTCTGAAATATCAGGAGCTGAATACTTAGCATTTTGTAATCCAGGGATCATTTTTCTTACAGAACAAATTCCTTTGCATAGAGTTATGTTCTACAGTTTTTACGTCTTGCCACAACTCTCTTCTCTCTACTGAAATAAACACATGTAGACTGGTGATTCTTCCACCCAGGTTCCTGGGCAAAGAGATTTTAATCACACTGACTTAAAGGTCCTGAAAAACAGGGTGCTTGATAATTGATGATACAGTCTGAGAGTTGTGCGACAAAAGTAGCCAGCAAGACACTTTACTTCGCTAATATGAGTACTAATTACCAGTTGGTGTCAGGTGTTCACACAAAACCTGAACAAAAGGGAATGCTGGAACCGATGTGAAAACAAGTGATAGGCCCAGTATGTTTTGATTTAAGTGGATGCTCTCTGACAGCAGCCACCGATGTTTCCTGGTCTCAATTGCTCGGTATAACGACTGATGATTGCAGCTGTTGCAGGGAACGGAAGATGAAAGGAGAATGTGATTAAATGAGTTTCCCTGCGAGTCCACCTGTTGAATTGGTCTGGGATTGACAGCGATTGCTTCAAAGAATAAAAGACAGATTGCAACCGCGGTTCAATTTGAGTTGATTGGTTGCTTATGTGGAGGGTGTCTTTCCTGTGGTAGGCCTCCTTAATGTGTTCTTCATGTGTGTCTTGTTTTGAAAGGTACTGATGTGTAACACAGCCATCTTTGTTAGACTGGTCATAGCAATAGTTGGACAATGGTTTGTAGTCCATGTTATTAAGGAAACAACAGCCGTGCGAGAAAACACAAACCCGTTTATCGCATATATTTTGAGAGACGACAGTTTATACACTGATTAACCGCGTTACATCACAGTTACTGTTATAAGGCACAAAACAAGTAATCAAATAAGAACGTGATAAGTAAGCAATAAACTGAAAGAGTAGAGCTCTAATGCACTGAATAATACTTTGTTTGCTTCTGCAGAAAAAAAAGCATGACTCTTGACAAATGCAAAGAGCAAGATGAAAATTTGTCAAGAACCCAAGCCACAAAACACAAACAAGAAGAGGTCTAGCTTGAAATTAACCTGGGATTCACCTCATAGACCGACTGTGTTTAATAAATGAAATGAGGGCTATAATGTAAGGGGTGATGTTAAGTGTGTGTTGTGTTAGATTTGAATGCCACAGGATGCCAACAGTACCTCTTAGTGAGAAACATGGACTGTAAACCTAAGTCTGTTTATTAACAAGAAGACTGTGAATTCAACACAGTGACTACAACAGTTGGCGACTCCAGTTGTTCTCGAGTTCCACATGAGTAGACTTCTGACTCACACAACTCATCCCTAACTGACTCCAGACTCGATTCAGAGTCGTGCATGATTCATGTTAGTTAAAGCCAGAATAAATGTCGGGCACATGCAAGGGACTTGGTTTTCCTTCTCACATTTATAAAACAGGAAAAAAAAGGTAATTAATGTATGAACCATAACACTCAGGAATACAAAGGTGTATATATTCACACAGGAGAGTGCACATACAGTAGTAAAAGGGTCTCCCCCATCTCACTGCTCTCCATACGTCGGTGGTGCTGAAGTACTCAAACCGCCAGTTATTTTTCATCTGTCGTTCTATTCTTATTATTCATATGCTTATCAATAGAGCTAATGATTAAAAAAAAGCTAAATCACATGCTTTAATAAATGTTGTATCTGTCATTTACTCTGACCACAAAAGACTGCAAAAGAAAGTGAGATCCCCCGAAAGCCAGGTTAGTTCACATATAGTAACAAAGGAAATGCTGGTCTGTGCTAGCCCAGGGGAACACAGTATTAACCTATTTAAAACCATTATTAGTCTCGATTAGTACTCTGATTTTGATACTCCAATATTATATTACTCTGGATAAAATCCAAAAGAAGAAAATACTCTTTGAATATACATGTTAAGTTGCAAACATTACAGACTTGACACTTGATCTCGACTGTAAATCAAAAACCTGGCGTGACTCAGACTCCTACCCCAGAGATGAAACAGTGATGAAACAATAAGAGGCTTTAAAGATTATTAATAGTGCTGAATAAAAAAAATTGATAAATTTAAAAAAACAGCACATGACCTAAATCCTCTTAAACATTTTAACCTGACACACTTTAGCCTGGAGTTTGCGTTCTGGTGCCTTCTCCTGATGTCTTTCAGCAGACAGCATTCTCTCATCCTCATCGATTAACTCGTCAGACTGGCCAGCTGTGTTTCGCCAGAGATAATGTTTTAATTAAGAGACTTCAATATCTAATTAAGATTAAATGTAGATGCTTCATTTAAATGAAGCCAGACAGGCCAGCAGGGGAAGGGCTGGGCTGACGATGAGATCGATACGCTGCCGTTGGGGTGTACCTGCCTGTGGCCCTGTGGTACTTGGAAGGGAAGAGCTCACTGCCATGTTTAGGCAAGGCATCTAAGTCAGAGTCAGTGACCACAACAGGCAAAGAAAGCTAGAGGAATTTCTCCTCTATTCAACAGCTATAAAGACTGAACATCTGATGCTGCACAAATCATTGCTCTCATAGCCATGTGAGAAAAACAAGAATATTATCTTTGTTTCACTTAGCCTGAATATACATTACATCTTAGTGTGCCGTGTTTGGACAAATGGCAATGAAGGGTGGATACCTGAACTGAGCCTGATGGGGCCTCTAGGTACCCGAGGGTTCGGACAGAAACTTAGAAACTAGTGTACGTATGGGTTCAGACACATAGGGTTAAAGTAACTATTCTAGGTTATCAAAGCTCTTGTCTACCACCTCTATGGTTAAAGTATGTTTAAGTTCAGGGAAAGATTAAGGTCATGCTTTCAAGGGGTCTGTGGGGTCAGTCAGCAAACATCCATCCTGACCAGCTTGCTAAGAGATTTTGCAGAAAGATATCAACATGGCGCTACTTTTAGCATTGCTGCAAAAGGACAGTCATTACTTGCATGACCATAGGAGATCATTCACTTGTCAGGAAAATGGCCAATGCTGTCTTTTTTTTGTGTGAGGACAGTCTTGTGGGGAAGGTGATAGTGGTGCAGTGGGTAGAGCAGTCGTCTCCCAACCAGAAGGTTGAAGGTTTGAATCTTGGTGCCTCCACATGTAGTCTACATGTCGAAGTGTCCTTGGGCAAGACACTGAACCCCCCAGTTGCCCCCGATGGTTAGAGCCATTGGTTGAGTTGGCGCCGCAGATGGCTGCCTCGGTTCTGTACTGGAAGCAAATTCCTTGTGTGTAACATACTTGGCCAATAAAGGTGATTATCCTGATTATCCTTGTTCTCTAATCACACAATTATGACTGAAGGCTTTCACGGAGATCAAAAGATGGCTTTGAATGACCTGGTTCATTAATTTCTGGGGCACCAAGGCAAGTATATATTTCAGGGGTGAGGGGGCAAAGAGCAGCGTGTCCTGTTCTTCCAGCCTACTGAATGATCAGACCTTCACAAAGTAACTTTGATTCATTACCACAATACTTCCTTTCACCTTTTTCCCTATCTGCAGTCACACCTCCACACTTTAAAAGGAGCAGCTCTAATTAAAGCCAATGTTTAAATACCTTCACTAATCCATAGACCATTGTGGTGTATTAAGACTCCCATCATTGATTGGACAGGCTGGTTCAAAGATCTGGGAAAGGCAAACTCACTTGAGGACATTTGAAAGATTTCCTCTGTTGATTGCTAGAGAGGAAACTTTACTCTGTTTGTTTATATGAGTGGAAGTATAATTTTCTTAACTCTTTAAACCCTAAGCCTGTTTTGGGGATTTTCCTCAAAAAACACATACCCAAAATGAAATGTGTATGTCTCCGCAACCACAAGGTGTATTTGATTACTCTTGGTGTCAAAAGAAAGGGGACACCTGTGAGATTTGTCAGGAGGTGTAAATATCATTCTATGTTTTGTTGTTGAAGAGTAAATGAAGATGGCACACAGCACAAATTAGATTTTTCAGGTCCGCCTAAAAAAAAAAAAGCATATTCATTCTGAGTATTCCCTTGTATTGATCCAGCTTCAGCTCTAAACCTCTATGAATCCAAAGTACAACATGTGATCATCACCAGGACCAAATATTATTCTAAAATAGT
Organism: Monopterus albus; assembly: GCF_001952655.1. Classification (NCBI taxonomy): domain Eukaryota; kingdom Metazoa; phylum Chordata; class Actinopteri; order Synbranchiformes; family Synbranchidae; genus Monopterus; species Monopterus albus. Next base: position 588,106 of record NW_018127999.1, read on the forward strand.
CAAGCAGGACAAAATTATAGAGGTTTTAGTACATGAAGTCCAGGCGAGGTGCTAAAATGGCACATTTTGGCACCACCTGTGCCATTTGAATTTTCTCATGTATAAAACTATACTACATTTCATTTGTGTATCAGTAATGGTGTTCCATACATCTTAATGACTGATAAATTAAGGTAACTTTACAGAGGGTGGAACATGAGACAGTCAGTCCACTTAATGTACAGTGTCATAATTCAAACACACAATGAATTAAGCTAGTGACTCTTTCACAATCAAAATCTGTGCTGTATAGAGAACACACAACACCTGCGCGCACACACCTATCAACAGCTAAATTCAAGGTGGTTTTGCAATATTCGACCACTGAACTGTAGATTAAAAGGATGGAGTTCTGTTATTATTTGTCAAGAGACAGAAATATTCTGCAAACTTGCTCAAAAAGGGGAATCCACCATGGTCCTGGTAGATCCATCAGACTTGCTTGGATGCGACCTCAGAAGAGAAATCAAAATACAGAAACTACTGCCTATGTAAATTAAAAAAGGAAAAGCATGTCCCAGTCCCCGTTTCTTCTGTGTGGTCACTGATCTGCAGACTCTGAATCCAGCTGTGTTTTAAATCACCCTGGGGTCCGGAGCCAGCCTGTTCTCTTTGCCCCTTTGTTCAGACTGACACCAAAGATAATAGAAAGCATTTCTCCACTGAGCGCCACAGGTCTCCAATTCCACTGCTAGCTTTGTTTTCCCTCTCTTCTTTCCTCTCACTTTTTCCTGCACCCCTTTTTTCACCTCTGTCTGTTTCTTCTTTACACATTCCCTTACTTTCCCCTTTAAATCTCCATCTTTTTTCCACTGACCACATTGTAAAGGAGTCTTTTGTACAGCCTTGATGAAAACACCACTTTTAAACAAAGATGTCTCACAACAAATAGGGGACAACAAACAGGATCTTTTGTGGGCAGTCTGAAGGCACCGACAGACACACAGCGAGAAGAAAAGGAAAGCCAGAAAGAGGGAGAGTTAGAGTGAAGTTTAACATCAGGATTCATATGAAGCAAGTCTACTACAGTCAGAATACTGACATGTAATACTAGGCAGTACACACTCTCAGCCTGAAAATTAGATATTACTGCCATTTTGTTTCACTTCATTCGTTCAGCCAGACATTGTGCAGGAGCAGTTACCTTAACATCTGTTTCACACTGATTAAAGAAATCTGTCTATATAGGGGTTATTTCTATAAACTGAGCTGTCAATCTCATCCACACTTGCTGTCATTTTTTTGTCGTTCATTTTCATAAACCTAGCTAGGCAGCTAACTACAGTACGTCACCATTCTTAATGCCACTGACTAAGCTCTGATTGGTCCAATTTTTAATAGAGAAATAACTCTGTGTCTAAAGTGCACACAGGTCACAGTCCACAAGTTTCAACCTTAACTCCAAACAACAACAACAAGCAGTGGGCCGTAAATCTTGTCGACAGGTTTGTTGTTAATAATGTCTGTTTTTTTTCGCCCTGTCTGTGGGTGTTTGAACCTGCAGCCGAACAACAGCTCCCAGGTCGTCCAGGCCATGTTCCACATGGTAATCTCCCCTAAAAACTACCACAAAAATATAAAAAAAGAAAAAAAAAGCTTTCACAAGATTTTGGTGACTGTGGTAACACTATATTTCTTTGAACATACTTCAGCAAAGAAGTTAATAAATGCTTGAGCGAGTTTTTCTTTTATGCGTTTAAGTAAATACCAACCAAAACACTGTGGAAAGCTACTTTTGCCAGTGGTTTCCAGAAACTGAACTGCTCCTCTCAGATGTCTCTTTTTTGTTTAAAAAGTGTCTGTGTGTATTTCAGACACCCTGCTGACGAAAAACTGTAGCAGTAGAACATTCATCATACAAGAAGACTCACTATCACCCCAGGTGGCTTTTAATCCCTGGCGACAGGAAAACATACCCACTACAACTAGATTATAAATCTAAATATTTTTCATGTTAACTTATAATTTTTGTTGTTAACTATACTGTGTCACAAGTGCACCATCTGCCACAGCTTTGCCTGAACATGGTTTGTGAGTAAATAATGCAACTTCTCTCCACCTGTCACAATATGTATAATAGTATTTTGATTGTTCTGGCCATCAAAACGTAATATCGTCAATAAACCAGATGATTAATATTCATCATTTATGTGATTATTCCCTGCTATGGGTTGATTACTTTTAATTATATCAGTCTGTAACACAATGTGTATATATTATGTTTTAGTGTTTTGGGTGTCTCTGTCTGTTGTGCTTCAACCAACTGCTTTTGAAAACCAACAATTATTTTTTTCAAAAACCCTACAGACAGGAGGAGCTGCTGATGGCTCTTAGGATCAAGTGTTTATGTTTGTGTGTATCAGGGCAATGGAGCCTAGTGTTGACAATCCATGGATTGAAGCGGGTGAACAACAGAGTGCTCGGACCTGTAGAAACACAATCCCAGTGACGGCGGTCGTAAATTTCGCTCCATCACAGGGACGCCGGAGCAGCTGGCTGCCTCGTGTGCTGCTCTTTTTGAGGATGGCAACGCTGTGGGGCACAGATAAGAGCACAATTATTATCAACCTCAACCCTGCACACAAATCATTTTTGCTTCTTACCCTTTTCTCTTTATCCCTCATTCTCTACATCTCTAAATCTGTCTTTCAACCTGCTGCACTTTCACACAAGCACACACAAACAATGCACAACTGGAAAATGAGCAGGTGAACACATTTTTTTTCTCTTACACATATGAACAGATGTTGTCAATCCTGCCTGGGTGAGCCAGACAGAAAGTACATGGGTACATCTGATTATGCACATTTAGATACACACATCCGGTCCAGGGTATATGCATGCACAGGAGCATGCCTGTGTGTGTGCATGCATGAGTGATAGTCTATTAGATAAAGACTGACAGGAGCAGACTACACAATTACTGTAGCAACAATGTGGATTTGCTGTTTGACTTAATGACTGAACATTGATATTTGTGGTTGTAAATGTGCCTGAACTTAAGTAACTGAACTCTATGTAGAAACACTTTAAACAATCCCAGTGAAGGAGTGTGGCATGAAGTGAATATTTTGCTTATTTAGTGACTGGACTACTGTGCAGTCCATGACTATTCGCCCCAACAGCTAATGCACTGAATGAATAAACACTGACCGTTAACTAGTACGCAAACTACATACAATGAGTGAGTGTGACAGCTCACCCTCTGACTGATCTGACAACTCACTAAAAACACCAGCACTTTTTTCCTCAACCTGATTCATAAACCACAAATCTTTGCTCAAGACGCTGTTTGAATTCGCATACCACATCATCATCTTTTGTAAGATTTCATCCTGTCAAAAAGTTGTGACATAGGCCTCTGTAAAGAAACACTAGATTATTCTTCATTATACAACTGTTCAAATGCACATCAGCAAGCATTTGCATCACTTTTCACACCAACACTGTGGCCTTGCGGTATAAACTGTGATGCTATTTCAGTAAATTTTTAACTAGGAGGTAATGTACTCTACATCAGTCTGGAAAGCACCACAAAAGCTAATATAAGTCACTGGTGAGGGGAGCACCAATGCTAAAACTAACAATTTGGCCAATAATACTAATGATTTAGCACCTTCACTTCAGCTTTAGCACTTTGTGTTAGATTTGTTCATTCATGCACTGAACACTTGTAATTCTGTTGTTAAAGATGTAACTGAAGCTGCAGCGTATGCTCTGGTTTTGCAGCCTTGGTGATGAGAATCATTCCACACCCTGTCTCCAGTAGCCTGCCACACAGCTGTGGTGAGGAGATAAACTGGCCCCAGAGAGAAAGAGAAAGAGGGAGAGATCAGGAGGGCAGCTTCAGCCTTTTACTCTTCTGAGGTCTCTCTGAGACAAAAAGTTGTTAGGGTCACCACCGTAGCTGAGTAGCTGTGCTGTGGCTAACAGTGACGGACTGAAATGAGGCAAAAAAGAAAGAAGTGGAAAACAGAAGGGAAGGATATGAAAGTCTAGAGGAAGTAAAGGGTGTGGGTGCTGGAGCAAAGAGGTGGAGATGAGTTCAAGAGAGAGGAAGTGAGAGAACAAAAGTGAGACAAGTCAGTGTGTGAGAGAGACTGAGACAGCGTGATAAAACTAGAAAATTAATGAGTGAGCAAGGCAGAGTGAATGTGTGATTAGGAGAAACAGAGGGAGAGAGAGGTGAGAATGAGGGAAAGGAAAAGGTCAGTGTGTGGATCATGTCCTCTGAATAATTTATGAGTGTTGTTAAGACTCATCTGCAGCATCATACAGCCTCTGATGGCCGTGCAGGTTAAAAGAATGCTGTGTCTGTACTCAGCTCTCCCTATATTCATCCTCTATGCAACTTATCTGCCACATTTTAATGCTTTTCCAATACAACATGTGCTTGTACGGTATGCAATAAGCTGTCAGCATGAGGCCTTCAGCATAATGCTTAAAAACAATCCAACCACACTGCATGAGATACTTTGTGGAGACCTCAAGAAAATTCTAAAATATCCTAAACCAAATCACCTTTGCTCAGAGCCTGTCTTCACATCTTTGTGCTAAGCTAAGCTAACAGTCTCCTGGTTGTATATTTAACATACAGAAATCATTGTTTAAATTACAATTTAAATTACTCTCACTGTAGGTGAATCAATCCATTTTGCCTCACACATAGCCTAGCTGAAGTTTGAGGCTTACTATTATTTCTTCTGGTTTGCCTTTTCTCATAACACACCTCCCCTTAAGTCCTTTGGCGCTCCCCGCGGGAGGCGCACCTCACATTTTGAAAAATTATGTTCCAGTGGATTAACTTTAGTAATCTATACATCTATAGCTGACCACAACCTCACTCTTAGCAGACAAGTGGTCACTGGGTGATTCAATTAGATGTCTGAAAAGATCAGTACTGTACAGTAAAAGCTACTGAAGCCAACCACAATGTCAGGCAAGACATTGTTAATGTCCATGCAATGAAATTAACCATCAAACTGCATGTACAACTTAAAAACAAACACTTTTTACTACCATCTACAGAATCTATTTGTATTCAGCAGTTAAACAAAACCGTATCTTATACTCTGCAGTAGAATCAGTGGAACAGTGCCCTCACTAACACGTAGCATATGGAGGGAGATCCCAGAGCAGGGGAACATGATTAAATCTTCCCAGAGAACCCTGTGTAAAGCTAAAAGAGAGCAGTTTGATGTAAAGTTGTTAACTAAAAGCATGTTGCACTCAAGCAAAGGAACATCAAGGCTGCTGCTGAAGTCTCCCTAAGCAATTAACACATTCTGCCATTACTGGAGCTGTGGTGGCTTTGTTCCAAATGGGACACCAACAACATGTCCAGGACTGAAACCACTTACTGGGCAATGGGCTCAAAGGACCTGACTTCATCATGCAAAAATTATGTTTTATCTTTCTAAATGGCCTTGAAAATAAAATGTAATTAATTCATATATATTTTGATTGTGTTATATAAATATTTAAGAAGAAAGGTACACACTTGTGCAGTTACAGCAGCATTCATTCTTACAAAAAAGTGAAACTTCACAGAAAGGTGAAGTGCGTGGTTAACATGCTCAGTACCTGCAGTGATTCAGACACCTTGGTAAACAAAGGTCTGATGAATACTTAAAGTTGCAAAATGCCAAGATGGCTGCTGTATTCACAATATTTTGGCGTCACTTTTGCATAGTAGAGGGAAGTGGTGACGCGCCGTCCATATTTATATACGGTCAATGGGCAGAGCTGCTTTCCAAAAGTCATGGAAAAATGACACAGTGTTGAATAGTTTCTGAGATATCCTCCAGACTAACGGGCAAACAAGCAAACAGGACTGAAAACAAAATCTTTTTGGCAGATGAACCAAACAATTCTCTCTTCTGCTGTTGCACATGTGCGCAGACACACACAGGCTCACACACACAGAGCCATATCAATCAAGCTGTTCCAGGAAGCCAGAGCAAAGAGAGGAGATAGGCAATCCTGCTCTCAAATGCCGGTCTGCCAAAGAAAAGCTGTTGGCTGCTGCCAAGGTTGAGCAAGCATATTGCCTGGTAATGGAAAAAGAATGGAGAAGCAGACAACTGCACATTGTCTGAAACTCTATCAAATGATTCCTCAGTGTCTCTCTGCACAGTAGCCGTAACACAGTGTCTGATAACGGTGGGCATGTGTCTACCTGTGTGTGTGTGTGTCAGAGTGAGAGCTGTGTTTGTCATTAAGTGTGTGACAGAACTGATGTGTTCAGTCATTTGATATGCCTACCTGTGTGTTGCTGTGTGTGTGAGACACCAAACAGTCAGAGTAGCAGTTGATCACTGATAAATGTTTCACTCTGCCAAATACAAACAAAGCAGAAGAACACTGACAATGTTTGGGTAGTATCCGTCCTCTCACTGCTGCACTCACATCTCTTCCTAGAAACACAAATAAATATTCATTTGTCATCAAGATTGAAATGGACTGCATATTGTTACATTTCACACAAACTCACTTTCTCATCATCACAAATGATCTGTCTGAACAGGTTTATGTCCAAATACATTTCAGTGGAAACTGAGCTGCAGAAGAGCCCCTCGCACATCCCTAGGGACTGAGGAGCATCTTAAGTGGGATTTTCTTTATTTATTATGTTATTGACAATGGAAAGGTTTGATGAAAGTGTGCATTGTTTTTTAGTAGTGCCCTGGTGGAAACATCTATATCAGTACATTTACAAATTTCTACTGACTGCCCCATGGGAACAGCTGGATGTTAAGCTGGATGGCTGGGCTGGGATACTCTTCCTGGAAATCAAAGAGGACCAATTCATTTCTCCAAATCCAGATTTCCTCACAGAAACACATGTAAATTCTTTAAAAACTTAACAGGTATGAAGTGTAGTCCTTACATATATTGTTTTACCAAAACTAGACCAATAGACAAAAACAAAATCTGTAGTGTACCTCGCTCTTGCCTTTTCTTACTAGTTTTAGAATTTACACTCATTTGTATGAACAGTATGTGCATTTTAATCAGTTTCTGGAGTCTCCTGTGAGGTTAAATGATCCTGTGGTTACGACAGCAGTGCAGGCAACGGTGCAGTGTTGTAGGTACAGGAGAAGGGCTTTTAGATGATACAGTAACTAGAGTTTCAGCTGTGTGAGTCTGCTGGTGATGAGGTGGCTTTGCCAGCCAGCAGGCCTGCCGTGACTCCCGGCTCTTTGTCAGTGCTGTCCACAGCCTGAGAGGCTCATCCAGGGGTAGTTAAGGGTGGTGTATAGAAACTCCTTTGCCCCAGAGGACACAAACTGGATGTGAGGGAAGGCTAGTGTGAAAAAGTAAAAGTGTTAGCATGTGTGTGAGAATGTGTCTGTATGCCAGTAAGGATGAGGCTCTGGCTCAGAGACAGTGAAGTATAAAGTATCACTCGAGGGCTGAACCTCTGAGGACGTGCGTGTGTGTTCTTACCCCAAAGCCAAAACTTTGTATCCTGACTGATGTCTCTGTCTCACTGACTTCAGTGTCATGTCATCATCCTGAAACAGCCTTTAAGTCATAGTTTGACCTCTGGATTTAACAGAGGCATCAGAGGGAGACAGGAGATGTGTGGTGCTGTAAAGAGATGAATGTGCAAATCAGCTAGTTCACCTACTTTTCTTTGTGGTATTTTGACAGAGAACTTTTCTCATTTCTCTTGTGCAAAAATATCCCGATCTTCTCTTCCTCTCTCCACTTTTCGTCCTCCCTCCTCCTCTATCTTTTGCCATGGAGAGAATACAGAAGAAGACAGCTTTTAGTGACACAGTGCCCCCCGGTCGATTTATCTGTGACAGTCCCTTTCTATCGGCGCTGCTGCTGCTCTGGGATTCAACAGGATGGAGTCCAGTTTGTAGTTGACAGCTGCCTGTGTTGCTGTTCACCACCAGCTGGATGGATTTGCGTGGCTTAGGCTGTAAGTTAGCTAAATGAAGCCCTGAAGGAGTGTGAGTGATCTCGCCTGCAGCAGCAGCAGCAGCAGCACTGAAGAGCAGCCGGAAAATGAAACCAGTGAGAGGGTGAAAACAGATAGAGATACTTAATGCTGTCACCTCTGGGGCCAGGGATAATGCAGGTACAGGGTAGTGCAGAGTCGGGACCTGTATGCTCAATTAAAACCTTTCATCAGCAGCACTTCAGAGCAGCCATTAACTGAGATTTATCTTCTACTGGGAATCTAACAGAAACAGATTCCTCTTGTCAGTTTTTGGACAGAGTTGCAGGGCAATGGGACTCATGCACACAATTACACAGTGCCAGTGTTTGATTGTTTTTTTTTTGCTGTGTCTTGTTGCTTTTGTTTTCTCTCCTCTATCAACTCACCCCAACCGGTTGAGGCAGAAGGCCGCCCACCAAGAGCCGGGGTCTGTCGGAGGTTTCTTCCGTTAAAGGGAGTTTTTCCTCCCTGCTGTCGCCAAGTGCTGCTCAAGGGGGATTTGTTGGGTTTTATCCTCTATAATTATAACAGTAAGGTCTAAACCTTACTTTGTAAAGTGTCCTGAGACGAATTTTGTTGTGATTTGTTGATATACAAATAAAATAAAATTGAATTGAGAGCTTCAATTCACTACGTGTTCCATGTCCTTAGTGAAGTACCAAACAGCAGTAAAACGAGCAGTATAGAAAGACAAAATCTCTGCTCCTGTGAATAAAAGTGTTTCTCTCATGTGCAGACAGATGAGAGAAAGGAAGATAAACTGTGCAGAAATTCATAAATGTAACCACTGAAATGTGGCATGCAATCAGCATAGTTGTTTTCTCTCCCTCTGCTTCTCAAGTGCATTCATCAGTGTTTTGGCTACAAAAGGATAAACTGCAGAGGACATGCCTTGCAACAGAAAACGTTCAGGGTGAGGAAGTTCTGGACCAGCAGAAGGTCTTGGCTGGATTTGGCTTCTCTGCTGGTGGTGGTTTAGCAGAGGTGGGGTCACCTGTGTGTGTTGAACTTAAATGTTCATTTAACAGCCAATGCTTCGAAGCTGTTGAGTTTGACTATGAACTTGCTACACTATTGATTTTTTTAGGATGAAATGCTGTAGGGTAAACAATAAAAGAAACTTCTGAATTGGCCATAGGTCAAGGTTGGGGTAAAGTGTTAAAAAAATAGTTGTTCATCAACAAGTTGAGTTACTAAAACCTGTAGGAGTTGATAGTGAAATTAAAATTCAGTTTTTTAAACCTTGTGAACAAAACTCCAGTTTGTGTGAAGCTACCACCTGCTGCCATTTTCTCTTTTTTTCCCCTCAATTTCCCCAGCCGCCAGCTCTGAGTGATAACCCTAATGGCAGTCAGTGATAATGCTGACATAAGTGAACTGTAATCATTACTCCATCATCCTGAGACAACTAAACTGGCTGTCACTCATCTTCAGCCTGTACTCTAGCTTTAAACAGAAGTGTCACGTTATTGACATCATTTATATGGATAAAGAGGCCCTTACAACTGGCTCCTGGCTAGAATGAATCAACTAATCTTGCACACAAGCTATGCAAAGTCTCACCTCTAATTTGCCATTATCATCCTGCACCGCTTTTGAATT
>NW_018127999.1:597718-605081 GCF_001952655.1 Monopterus albus
GAGAAAAAGTGAAGAAAGGTGGAAAAATGGAAATGAAGTGGGAGGGTAAGGCTGTGTTCAGACTGAGTTTCAGAGGTGTGAAAAAACACAACCCTCTTCATTCATCTCTATGGGGGATTGCGTTCACCGCAGCCAGCACCATTAGAGCAGGGGGCTCTGACAAAACGACGCAACCCTGTGCGGCCAAAAATTTGGATCTGGTTCAACTTTCACTGCACCGGATGGTGACGTCATCTGGCAAAGGCACTGCTTTGACCAATCATGTACAGGGCATGATCAGGGACATGTAGGAGAAAATACAGATCGGGGCTACTGAGAGAAAATGAAAATGGAAAGTCAAGATGTAGACAAGAAGAGAGAAAGTTTAGGATATGGAGGCGAGACAAAAAGGAGCCACAGATGGAGCAAACAGGAAGCCAGTTTTCTGCACACAGGACAGGTAGATCAGATGTCCCTGGGAGTGGATGAGTAAAGCAGACACGTCTGTCAGCTCGTAAATTGTTCCAAATTAGTAGAGCTTTAATTTAGCATATGCCCGCTTAAACTGCAAAAGAAAAGATGGGGAGGTGGAGAGCAGGGGTACGATGATTTATTTTTTCCTCGTCCCGCTAGTCCACATGATTCTCTCCACCAACTGTAAGCAAGCCTGAGGCCTTGCGCCTCTAAACAGAGTCCTGTCTGAATATTCATTGGCTTAATTTGCATTGCACACAGATGGTTTAAAACAGATGCTCGTTACAGCAAGTGTCAATTTTCAAAAATTTGCTTTCATGACAAAACAAATAAAGCTATACAGGAGGATGGAGCGGCTCAAAGCCTTCTGGAAGAGTTGCCAGAAGTGTGCTTGTGTGTGTGCAAGACAGTTGTCAGAGGAGAAACTTTGATTGGTTTGAGTGCATGTGTAATACATTGTTCACATCTATGTGTGCAGATCTATATCTATATTGCTTATCCTGTAGAGGGTCAGCTGATATTAGGCGAGAGGTGGGGTACACCTGGACAGGTCCCCAGTCTATCACAGGGCTGACACAGAGACAGATGACCACCATACTCACACCACCAGCCAACCTAACTTGCAGTGTCTCCGGACTGTGGGTGGAAGCCACTGACTGTACATACAATGAACAGCTGACAGGTCCCAGAAGTGAAGCCACTGTGAGTTGATCGCCCCCTGGTGGCTGGTTACATGTTAGTGGATGGAACATGAGTCAAACTAAACTAAAAACTCAAAGTAGAGTAGTAAATTAAAAGTAAAGTGATTAAATTTTTCCCAGAGGTGATTTCTGTCATATTTTCTGGTGAAGTTGTTTTTAATAAGTTATTTTATTACATAAAAATGGCTGTATCTTAGTTGATTTGACAGCTTTGATTGGTGTTCGATGCTGTCGCTCCACCTCTGGCCACTCCTATACAGAATCTGGCTGCAAAAACCAGCATGGCAGCCGCAGTATTCACGATATTTTGGCTTCACTTTTGCATCATTTAAGTAACAACATCTGTCATGCTTGTATATTGTACACAGTTAATAGGGGAAACCAGACTACCCAGAAAATACCCATGCATGCACTTGGTTAACATGCAAACGCCATACAGAAAGGCCCTGGTCAGCCACCAGGTTAGAACCCAGAGTGTTCTCGCTGGGAGTTGAGAGTGCTGCCCTCTTTGTTGGCAGTTTTTTTTTTTTTGTTACCTTGCATTGCAAGTGTCGTCCCTGCTATGTGTTTGGTCAGATCTTTTTCAAAGCAAGTGTGTTTTTGTGAGATCATTATTATTATTAGTTTTATGTTACACAGTAGGTGTTTATGCTGTTTCTCTGAGAAAACAGCATAGAAATGTCTCACTTGTTTTGTATTTAGTGACTTGAGAGGTTGGTGGCTTTAAAATGTTATGTCACTCCTTCCATTCCAAGCTACAGTATATGCAAGCACCGCACAGCAGTTCAGCTGCCACATATACAGTACACACTGACATACACGACATACACACAGGCAGACATAACTACACACATCCACACTGAGAAACAGTGAGTGGCTCCAGTAGCTCTGTGCTGTGCGCACACAAATGATAATGCTTCCTGCAGAACAATTCATTTGCAGCAGCACACAGTTTCCTCCACTGTCCTGCTTGTCAAAGTGATTTCACATGCTTTCACTCATTTTTCGCCACATCCTTTCTCTTTGTTTTTCATTTAATTCAATCTCTCTGATTGCTTCCTCACTATATCCTTTCACCATTTTCCTCACTGCTGTTTCTATATTTGCTACATTCACTGAAGCTGGATGTTCCCACCAGGAAAAAAATGTTGTAGTAGTAGTAGCAAAATTATACAAAATCAATGAGGTAGCTGGGTTTATCAAAAATCACAGTTTACACATAACAGATAGGTGACAAAAAAAAACTGCATAAGGTGCTGGGCCACCACATGCCACCAGAACAGCTCCACCTTGGCACTGACTCTCCAAGTCTCTGAACTCTCCTGGAGGGATGAACACCGTTCTTCCAACAGATGTTCCCTCATGGTGTTTTGATGCTAATGGTGGAGATGCTCTCTAACATGGCGCTCCAACATCTCCCATAGCTGTTTAACTGGGCTGAGAACTGGTGACTGTGAAGTCCACAGCGTCTGATTCAAATCATGTTTGTTCTCATCAAGCCATTCAGTGACTCCTCGTGTTCTAGGGATGGGAGACCACTCATTTATTCAAGCTTTACCTTTAATTTGTCACCTGTCTGTAGCTGTTAGGGAGATGGAGTATTGCATAAGGCAAAGCTAGTCAATATATATTGTTGGGTTTTTAATACTGGGGAAACATGGACCTTGGAATTGAGACCAACAGAAATCTTCTAACTTTGATCTTTTGAGTCAAAGACAGCACAGATCTCTCAGTTTCTCTGTTTACCAGATGTTCTCAGATAACTCTTTCTCCTTTCAATACCCTTCTTGCTTTTTCTCTCTGCTGTCTTGGTCCCTGTCCCAGTTCTCCGGCAGCCTGTCCTGTCCTGTGACCCTGCCACAGTGTGTAGCTGCTTTCAAATATTAATTAAACACCCTTATGTGTCATCAACCCCTCTGGTGAGCAGCTCACTCTTTAATTAGACCTGACGAATGCCAGGGAGGACGATGCACACCTCACCGGTTTGTGTGCAACAGCACAGGTGCGTGTGTCAGACTGGGAAAGTGGGGATAAAGTCAGTGCCTCTCAGTGTTTCTGTGTTTGTGTATCTGTGTATGTGTGTGTATCTGCTGCTCAGTTTTTTAGGAGGATCTCTCAGCCCATTTTTGCACATGTCTGTGTGTACTTTGTTTCAGGTTGTGTTACACCAAAAATGTCAAAGGTGTTGCTCTTTTACACCTTCGATCTCATGCTTCTGTATGTTCTAATTGTAGCCTCGGGACTGAAGGAACATCAGCACTTACGATAATATTTCACTGGCAATGTTCGCAGCTAAGAAGGAAACATGAAACTTGACAATGGCGGCAAAATCTGAGCCTGTAATGTGTCTAAAATTACCTGTTGACTGTTGTGTGAACAGATGTAACTCTGTTGTGAAACTGTGAATAAAACTTTGTAAAAGAGTAATACAATGCTCTGAACCAAAGTACATGTATTTGAAACTTTTACTTTTACTAAATACATTTATCACCTATGAAATTACAAATGTGCTGTTTTTCCTTGAGAGCTACTGATGAGGCTCAAACGGTGTAAAACTAAAGGTGTAAAGTTGGAGGCGAGCCATACGTTTAACAGTAACTTCTACTGCGCCATCTGTTCATATATAAAAAATAATCTCAAACTCCCTTAAGAGGTGAAATCACATTGTAAATACAACCTCTGAAAATAGCAGCAGAATTAAATGTTGGAAGTGATCAAATGATTTGAAAGCTTCTTGTCAGTCAGAGCTTCCATCTGTTTAGCATCACAGATTGAAACTTCATGACCGTGGTGAAAATAACATGGTTTTCAGCTAAGTTTCAATTAGTATTTTTAGAATGTTGTAATGAAAGTGATCATTTCTACCGCTTGAGTTACCCTTAATGTTATGAAGCAGTTATTAATTTTTTTGGTTTTAAGCCTAAATTCAGATAAAATTACTTGTTGACGTGGACACTTTTTGCAGTGTAGGGTAAATAGCCGGATATGTTTGTTCTGGGTTCGGGGATTTGGCTGTCCTTCCTTTCACACCAGCCAACTCAGCTCCAGAGCTGAGGCAGCAGCATGAAGCCCTGGGTGCAGCTTTGCCAAATTTCCTCCACTGGTAGCTCTGTTTTCTCTTTGCCGCTTCCTCTCGTTTCCTACTCTGTCCTGCACCAGGAGCGTGCCAGATTTTTGGATGTACATTTCTGAATGTGCTGCAGTGTTGGTTTGGTTTCAAAAATGTTGCAGGTTTGACTAACCTTACTGAGTTAACTATAAACTTGTCCTTTAACAACTGAAATGTGAATTTAGAGGCAGGAGGAATTTTCATTTCACATTTAGGGTCTGTCACTGTCACAGTGTCAATAATTCATGTAAATTTTTATCTTTATGTTTTAGGACAGGTCTATTTTTTTTTTTATAAGGATGTGTGTATTTGGAACAGCGGAGCTGGCTGTGCTGCATACACGTGGCATGAAATCAACAGAAAATATCAAAACTGCAGTTGCTGTTTGTTTAGAGTAAGACAAACAGTTTAGTTTCAGGGTCAATATTTAGTCAGCCTGTTTAGCTTTAGATGATGGATCTGTTTTGAAAAGAGACTCAGCCAACAGTGTCACATTGATATATATCTATGGAAAAAATTAACATCGGAGTGAATGGGTAACTGGGGGATTAGCTCAAATGGTAGATTGCTTGTTTAGCATGCAAGAGGTAGCTGAATCAATGCCTGCATCCTTCAGCAACATCTTTTGCTCTGAAACAAAGCTGCCCTATCACTCTGATAGCTCGAAATGTGTATATACAGTATGTACAGTGCCTTGCGAAAGTATTCGGCCCCCTTGAACTTTGCGACCTTTTGCCACATTTCAGGCTTCAAACATAAAGATATAAAACTGTAATTTTTTGTGAAGAATCAACAACAAGTGGGACACAATCATGAAGTGGAACGAAATTTATTTTTTTTTTTTTATAAGGATGTGTGTATTTGGAACAGCGGAGCTGGCTGTGCTGCATACACGTGGCATGAAATCAACAGAAAATATCAAAACTGCAGTTGCTGTTTGTTTAGAGTAAGACAAACAGTTTAGTTTCAGGGTCAATATTTAGTCAGCCTGTTTAGCTTTAGATGATGGATCTGTTTTGAAAAGAGACTCAGCCAACAGTGTCACATTGATATATATCTATGGAAAAAATTAACATCGGAGTGAATGGGTAACTGGGGGATTAGCTCAAATGGTAGATTGCTTGTTTAGCATGCAAGAGGTAGCTGAATCAATGCCTGCATCCTTCAGCAACATCTTTTGCTCTGAAACAAAGCTGCCCTATCACTCTGATAGCTCGAAATGTGTATATACAGTATGTATCTGTGCTGGAGACCAATTCCTTCCATGCTCAACATACATAAAACTGATTCTGATTCTAAATGAGCTCCAATTTAGCATCAAGGCTTATTTTTAACATGTAGCCACATCAACACAAATTTATCCAGTGTCAAATATGTTTGTTTATTTTATTTTTTATAAACAGTTTTTCTGTAGCAAGTGTTTGGATTGGACAAGTGTGGAGCGGAGTGTGGTTTGCCCTCTCATGAAACGGAAGTGGATCCAAAGTTCAGCTGTTAAAAACTATCAAAACCTTAGAAGGGTGCAAATGTACATAAACACTGACACTGACTTTGTTAAATACTGAGAGCGGAGACGGAGGCAACTAACAAAATGTCAGGAGCTCACCTTGCTCAGTCAGTGTAGGGCTTTAGTCATCCTCAGCGCACTAAATGCCAGTGTAACAAAGGTTTACAACAGGTGACCTCTTTCAACATGCTATTGCTTTTTGTACCCATTATCTTTACACTTGCAAAATATACCTTTCATGTGTGTCTTTCATGAAGTGCTAACCCCTTCTCGACTACAAGCTACATCCTCAGAGCCTCTAAATTCACTTCAGACTGGGTGTG
Source organism: Monopterus albus (assembly GCF_001952655.1). NCBI lineage: Eukaryota > Metazoa > Chordata > Actinopteri > Synbranchiformes > Synbranchidae > Monopterus > Monopterus albus. The sequence goes on from NW_018127999.1 coordinate 603,812, forward strand.
TTTCTTTAAAACACCTGAGAATCCTTCAGCACAAACTTGGGGATTAAAAGTGTTTCTGTGTGTCTGCAGTGTCAGCAGCACGTCTGGCTGAGCTGGAGACAGCATGTTACCTCTGCTTCCTCAGCTCACCCTGACAGTCAGGGGCTAATGACCTAGAAGTAGCCACAGTCCCGCTACATATGGACCCGACTGTCTCTGAGTCTGCCTTCTGTGTATATGTGCAAATACATATTCAGGCACCTGTGAGTGCACTTCCACACTTCTGCTCAGGTTGTTGGGTGTTTGCATGTGAGAGTATGTACAGTATATTGCATCGGTGTTGGTGTTTGTGTGTTTCTGTGCAGATAGTGGCCTGGGACCTTTTCTCCAGCGCTTGGAGAGTCCCAGTGCATCTGGGCCTGTGGTCCTCCCTGCTAGCCTAGTAATTAGGACAGGACATGTTGTCCAGTAGCACCCTCAGCTGGGACCACTGACAGAACAAGGACAGATGAAATTATACACCTGGATGCTTTACAGGGATTTTTTTCTGTGCGGGTTGGTGATCTAGGACCTAAAGTTGTTTATTGATTAATTTAAAGGACAAAATTAATGTCGGAGCTGGTTGTCGTGGATGGTTTCTGGTTCTTATTCAACTGTTTTCCATTTGTCTTTTGTTGAGGCAGCATGCTCTTTTCAAAGGTCACCATGAAGCACTCACCATGCAGAAGGTTCTAAGGAAAACTTACTAGAAAGGTTTGCTTAAATTGTTTGGGGTAGGTTTGCCATGCTTGTTGTGCTGGACACGTATTACTGGGGTTGTTATGCCCACACTTGAGTTGTGGAAGGATGGGTGAAAGTCTTACAGAAAATGTACAGTCAGGGAAAAAATTATTTGAACCCCAGCTGATTTTGTAAGTTTGCCCACTAACAAAGAAATGATCAGTCTACAACTTCAATGGTAGGTTTATGTGAACAGTGAGAGACACAACAATAACAAAAAAATCCAGAAAAATGCATTACAAAAAAAAAGTTATACATTAATTTGCATTTTCATGAATGAAATAAGTATTTGATCCCCTATCAGTCAGCAAGATCTCTGGCTCCCAGGTGTATTTTATACAGGTAACGAGCTGACATTGGGAGTCCTCTCAGCTCGTTACCTGTATAAAAGAGACCTGTCCACAGCAGCAATCAATCAATCCAGATTCCAAACTCTTTCCAAGTATGTCAGGGTTACAAGACTATCGCCAAGCAGCTGGGTGAGAAGGTGACAACAGTTGGTGCGATTATT
>NW_018127999.1:605803-613149 GCF_001952655.1 Monopterus albus
AAGGGATCAAATACTTATTTCATTCATGAAAATGCAAATTAATGTATAACTTTTTTTGTAATGCATTTTTCTGGATTTTTTTGTTATTGTTGTGTTTCTCACTGTTCACATAAACCTACCATTGAAGTTGTAGACTGATCATTTCTTTGTTAGTGGGCAAACTTACAAAATCAGCTGGGGTTCAAATAATTTTTTCCCTGACTGTATGTGCACATTGCTGAATTTCTAATGAGCATAACTCATTTGTTTATTATCAAATATTTTTTAAATGCTTGTACCTCTTTAGCTCACCTGGTGCTGACCTGAGCATGTGATGGGTCCCAGTTAACTTTAACAAACAATAGTCAAAATCCAACGTCTGTTGTGGGAGAGCAGGTAACAGAGTATTGACAAACTTTTCATCTGATGATGTTACTTCAGCTTTAAGTTTTTATTTAGCTTCTCAAGATTAGTTTTCTCAATCCTCAGTTTCCTCAGCACTTTTCTAAAACTCTTTGCCTTTGGCACAGGCCCCTGATTCCAGTAGCTGCATTGCTTGGCAGTTTTTCTGTATGTTGAGGAAAAAGAGCAGAACAAGTTTTTGCATGTTGGCTGATGATAACGGTGAACACCAAAACAGTACTCTGTTTTTAGTACTGTACATTCTGTAATATTTTATGCGGATAACATACTTTACTTTCACTATATATACTGTATATACGATATATACTGTAGAACTGTATTGCATAGGGTTGTGATAAATGTCTACTTCAGTAAATAACACATACTGTAAACCAGTTAAAGCAGAGAGAATAGCCTTGACTGTCCCGGGCTTGTGGGAGTCGGCTCCTCAGGTCCCCCTCCTAGCAGAGAATTGCGATTTTGGAGGCGTTATCTTAGTGTTTTGTCATTGATCCCCAGGATTGATCCCAGCCCCCCTTGGGCAACAGACTCTTCTTGTTGATTTAATACTGTATGTTGTGATGATATCACACAGGAGGCTGTGAGTGTTGGACAGTCTTCTTCTCTTTCTTGTCCTTTTCCTGTCCTTTCCTTCCTCCTTTTTCACTTCTATATGAACAAGAATATTGATGATTATGGCTGTCACAGTTTGTCAGGATCACTATGCTTTTTTTTTTCTCCCAATGAAATTAAAAAAAATCTACTTAATCTGTATGACGGCTGAGTGCAACAGTGATCACACCATCCTGAGCATCCACACAACGCCCACAAAGAAACGAAGCCACACAGCCTCATCTCATGAATTTTATATATTTGTGGATGAATCTCCAGTGAGTATTTTACATCTCTCCAATACGAAACCCCTTCCTTGATCTTATACTCATGAGAATTAATCTTGCATTAGCACAAAGCCATTTTACTGCTTCATTGCGTTATTGACTGCCAAATAAGTAATTGCACATAACCAACAGAGAATTCCCCCGACAACCACGAGCCGACAGAGACCCACGCTGATTAAGAACAAACATGTTGCTTGGCGAGAGTGAAATTATGAGAAGTTATTTTTTTTCCTCTGTGCTTTAATGAGGTAACTAATTTACAGTTGTCCTATTTTCATCCTCTCCACCACCTTTTGATAACACACTGAGAGACCTCTCACCTCGTTTTCAACTCAGGGTGATGTGATAACAAGGAGGGATGGAGCTGACATTTGCATCTGCAGCTTCATAGCTCGGTAAGAGCTTGTCTGGCTTTTATTAAAGGGGATATCAATTTGAATATCAGGGTCACTTAGGACACTGAAAATACAAGCTTCCCAGAGCAAAACTAAAATTATCACCATTTCATTGTTTTTTTTTTCTTTTGCTTTTTTTACAGCATGATGCAGTTTATATTTATATTCAGTGTGTGTATGTGTGTGCACCTACATATGTATCTAGTGGTGCTCCCCGTCATTACACACAACCAATAGTGGACCAGTGAGCAACACGGGGCATAATGCAGGCCTACTGGTTGTTGTGCCTTAAATCATGCTGTAATCTGTCTAATCTGAAGGTATTTTAATTATAGTCCGGAGGGGACTGGCTGTTTGAGTGTTAAAGTTGATGCTCTGCACGGCCTCTGCAGGCTAGAGCGTAGAAAGGGCTTCAGTATGTACATGTGAAGTTCTGAAGAAGTTTTTAAAAAGGCTGGCAAGTTTTCATATTTAAACACTGGAAAGCCACTGCTTTGTTAGCTTGCTGCAATAATAACTACTACTATACACTACACACACACACTATACAGTACATGGTACACTTTAATAGTTTTTCAAGATAGCGGTGCCTTTTGGCTTTTGGAGTACTAATAGAGTGCAACACTATGTGATTATTTCCTGAATATTTATCCAATCAAGATCTTTAAATGCAAAAACATAGTTATGTATATAGATGAATCCAGTTTTGAAAGACAGCCTTCTTAGGCATTCATGTCCCAGTTTGTGTTCACCTGACACATTTCCATTGTGGGCTGTGGAGGTCCCCTCTTTGATAGGTAGACGTTGGCCTGGGTTGCACATCCCCTCTTGAACAGTTTTAAAAGAAAATTACTCAAGCAGTTTTGCACTGATGTTAAGAAATTAGGCCTTAAATTAAAAATGACATCTCATTTTTGTTTCTTCCATAATGACTAGAAACAGTGGTCCTCACATGTTCAGTGTAATTTAGATTGGTGTTTCATGGACCCGGCTGACACCCCGGTGTGGACTGCTAAAGTAGTATAAATTCTGTAGAAAACTACCATAGAGGACCAGTGGTTAACATTGGATATGGTTACAAATAACCAACATTAGCTTTCTGAGCTGTAGTAGAGTACCAGTCAGGTTCTCTGTGGCCATCTGTTGATGCCAGTTCATGGCTGACTGAACTAAGCATGTGTTTCTGCAGATTGCTGCAGTGATACAGAGGCTGCTGGCAAGTTAGATAGATTATATTATTAGCCCCCAAGGAGAAATTCCTTTGTTACTGTAGCTATTTTGGAGACTTACAAGCAGTAATATATACAATATACACCATATACACATTGTAATAAAGTAAAACAAAGATTCATAACATACAATATATGTACAGTGCTGCACTGTACATCATACAGTGCAAGTCTGGTGGAGCTGGAGCAGTCTCTTACTGAAAGTGCTCTGCAGAAACTGCTGCGAATCTGAGCATCCACTAGGGATATATTATTGTTCTCAGATGTGAATCGCAAGGAAAGGCCTGGAATATCCGTACATGTCCATGTTCACAGAGGGAATTTCTTCTTCTTTTTCTACATTTTTAAAGAAATCTTGACAGTAGTACCAACAGAGTGGTACACAGCAGACCATTCTTGCTTTCATTAGCACAAAAATTGCTGCATATGCACACAGAAACGTGATTTTCTATGAGTTACTGTACATACTGTATCTGTCTTTATATATACAGACACACATCCAGTTTCCCCTCAAGTTGGGTTTGGCCGTTTTACATATTGTTCCAGAAAAGTTAGTGCTTACAGCTCATTGGAGATCATCCTCTCATGGAGGGCCGCCATAAGGGGTCAATTACAGAGAAGTGGCACTATCAGGTATTAAAGCATTCCCTTTCATCAGCTGGAAGACATTTCTCCGCTTCCATGTTAGCCTGACATCAAGCTCTCAACTTCCCCTTAGTTTTATGTTTCTGACAGATGTAGTTAACCGCTGTGCTCTTGAGAAGGGAAGTGCTCACTTTCTTCTGTGTAGTTTTCTCCAGTAAATCCTGACACAACAAAGTGCTTCACACAGCTGAGATGTTTCCTCAAATAAAGAGTTTTAGGTGCCTATATTAGATTATGCATTCACTGTGGTTTCTATAGGGGAGAGATGGGATGTGCAGCACTGACAAGACCACAGAACTGACAGCAGTACAGTAGCTGGTTTTTCTAACAGTTTGATAGTGCTGGTTCCCCTGTGGTTCAGTCATACTAGTGACACTATACAGTATAAGACACTATATAGGAGTGATTGAATATTGTTCCCTATAAAAAAATTTGCTAAATTATTCAAAAGCTAAGTTTTATTTATTTATTTTTAATCAAGTGTTGTGGTACAACCAACATGAGACCTGTGATGTGTGAAGTGACTGTAAAGTTGCAACAGTATTCACAGATTCCCAGATCAATAAGTCATAGAAAAATGTTGTTAAAACACACATGGTGCCTCTTTTCACTGTAAGATAGAAAACAAGCTACAACACAATTTTCATAAAAGCAACCTGCCCTCCAAGCTTTACCCATAAACACACACTCACTGGACAAATAACACTGGTCTCTGTGCAGCCAGCTGTGAGACGAGTGCACAGGGATGGTCTAAAATGGCGAAAAGAGAGAGCCTAGTGCAAAAAACATTAAGTCACTTCACTTTTATATAGTGCAGTACCATCAAATTCATTTTAGCCATAAGGGGTCTCCTGTTGGTTTTAATAAAACACTTACTTTGATAATGATGTTAACAAATAAAACAGTGTACAGGTACTTCCTCCCCATTTGACTACTCTTGTAATAAAATCCTGAGACCTAGACAAGACCGAGTAAAAATGCGGTTGATTCCAAAGGAAATAAAAACCTTCAAAAAGTGGTCTCAAGACCAAGACCAATCTCAAATACTACAACACTACATGAAGGTGATCCATACCTAACCACCTGCCATCTTGGCCAAACTTTATCCTTAGAGGCAGGAGATCAGAGTTGTTTTCTGAACCTTCATATGGGGTTATTTGATAGGCATCGATCTGCAGTAAATGCCTTTTGAGGTAGAAGGTTAGTAATCATCCAGTTTATAATCTCTCTCAAGTGAAGGCAGCAGCAGAATGAAAACGTGTTAAAACACTCTGAGGACAAACAAAACCCATTTAGATGGCAGAAATAAGAGAGCAGGCGGTTATATTGACAGTAGGATGAAATTTGTTCGACAGAGCTATTGACAGCTGCAGCAACACTAATGAGTCATCGCTGATGTAAACAAGTCAACAAAAATCTAAATGAAAAACCCAATAAACAGTCTTCAGTCTGAATGCTCCCTGGAGGTGAATCTGACGCAGCCTCGACACAGACTTCTCGCTGTCTTAATTACCCACTGAAAGCTTGTTTGATTCTTGAAGAAGAAAGAGGGAGAAATTGAATGAATAACTAATGGTACGGTAATAAAGGAAAAGAAATGGATCTTCATTTCAGTTTATTGCAGAACCTTCTGAAGAATAGAAAAAGACACTTTATTAAATTACTATTTAATAGGCACATCCATCTAAAATCATACATGTGGCTCAATGGCAGCATACTGTTAGTTATATATGATAAGGAGTGATTAAATCCCTGGATTCACTGGCCAGTGTTGGGTGTGGCACTTAAACCAAATGCTCACTGCTCTATCTGCTATATCAATGGGATTATTACCATTTAATCACCTGTGAAAAGTTCCTTTTCATCTGATTGCATAAAGTAGTCCGATGGCAGGAGGCATTTTTTGCCAGTGAGGAAAAGTGTGTGTGTGTGTGTGTGGATGGAGGTACACGTTTGACAGCTTTGCCAAATGATGCTCCTCATATCTCTTTTAATAGAATTTTGTCATAGATATTATGTTGGAAACCTTCATGCATAGTCTCTTTTACTTCAAAAGAAGACTTTGGCAAGGATCAGTTACAGCTAAAAAACAATAGATGACATATTGAAAGTCAGTGCTATTTCTGTTATAAAGTGCCTGAAAGTGTTTTGGGTTTTATATTATTCTGGAATCTCATAAACAAACAATTCAAAGTAAAGTTGAGAAGTTTATTGGGGTGGCTGTGGCTCAGGAGGTAGAGCGGGTAGTGCTCTAACCGGAAGGTTGGCCATGGGGCAGCATGGTGGTTAGTGCTGTCACCTCACAGCAAGAAGGTTCTGGGTTTGAGCCTGTGTGGAGTCTGCATGTTCTCCACATGGGTTCTATGGCTTGTTGAGACAGTTTGGTCTGGACTAAGGTGATGGGCCAACAGATGGACAGAACTACAGTGCACATCCCTGTCCCTAGTTCTAGGGACACTAGAACTGTGAATTACTAGGTTTCTTCTTCCAGGTAGTGCAACAGTTTAAAACCACTGTGTAAGACTTCTAAGCTGACTGTTCAATTTTCATAATTTCTCTCAAGGTGCCTTGGGGGACTAGGAATGAAACCAAGTCAGCTACCCTTCTTTGTGTCTTTATGCTACTCTGTTCTTCCTGACGATTGAAATAAACTCACTTTAGTCTTGCTAGGATAAGACAGAATCCAGAGATGAATACCACTCAGCCTCTTTCTGTCTGTCTATCTCATCTCACATTTTCTCCTCTGGGAACACACTTTTTAAATTTTTCTCATGTGGAATTATTTTTATGTTAATCGTGTGATTGCATTTCTAATGTGGGGGACAATGATTGCAATTAGAGGTTCCTTTTAAGCATAAGAGGGCCTGTGATTGAGAGTATTAGAGGTGATCTTCATCATCTATTATCACAACTATATTTTAAAAATGATTTCATTAACTTGAGGATGCAAAATACATTCTATATTTATACCTATGCCAAGGAGGTTTTTGTTTTATGTCCTATTTGTTTATGTGCAAAAAATATATTTCAAATAAAAGTACAGCTTTTAGTAACAATAGATTTATTTTACAGGCAAATTCTTTTAATCCTTCTTAATGTAGTTTTGCAATTTTATTGCACTGTATGTAAGGTTGCAGTCTAAAATAGTTTCTTGAATCATATTAATTCCTTGGGCACTTGGAACAAGCGACATTATTATGACTATTGTCACATCCAGCAGACAAAAAGTAGTATTAGCTATTTTTCCGTTTGTCCTTCGGAGGAATGTGCAGTAAGTCTTCTTTTTAGCGCTCCTGATTCCTCCAGTTCCTAAGAGCAGGTTTGTCATAAAGACTGACTTCCCTTTGCCAAAACACAAATGCATGAAGTTAAGCTTGTAGATGATCATTTAGCAGCGTTGCTTCCTGTGGCGGTGAGTGAGAGAGTATTTTCTAAAGTGTTCTATTGTTTGTCTGGGCTCCAATGAAGATGAGTTTCCCTAGTGTTTGTGTGGAGAAGACATTTTTATGTTTTGTTTATGGCTGAATTCATAAGATGTTAAAACTGGTCATAATATAACGTTATGGTAGGGAGCGGTGGACAGGTGTGTACCAGTGATAAAAAGGTAAATTCATAGTTATCTTATAGTATGTGTTTCAAAGCCCGTTTTATGTGCTACCCTCAGTTTTAGGATAGAAGTTATGGCCCATTACTCTAAAAATATTACTCCACATGATTTACCTCAAAGGGGAATGGACCAGCATTAAAAGATACAACAGAAAGTCAAGGGTCAGACATTTCAGTTTTTGACAGTGTTT
>NW_018127999.1:613171-621112 GCF_001952655.1 Monopterus albus
CCAAGCTCAGGTGCACAACAATCACCGCATTACATCCTTTAACCATTCGATTCATTGCTAGCAGCTCTAAGCATCAAGGCAGTCTAGTTTCATCAGGATCGCAACAAACAGGTTTTCATTCCCAACCATCACAAGCTGAAAACCGCAGCTCAAGCTCAGTTCACGTTCTATTTGTGATGTCAAGCCTGCTGTTCTTGGTTGACATAAATAGTTTATGACTTGTTCATGTCCTAGCTTGCAGAGCGTCATGGCCTGTGGCTGTACTGTAGGTAATAGCTGTCTCTGTCTTTCTATCTGTGAGTGGACACTCTTATTTGATAGAAATAGCCACTTCACCAGTGCAGACAGTGAGATTCCCAGGTTTTCACAGGTACAGTTGGCCTCAGGGGAAATTGGCCCAGCTATACCTGTAGACTGGCTGGATGCATCGCTCAGCTACTTCTCTTTTTCTCTCAGCTGGATATCTGTGGCTCATTCACCTTGGTGAGAGTGTAGGGCACAGAAAGAGAGATGGATGGAGAGCAAGACGTAAAGATACTTTGTCAGCCAGTCAATCTGTACGAGGCGCAGAAAGGAGCCAGAGAAATAGATGGTTGAAAAGTGCAGCCAGCACAAAAAAGCAGAGGAGCATACAAAGAAAGGAGGCAATAAAAGGGAGGAATGAATTAGTCTGAGAGATGAACTTGCTCTGTCAATAGGACAGGTGACGACACTGGTCACTGCCAATCAGTGCCTGTAAATCCTAGTCCTCACTGTTCAACCTGAGGCATGCCATCTCTAACCTCCTCCTCCTTCGTAGACAGATGGTCAACAAAACCAATTAACCTTGTGTCTCCTCTCAGTCTCTCACCTGCACCACCATTCACTTCTCCATTCAGGCCTGGCCCTGCGGGAAGAGGTTGGCACAGCCTGAGCTTCTCATCAAGAAAAGGCTGGCACCGAAGTGGATTTACAGAGAGCTGAGTTAAGTTGTATCATGTCCTCCAGAGTTATTGGCATCCTTGAAAATGGCAAAGCCAAATAAACAAGAGCCAGAACATCTAATAAGCATCCATTTTTACTGAGCTGAATAGAAGAGCAGTGAGTTGAAAGTTTGATTAAAGATTGCCTACACTGTGCTAAAGGGTTATTTAAATACAAGCAATAAAAATGGATTTGGAGTACAGAATAGGAAAACATTAAAGGAAAGGAAAGGTACAGTTTAAGACAGTTAGACATTAACACAAGCAGCGAGCAGGTGATTTTCTTTTCGTGTTTACACAGTGGCGCAAAAGAAAAAGGTTTCTTTAAAGTGATACGCTTTTCAATCTCACAAAGATCTGTGATATAATTATCCTTATAGCTGCACACAATTTAATTCCCTCTATTTATTTGCGGCCTAATTTCATTCATTATGACAGCCTGTAATTTGAGTCTGGGCGGAGGCCGAGATATCTGCAGCCATTTTCATGCTGCCATTTATTGCTAACATTCATTTAGAATCAGAATCAGCTTTATTGGCCAGGTGTGTTGGACACATGAGGAATTTGGCTCTGGTACAGTGGCTCTCAATGTGCATGTGCATGTCCTGTAAAGCAGCAAATAGACAAGTAAACTATAGAAGGTCAAGAACAAAAAGGAAAGAAAAATACTGTGCAAACAAGAAAAAGGAATGTGCATTAGGAAAAAATAAAGTACTTATAAATAGAGAACTATATATACTGTACACACAGTTTAGATGCATTTTCCAGATAGATATATATATACAAAGGTGTTTTTACAGGTATCGCACTGAGGGCTGTCGTTGTGTTATACAGTCATGGGTTAAGTGTTCACCAGAGCGACTGCCTGGGGGAAGAAACTGTCCTTGTGCCTGGTTGTTCTGGTGCACAGTGACCTGTAGCACCATCCAGATTTAGAAAACTTGTGCACACTCCTCCAGTCATATTAAAAATCTGTGCACATTACAGCCAGCTCTGTGCTGAGAAGAGGGGACAGACATGGGTGATGGCAACTGGTACAAGTGGGTATTGTTTGTTGGTAGAGGAAGAAAGTTGAGAAGAGAGATGACAGCATCAGCTTAATGTGTTTTTTTCTCTCTCTCTCTCTGTCTCTGTCAGGCACACACACCAACACCGTGATACTGACACCCACATGTCAAAGTTTTTTTGACACCAGTACACACACACAGTGATGAGAGTGCGAATGAGACTGAGATGAGAGGATACTAATAGAGTAGCACCTGTCAGCGGTTGATAAAAGGGCTCAGCGGGTTACCAGATGTCACCGACAGAGCTAAGACAGCAGTTAGATTGTATGTAATACCGAAAAGAACATAAGCAGAATCCCCTGTGTCATACGTTTAATGTGAGCATGAGCTCAGTTCAGAACTTCTCTTTCCTAAGTCTATTTCCAGTTTAGAGCTACTGGTAAAAAAGAAGGCAAGAGCTGCAGTTTCAAAGTTTATGCCATTAATAACAGAAATGGAATCACCCAGGTGCACAGACAGGGAAGGTATGTGACACCGTTCATACCCTGAGACAGCCTCACCATCTTTTAAGAAATACTGATAAATTTGTACACCTGGGCAACGAAACAGCCACACAAACGCTCATATCCACACCTATGGGCAGTTTAGAGTCACTATATGTTAATGGTGTCATTGGTTATTTTCCATTCTCCTGTTGCAGTGACCCAGTTTAACCAAAAGTATCATGAAAATTTGATTTTATTTATCAATAATCAATGAAAAGGAATGAAAACTCTCCCATGGTGGGCTAATTTGATGCGTTTGAAACCGGGACACCAATTTTTTTCACACCTCTTTTGTAGACGGGGAAAGATATCTGCTGCATGTGTCCCATCCCTTATTAAAGATCCTGCTCTGCTGAAGTACACAGAAGACTAACGCGGTGCCAGACTTACTGTCTGCATGCATAAAATGAACACACCAAAATAATTTTCTACAAGTTTCCTACTACTACAATTCAAATTTACACCAATCGTCCTCGGTGTCAACTTCCTGTCAGCATTCATGTACCAAAGTGCATCATACTGACCTCAGAGCTCACCATGGGGACAGAGACCACCAAAAACTGGATTTACTCTATTTCCCTCTCTTGAACAGTCATGATTGAAACATAAAATCCCTGCATGAGAATACTGCTGTAGCAAAGAAGAGATAAATATTCATGCTCCTTGGTCTCGGTCGGTGCGGAGCTCATCAAAATGTGTCAGTAATTAATCTAATAAGCTGAAACATGATTTTACTGGACAGTACATTAAATCTTTCCTCATCATTTTTTTTTTCAGACAGTGAAGCAGCTGCAAGGGGCATGGTTGCTATTATTAAGAGAGATCTTATTCATCATTTTAAATCTTTAAAGCTTTGAGATGAATACAGATGAGGAGGAACCTGTAAAATTGCAGCTAAATGCTACCTTCCCTGACAAGGACGCAATACATCAAAAAACATCGCCCACTAATTCTAGTTCCTGCTGTATTTTAAAGCAATAAGAGCACTTGCCAAGGCTGACCTGTGCTGCTTCCAAAGAAAACAGACAAAGAATTTTAAAAAGTCATGCAATATTTCCTCTGGTATCTAATAATAACACCTGAAGCAAAACAAACTCTCTTAGATTGTACTGATGTTAAAATGCACATTTCTGCAGTGTAGCTTTCCTTTCCAGCTGCTGCAACAGCAGTCCCACTTCTTATTCTTAATGATGCAAACATCATTAGAACTTGGAGGTGTTTAAATAAAAAGCTTTGCCCCTGGCATCCAATGAAATTATACAAATAGCTCCTTAAGGTATTTTCTCTTATTCATTAAGAATTCTCTCTTGCCCTCATTTTTCGTCCATTCTCCTCTTTCTCTTCCATCGCTGCAAAATATCATAATGGGAATGAGTGAAGTCATCTCATCAATAGCTTAATGTAAAAATAAGACTTGATCAATTCCTTGTATTAAAAAACATTTAAAAGATCAAGCTGATGATATTCTTTATTTACTTACTGTATTTTAACATCTCATTAAAAGACCATGAATGAATTGACCCTTAAGGCCATGACACACCCAGCAGCCAGTCACCCTTGTCTTTGCGGTGTGTTCCACATCATTGGCACTAGTCCGACTCTGTCAGCAGCTTTTCAGCCAATTCACCATGTTGAATCGGTGGCAGACCTCGTCGGCAACACAGACGATTGGTTGTTCAGCTTACCAATGTACTAGAAGAGAACACTCTGGGGAAAGCCCCTTCAGCCTGTCACTGTACTCTCCACGACTTCACCCATTTAGTTCTTTCCCTTTTTGAATGGCAAATATAGATACTGCCACCTGGTGGTAGGGGGAGTTATTGTTTTACAGTGCTGTGTATCTCTCTCCCCTCCTGCTTTTACCCTCCTTTCCTCACCCCTTTCCCTCCTATTTATATTTACAGTGGGACTCCCAGCAGCTCCATTACCACAGGTCAAGGCACTCGGAATGGAAAGAGGGATTAACTCTGAGTAATTAGAGAAGTGAAATTCCCTGGCTGTGCTTATTATTCTGCCCTCAGTCTTGTTCCGGGGTTCACCTAGTAAAATATGAATGTACATTCAGTATTTAACATAAGGACATCAAAGTGGGCCGAAGCCTCAGTGCTGGGAAAAGGGAAGAAAAATTAGGCAACTTTATCTCATGGTAGGAGCAGACTTTACTCCTGCGGGTGCTAAAAATCTGCAACTTCCTCAACATTTACTATCATTATTTCTGGTTTTCTGAGGGCATCACTGTTGGTAAAATCCTACATTTCCCAAAAACATTATTTGTTGTGTGCAAATCCCAGATCATCCGTTTCAGAAAGTTACTGAAATGGTTGGACACAATGATTAGAGTACTTTGCACAGTTGCAATTTGAGATCAGAGGCTAATGACTAGACTTTACATACTTATGTTTTTTCTCCGTCTCTTGTCCTCACCACTTATACTTAAAGGCAAATGATGCCAATGAATAAAGGCTTATTTTTACAACACAGCTTTATGTTTAAGTGTGTATGCAAGGTTCTGATCTACTGTGGCCAATACTTTCCTTCTTTTAGCTGCAATACTTTCAAGATATTGATTATCTTTTAAGTTTATCTCTGTTTATATCAACTGTAGTATCTTCTGGGAAGAATTTCCAGACCTGAGCCTGACATAAGTCAATTACAGCTGATGTGTGAACAGTCCTTTTCACAGCCGTTGCGTTATTTTGACATGTCACAGCAGTAAAGGCACAGGTGTAATGAATGACATTAACGATGATACGGTTTCATTAAGGTGTGTCACTGAACCAGATTGCCATTACTAACATTATTAGCAGCACCTGTCATAGGAAAGCCATATGTCATCTGAGAGTAAAGGTCTTGAAAGCAAATTAAGTTATTTTCTCCTCTACGGGATCCTGAGCTGCATTAATATGGAAAGGTCCTATACAGTAAGTAAATCTGACCTTAATATAACATCCATTTACTTAAAACCATTGTGACATAGCCATATCATGTTTTGCAGTTTGCTATCGCATTTTATCTATGCCACATCTGTGGCATTCGACAATACCAACAGGAATGTTTGAACCCTGTGCAGTGAATTTGTGAGTGGTTGTGTGCATGATGAGGAGGTATAATCCTTGTCTATGTAACCTGATGTAATGCTTCCCAGCAGTTGCTAAACAGCATGCATCCTGTCTAAACCAATCAGCATTTCAACATGAAATGAAGTTTTATGATGTTACTGAAGGACGCCTGAGGCCCAAACAATCAACAACCACTGCCATAATTTTCCAAGGTGCGAGCGTGTATGAGTGTAAGGTGGTGCAGCAGAGCCGGTCTCTACTACTCGACTGCAGCAAACACAACCTGAAACCAATTCTCTTGATTAGCTTTTTCTGTTCTGGCTTGCTCCTTCCATATGATGAGAGGCATTTTGAGTGACTCCAAACAGCCTGCAGCAATGAGAAGCAATGTCACGCTCATTTCAAGGCTGGAGTGTTGCTACCATGTATCACTTAATTTTCCAAGAGCAGTGGTAATGAACAATATTGTTCAACATGTAACTTAAATCAAAGAGCTCGCATTTTCATGACTTTTTGTGACCGTAACATTATTATAAAACAATACCAACTGACAAATTTCAGACGTGATACTAGTACAATAAGTACACTGCCCTAATTTTAACTGTGGAGCCGCTACACACATTTGAAACATGCTGGAAGTGAAACTGTCAGGGCCGCTCGGCGGCTGCTGCCTCTCCTCCATCTTTTTCTCCTCTGCTCTCTCTATCATGTGGGCTCTGCACCTCAGCTGTGTTGCATTCCAGTAATTAGCAACTGGTTGGTCGATACACACAGCTGGGGTGCATCCCGATGATTACCTTCGCCTCCTTATATAAACCTCTGGCAGACGCTCCGGTTTTGCCGGAACATTTACATAGTAACGCGGACTGTACATGTTGGTAGAATGCTACGCTGACAGACACTGTGCGTTTTGGCTTGACTCTACCACACTACCTACGCGCTACGCTCATTAACACTACACTACATATAATACATATCCAAGTACCGTACTTTCCCATGTTATGTTCTTTTGATACTTTGTGTTCACTTTATTTACCTGCTACCGTCATGTTTTCCCCCCTAGCACCTGGGTCTGCAAACTTGAGTCCAACCTCAGTCCTCCCTCACCCTCCTGGTGAGGGGGGCTACCATAACAGAAACAAGGCATTTGCTGACTAAATTCCAACCAAACTGCAATTTTGGAATTAAACGAATGATTTCAAATTTTGGAAACTTAATGTTGGATTAGATTTTTAGCCACCTGGGGGTATAAGAAATCCACAACAGACAACCTGAAATACAGATATTTTCTATTCTGTACAAGCATCTGTGGTCCCCGAACAGTGACCCCCTCATCATTTTCCAAACCAATTGAGAGAGACCAAACCAGAGCTAAAATATTGTTTGAACTGAAGACTTACAATCATCAGGTAAACAAAATCACAACTCTAAATGAAAGCTAATTTTGCTCTTGTCTGGATGCCGTAAGGTCTCTGGTGCCTGTCGTGGTGGAAATCCCCAAACCCAGTGGTGGACACCGGAAGTAAGGGATGCCGTCAAGCTGAAGAAGGAGTCCTTTCGAGCTTGGTTGGCTCGTAGGACTCCTGAGACAGCTGACGGGTACCGGCAGGCCAAGCGGACTGCAGCCCGGGTGGTTGTGGAGGCAAAAACTCGGGTCTGAGAGGAGTTTGGTGACGCCATGGAAAGAGACTATCGGTCGAAGAAATTCTGGCAAACCGTCCGGCGCCTCAGGAGGGGGAAGCAGTGCCCTGCCAAAACTGTTTACAGTGGAGGTGGGCGGTTGTTGACCTCAACTGGGGACATCGTCGGATGGTGGAAGGAATACTTGAGGATCTCCTCAACACTAGCGTCATGTCTTCCGATGAGGAAGCAGAGGCCGGGGGCTCGGAGGTGGACTCGTCCATCACCCAAGCTGAAGTCACCGAGGTAGTTGAGAAGCTTCTTGGTGGTAAGGCACCGGGGGTGGACAAGATCCACCCTGAGTACCTCAAGTCTCTGGATGTTGTGGGACTGTCTTGGCTGACATGCCTCTGCAACGTCGCATGGTGGTTGGGGACAGTGCCTCTGGACTGGCAGACCAGGGTGGTGGTCCCTCTTTTTAAGAAGGGGGACCAGAGGGTGTGTTCCAACTATAGGGGATCACACTCCTCAGCCTCCCCATGAAAGTCTATGCCAGGGTACTGGAGAGGAGAATTCGACTGATAGTTTGAACCTCGGATCAGGAGGAACAATGCGGTTTTCATCCTGGCCGCGGAACACTGGACCAGCTCTATACCCTCTTCAGGGTGGTGGAGGGTTCATGGGAGTTTGCCCAACCAGTCCACATGTGTTTTGTGGATCTGGAGAAGGCATTCGACTGTGTCCCTCG
>NW_018127999.1:621787-632732 GCF_001952655.1 Monopterus albus
CGGCTGAGGTGGCTCAGGTATCTCCTGGGCGCCTTCCTAGGGAGGTGTTCCGGGCATGTCCCACCGGGAGGAGACCACGTGGAAGACCCAGGACACGCTGGAGGATTTACAACCTGCTTCTTGTCAGGTCTGAATTACTGTATGTGTGAAGCTAAATCTGCCAGCTGCTCTGACAATATATAGAGATACAGAGCACAATGAGAGACGTAGGACGAGGTGACAAATCACCACTTAAGCTTCTGCTGCATGGATGTCTAAACACGTAACTGCTTGCTGACACACTGCCATAACAGTTATTTTATTTATTGAGCCCAATAGCACAAATCACTAGTTTGCCTCAAGAGGATCTGCATTCTGTATAGCATCTGACATCCTCTGTGTTTAGACCCAAAAACGTAAAAATACCTCCCACCTTTTTAAGAAATGGGCAAACCATCTCAGTCAAAAACAAAATCTTTTGGGCTCTTTAGTTGCCAAATGTTCCACTAACTAGTTGCTAACATTGTCCTTCTTGCCATTTGGACCGGGGCTGGCCACGTTTCCACTTCCAACCATTTTCACTGTGCATTGCACTGTGGCTCAACATTATATACACAAATCAAGCACATTTTGTAAAATGTATACTTTCTCCTTTTTTTGACAACACAGATATTGTTTGTGTTTTCTTGATGAGAGCAGTTGATAAAGCATGTTTATGAGAATCTGTCCTGTCTGTTCTGGTTTGATTCTTCTCTGTCTAGTGTATCAGTTCCACATCATTGCAAATGATTCATGAATAAAACCTATGCAAAAGAACATACATACATTATAAAGTTGGTCTTGCAGCTCTGTGATTACATTACTTGCAGTCATGTACTGTGCTCTGTTGTCATCTACCTGAGTGTAACACATTCCTTCCTTCCCTGCCAGTCTAATCCCTTTAGCTCTCTGAACTTACTACCTACTGAAACAGATTGTTTCTTGCCCTCAACACATACACAGCACGCAGCACTGGACTATCTGCCCATAGGTGTGTAAGATCAGAGAGTCATCCGTGGCAGGTACCCCACGCTGTTTGCCCCAGAAGATGGAATTACCCAGACAGCCATGGAGCGCTCCAAACGGGGGAAGAGGGAAGTTGTAATGCTTTTATAGCAACGCCACACTGCATTCATTGCCTCACCACAGCAAAGATTAACTTAATCTCATGTCACTATGGCAGTGGAAATGTCTCGTCCTGAAAGTTTATTCTGACAGGATTAAAAAATAAATAAAGGAAAAAGAAAAACATTTGACTTTTTTAAGCAGACTGTATCCAAGGATAAAGTGAATTTCCTCCCAAAATAAAAAGTAGGGGGCATGCTGGGAAAATCTGCAGGGTGTGTCTTTGTGTCCACCTGTGTCTGTCTCTCTTATTTAGGGAAGACAGACTCCTGTTGTCTGAATTTGCATTTAGATTCCTACAACCCAGAAGGCCAAATCCAAGTCATGGCTATTGCCTTCTTGAGGACAACATGTTTCCATAATCGCTGCTGGTTAACAATACAGCATTTGTTAACAGTTCTGTCTTCTGTGCTTGTCCATAATAGCGTTCCCCAAAGTTGTCCTCTTCTTTTTTGATAGTTTCTTTGATTTTAATTCCTCTCAGCACAAAAACTGCGTTTTCCTTCATTTTCTCATACTTTTGCCTCTATTTCTGTTTCAACTCATGAAAACCACGTCATACATTGCCCCTTCTCTGCCTCTACTTCCCTTCCTTTCCCCAAGACCTGTTGTAAAACTATTCTTTTTGTCTTTACTTTGCATCCATTTCCCTTTTTACATTCACTTTCTATTCAACAGCAGCTCCTCTACTTTCTCATTTTCTTCTCCATCAGTGATTTCACCTCCTTCACTACTTCCTCTCCCTCTTTTCCTTCACCTTGCTATACAGCTTTCCCACAAAAAGAGATGAAAATACTTCTCCCAAGTGTCCTCTACCACCTATGATTTCTGCTTGCCTTTCCCCAAACTCCAGGACACCGAAAGGCAGCCATTTATCATGGCTGCAGAGCTAAATGACGTGGTCTGAAAAGTATTGAGGCGGTCATAAATCTTAAACGCATGGGGGGTATGTTTCAGTCTGCGCAGAAAGGGTCAGGAAACATTCAGCACCGTGTTCATCACAACAGGACTGCAGATGGCATGCAGAGTTGGGCTCAAATCCAGAGCTAATTACAAATGGGACTTTTACTAAAGCATAAGCAGAAAACCTGATCATCTCCTCCTCAGCATTCATCATAAACAGAAATAATCTGCTGAAGGTTAGTCAAACATGGGGTAAAGAAAAAGTCAGATAGGAAAGGATTCTTAATAATGCAGATGTTTTATGGGGAAAGAATTCAAAATGTTTGTTAGGCCACAAGGGTGCCCATATTTTCTACCATTTACTTATGGTATCTTCAACGCACCAACCGGCTCTATAATAACACAAAATCACTGCTAACCAGGGCTGTAATGCAGGACAGAATCACCAAAACTAAGTTTTCAATTATTTGTCATAATAAAATTTTCAGAAAAACTTGTTTCACAGATTATATGAGAATTAACTCAGGGAAACGTGTTCGTGGATTACGCAGATACCTCAGCTCATGTAGGTAAGTTGTGTAAAGACAAAGCATCAGGGCGCTGCAGAGATCATCAGTTATCAGGTGGCCTGGTGTCATATATATATATATATTGATTTTGTCCACTGACTGTGACCTCTGACCTCTGCTGAGGGAATGTATTGGAAAGAGGTGAAGCTGAACTAATCAGTGACCACACACTGAAAACTCAACTGGAAAAGAAAAGGAAATGGCACTGAACAGTGATGAAGTCTGCATGCTGCTTAAGATTTCTGAAGCACATATTCCCCTGCACACCACACAAACCTTCTTAATTGGTCCTTCAGCCCTGTGTTATGTAGAACCTTTGTCTTTTAACTTTTTCACTGTTAATAAAGTAGCATCCTAATCCAGGACTTTGTAAACCCTTGCTTATAAATATCATACACAAATAAAAAAAGAGATCAGATGGTTGCAGGTTGGCACTGACAAAGAAACTTTCTTAGCAATAATGCAGCAATGACTTCATGTTAGCACCGCTCCTGCTGCACTTATTTGCAAACGATGCCACAAAATACTACTAGTAGTGCTGCTGCAGGTCATGAGGGATTTTCCAAGCACCCCACTTCCTTGCAGCTTTAACATGAAGGCTCTGATTTTTAGATCCTATTGTACCTACTGTCTTCACTGCTAATTTTGCTGTGAGACTTGCAACTAGTGTGTTCAATCACCATTCAGATTCACTTCAGGTAAATGCAATAAATATAGACGCTGGAACCTAAATGCCAAATTTCAACACTGCAAACAACTAAATGTCTAATTACACACCATTCATTCATACCAGGCATATAAATAGTCCTAAAACCTCATGTATAACCAACATTTCACAGTCACCTAATATGATTTTACCACATTCAGAGACTTATCACTATGCAAAGTGCCATCACCTCTACTACAGCACACGTTGCTTTTTGCATCTTAAACTGTGTTTGTGAAGATGGCATTTGCTGGATCTCTTTACTAATGTGTTTCTCTCACCACACCAACATGATGTAATTGACACAACACTATTAAACACTCTGAACATTGTTCTCCCCATATCAGCTCTGCCTGCTGTGTGTCCTCTTCATTATGTGTCTCTGTTAACTACTCCATCTTGAGCACTTAAGCAGAAGTGAGAGCTCTCACATTCCACTGAGAGAACAGAAACGAGAGTCAGCAGATGAATGCCAACCACTGGATTAAAAATGTTAATTGTGTTCGAGCTGGGAAGAGCATCTGGAGTGCTGATGATCATGGAATCATGTGGTATGATCAGATCCTGGTACCCCGTCAGTATCTCTTTCAAATAATGCGCACATTGTACAGCACGTTTCCATTCAGTCGATGAAGTGCCAACAACAGGTTCACATTCTAATCAAAGACCACTCTTTTATTCAGGATTTTAGTTTAATTTGTTACCTGTCTGTAGGTGCCAAGATTGTTTTGTGTGTTTGTCCTGTCCTTCTTTTCTACACTGCAGAATCTACACAGTATGGTTGCACATAATCATACTGTATCTGAAAGGCTGTGTCTGTTTGTGTTGGCATCTGTCATTCTCACTAATAACAACTGGCTCCTTTCTCAGCAAGCCTACACCTGCCAGCTTTGTTGGTGCACTTGCTAGCCAATCCGCTGCAGATACTGCTCAGTGTCACTCATTACTGAGAGCTGCCAGCAGGAAAGAGGCAAAGCTTCCCTAAGTGTTTGTGCTCACAAAATCAGGAACCAGGGCAAAACAAAACACTGACCCATTCATCCATTATCTACACTGCTTATTGCAGAACAGGGTCGCGGGGGGCTGAAGCCAATCCCAGCTGACACGGGGCGAGAGGCGGGGCACACCCCGGACAGTTCGCCAGTCTATCACAGCAAAAATTTGACCCCCCAATGAAAATCAAAACATATATTGTAAATACAAAAGTTGGTCAAAAAAGGACAAACATAAACAAACCGAAAAAACTGGAACAATTTTACTGTATATTGCAACAGTCTACATCAGAAAAGCATCGACAGCAGCACTGCTTACACAATATGCTAAATCAGACGGGCATCAGTCTAATATGTCTGAGTGGACTGACCCCCAACCCACCCCACAGTCTGTCAGCTGTGTTGGGGAAATGTCTGCACTTTTACAGAAATCCATGTCTGTATTAATGATGGATTCGAACCATGAAAACTGTCTGTAGCAATGATGAAGAACCTTGATTCTCTATTCTTGACCGTGCAGGGAAATCACTTCAGATTTGGCCATGAAGGTGGATCAACAACTTCTGATAAATCTGCAGGTGAACGCAGGCTGACAGGGAGACAGGGTTGGCTAGGCAAACCTTGGCATGGAATAATGAGTCTGAAGAACTGGACCAGGTGGACTCATTCAGTGGCGTTTGTTCCTCCTCAACTCGTGCTTCTAAGAACTTTGGCGGGCATTTTACAACAGCTGAACATTTTGCCAACTTTGCTTCTGTGTTGTAGAAATCTAGATGCATTTTTAGAATATTCCATGCATCCATTTCGATTAAATGCATAATATACAAAGACATGTAAGACCATTCTTGAAACTGCCTCCATTCATTTTTATATTGTCAAAGTGCCTTGAACTTAGGGAAAGTACATGCATGAATCCAAAACTGATCACCATGGGCAGAAATGTATACAATTTTGTATACAAATTATTAATTTTGGTACAGCCCTTTAAAGCACTAGCTCTCAAAGTTAAACCAGAGGGGTCACAAGATGATCAACACAAATGGTGAATTTTCTGAATGTGTTTACAATCTACAACCTTTTGTCATCAAGCCTTACTGTAGAATCAAGTGAAATGTTACAAATGGACAAAACTCACTCTGAACTGCTCATTAACATGTGGAATAGAAGCTCACAAGAAAATGGTTCTTTGGTTGAACTGATCACAGGTCATAAAGGAAACCACTGCTTTAAGGTACATAGTTAAAGCTGCAGAAACTGATTTTTTTACTGCCTGAACACATGCGACATAGGCAGAGCCAGCTGTGTGTGTGTCCACACATAATCTGACCAGAGTATTAATGTGTTTGATCCTATCTGAATTTAAAAACTACTACTACACACACTGTGCACACACTTACACACATACAGACTCACAATAAGCATCAGGCTGCTGTCATAACTGCATGTCAAGAGCTGAATAATGGATGGCAACAAAGAGAGACAATTACTAAACAGCTTGTCAATTCAATTAGCCTACTGTTTTAATGGCTTAATCACAGTCAATCCACCCACCGCCTCACTTAACTATTTTCACAGGATGGCAGGAGAGAGAAGAAGGGGGGGTGAAAAACACAAAGCAGTTCCCCAGAGGAGCTGTAGATGAAAGAGGAGGAGGACAGAGAAAGGAATGAAGAAGGAAATGAATGGGTCTGAGGTGAAAGAAAGATTTGGAGAAGAGGAATTAGTAAGAAAAAGAGAAAAGGAAGCAAGGCAGGAGGAAGAGAAGGAAACTAATTAACCCAAGTAGGAAAGAGGAGAAGAGGGAGTGTGAACAGTGGTAGGGCTTGTCTATGCAAAATGAATGGAAGCAGACAAGGTGGCAATAAAGAGAGACGGGAGAGCAGGCTCTGAAAGAAAGAATGGAGGAAAAAGATAGTAAGAAGGTCAAACAGTCAGTAACTGAAGGAAGGACTTAAAAAAAAGACAAGATTAGAGATTAGACAGAAAAGGGTGCATACAGAGAAGGGAGGCCAAAAATGAGACAATGGCAGAAACAAGAAAAGAACCTAAACATAGCACTGGTTGTATTAGGAGGAACAGAATGAAATAAGGAAGGTGGACAGAAAGACAAAGGTAAAGGTAGAAGAAAGGCAGAATGTGAGAGACAACAGAAGGAAAAGTGTCTGACATGGAGCAGCTGTTAGTCAGCATACAGTGAGAGGAGGCACAGAGGACGGCTGTCAACACCCGGCTAGTCCGATCTGCCTGGACGAGCCCCTAAAGGGACATAGCTCCCTCTGTCCTCGCTTCATCTATCCCAAACACATTGTGGGATTTAAAAGCACCTGCGGGTACCTGGAGACATTCAGATGCATCATGAACACATGTATACACACGTGTATTGTGTCGATGAGAGTAAACTACTTTTCTACGGGGCAGTTGTCCCAGGTTAATGTGATTATCGGGGCATTTTACTGGTGTAGTTTTAATGAATTATGCATTTACCCTAGTTGGAGACCTGTACTGGCAGGTTCATAAGACTCATGTTACCTGGTCAGTTGACATGAGAGCAACATGATTCAACTTTTTCAAAGGTGTGACAAAAAAGCTTTATCACCCACATCCTAGTTCGTAAAAGCAGAAAATATCACCTTTTTTCTTTAAAGATTTGTGTCTTATTTCTTTCACTTAATTTCCCTAAATTTTAGTAATAGATAGTTTTCATTAGAGGCTTCAAGTTTGCAATGTGTGCAGCGATTGTTGTTAAACTTCCTGATCCGGCCTGCAGAGGCAGTGCTGAGAATCACCTCTGACACTCAAACACCTGCAGGTCCCCTCTTGGCTAAAACTAAATTAACTTCACCAGAGTGTCCTAGACATAATTATAGTATGATTTAAGGCATGATCACCAGTAGACCCCCCTGTTAACTCACCAGTCCGCTACTGGATATGAACGCAAGCACACACACAAACACAGCATCCAGTTTTCTCTCTCGGTAGCCACAGCAGGCTTTGACTGTAACACAGAAACATGTTTTAAATACCACCTAGAGCTCACACACAAACAGGCTCTCATACCCATAGACACTTCATCTTCGTCACATACTGTCTGTGCTTCTATTTTCTCTCCAGCCTCCTTCCAGCCAATTCCCGCTCTCATTTTTCTCCACAGTTAATTCTTCATAGCTTCATGACAGTCAGTCCCAACCGGTCCTATCTCACTCACCACTCTTGGCTCTATTCCTCTCTGTCTCCTTCCACTCTTAACTTACCTACATCATCGACACTCTCCTTCAAAGTCACCAGTCAACCTAAGTTGCATGTCTTTGGACTGTGGGAGGAAGCCAGAGTACCTCACACAAGGAGAACACATACACAGAACGGCCCCGGGTCGGACTCGAACACATCAACTTCTTGCTGTGAGGTGACAGCATTAACCACTATACCACCACACTGCACGCTTGTGAAGAATACTTGGTGTTAATAGTTCTACAAGCATACAGATTCTTAAAATATCTTAGACATATATAGCAAGGTGCTCCAAATGTTATTGTGTTACGGGCTTGTTTACATTGCTGTTTCAGTGGAAGACTAGATGCCCTGATAACACAATGTCCTGAATATGATTTACAACAGTAGCTGCAACAACAACAACAACATCACCACCACTCTCTGTTAAAAGAAGCACTGCAGCCACTGATGAGGCACCTTTAGAAAGGCTCAGCTCTGCAGCAGTGAGACGGTGGACTTACTGACCAGCTCCCAGGTGTGAATGTGCAGACTCTGCCCCACTGAGTGACCTTAAATGCTACAAAAATAAAACCAGCACCACATATTTTTTCTTGGAGACTGTTAGTTTTGAAAATCAGCCCACAGGAGAGGTGATATGACAACTACATGGCTCAACTGTGTCCTGTGCAGACTGAAAAATAAATCAAAAAACAGGGAGGAAAAAGCACAACCTGCGACTTCTCAAAGAGCAATGCACTAATTTAAAGCAATAAAGTTCAACAATGTTTAGTAAAATTTCAAGTTCAAGTTCCAAGGTACATAGAACTCAAAGGCAGTGTAGGTGGTAATGAAGTTGCACCACCTTTTTAGTTTTTCTTTTTTAAGTTTTCCTGAGTGATGCTTCATCTTTAGCTTTCTCTGTCATTCATGTCTCCAGCTTGTTCCTGCTAACAGACAACTTTGGATTTTGTTACAAACGTTGTCTTTGCATGCTGCTTTGATCGGCGCAGAGTAGAAACAAAGCCACCTGAGTCCTTCGCATCAGTCACTTTGAGCTTTTACAGCCAGAATCTAACTTTGGGGACAACTGTGGTTCAGTGGGTAGAGCGGTCGTCCCCCAACCAGAGGGTTGGAGGTTCGAATCACGGTGCCTGCAGTCTACATGTCAAAGTGTCCTTAAGCAAGACACTGAACCCCCAAGTTGCCCCTGATGGTTAGAGCCATTGGTGTGAACTGGTGCCGCAGATGGCTGCCTCGGTTCTGTACCAGAAACAAATTCCTTGTGTGTGTAACATACTTGGCCAAATAAAGGTGATTATCCTTATAGTCACTAGATGTCACCAAACTATAACAGTTTGTTGTAATAACCTGCTTACACAAACAACTTACAAAGTCATATTTTACAGGAGAACAGTCTCATTTAATCATACCTGGGCAGTGCCATTCTATTACTCCAATTTCAAGTATTTGAAACTTGTCCTGCCCCAAAAAGGCAACTCATTTCACAAGCCATTCTTTTTGTTTGTTTGTCTTTCACACTGTGTTTGTAAGGATGCATTTGAGTCATGTGAAAACGGTTAAGAATGTGTTTTCTGGCTCAAATCTAAAAAAGAATTGAGATGCACCAGGTGTGTGTATTATTTATTCACACTACCACCAGTTAGATCTTAGTGTACATATTTCAGCGATGAGGTCCTATTTGCTATTTGCTCAGACTAGAGGAACAATACATTGTGCTATTTGAGATGCACAGAGCTAATTTTAGATTTTTTTTTTACTGATCACCAGAATCAGGTTACAACCACTAAAAGAGGTAAATCTGTATTCCCCCCTGGCGTTGAATTGTCATCACATTTACAGAAACAGCTAACAGTGTAAACAAAACCACACACTGTGAGTAAGCCCCAGTCCCTGAGGCTGGAACACATGGCGGCTCTAATAAGTGATTACATATTAATGACTTGATTTTAAGCAACTGTCTGAACGCATTTACATGCTGCCATTTAGCTGGCTGCCTCTAATATACCTGTCCTTATGAAGCTAATGCTTGGCTTCTTTCCTAGCTCTGACCTGCCTCAGGTGACTGCCTTCACACAGCTATGAAAATGTCCAGCCCTCCCTCTGTGTGTTTATTTTTCTTACTAGCATCTGTTGGATGGCAACCGCACATCATGCCCCCACAACAGCTGCCATGCTAACGTGGAAACCAGAAGTAGTCAAGGCGGCTCTAATAAGTGATTACATATTAATGATGTGACACCAACTTCTCTGGAGTGGATTTTCCCAGGTCTCCCAGCAGCCACAGCTGGCAAAATGATGGAGGTCACCTGGGAACTGGTCAAATACACAGAGAAATCTCAACAGCACATCACTGCACGAGGCCAAAGGCAGGACAGCATTTGTTCTTTTAACACAGGACTCTGTCTTAGACTTTCAGCAAAGCTATGACATGAGCAATGTAAGAAGCAAAAAGAGCCCACCTATCCCTCAGTGGTTTTGTTTCTTTCAGAAAAATAAAGATAATCTAAAATGGTTTTCACCTGAGGTTTATGTTTTTATGTATGAAAACATGAAACAGTGGGATGCACTACATACTGAACTAGGCACAGTGTGCGTGGGATGTTGGCAGATTGAGTGCCACTGCTGACCTATGTCGCAGATCTCCCCATCTGTCTCCCCCATTTCCTGTCCCCCTCTTAGGGACCTACTTTCAAGTACATATATGTAATAAAGTGAAAATGACCCCAAAAATTGTATTATTTAAAAACACACACACACACACACACACACACACAAAACTGTTCAATCTCCTGTTGCTAGAGAAGTGTTTACAGTACATTTAGATGCATTCAATTCAATAGGAAAGTGTGTCCTGTACATGATGAAAGAAGATTATTTAAAATAGCGTGTTGTAGCTTTGGCTCTTGCATTTTGCACTGACTGGGTATGGGGGGTTATTTTACACAAAATTCAAAAGAAAATGGAAAAAAAAACAGGCATTTTCCAAGTGGAAACGACAATTTACAACTAGGAAAATGCCGTTTTTCATTTTCATTTCCTTTTGAATTTTGGGTAAAATAATCCTCCATAACTTGGAGCCTGTCCCATAAACATGCTGAAACAGCTTAAAATAACCTCTGGGGTTTTTTTAACCACTGATTTTGTCTTTCTGTTACAGTACTTCAGTCTGCTTCCTTCTACAATACTTAAAATGTTCACATATTAGGACCTGCTCTTCAATGAGGATATTCACCAAAGTATTAGAATCACAGTAGAAGTAACAAAGTTAATGAATGAACTCTGTTCACGCTGTCTGATGTGAATTGAAGCTAGTTTATTTGGCTCAGAAGTCACAGTTTCCATTCAAAGTAAATGAACTGCTATCCCCAGTGAACTGCTAATTAAACTGAGAAACAAAACAC
>NW_018127999.1:632747-641614 GCF_001952655.1 Monopterus albus
CTACAAGGCGCCACAACCTTCCCACCAAACCAATTAAGTTCAACTGTGACTTCTGCTGAGCTCCTTTATCTTTTCTTCTTGATTTGCAGTTGTTTAAAAGAGATGTTGCTGTCTGAAGCACAATTAAGGATAAAACACTCAAAGACGTGTTTAAACATATTTGGCTTGTTCAGGATCTCATAAGATTGATTCTGGATTGCTGTACTTGACTCTATAACATAGCGTGGTCAGAGGAATTGTTATTGGACTATTTTGTGTGAACTGGACTAAATTCAAAACACGTATAGGTCTTAGGCAGGTTTACCGTTAAGTCTCTGTACACCCACAAAGGTGTATTGACCTCCTCTGCTTGGTGAGACCTGTAGGATAAATGCAAGTTGTTCCGCCTTAAAGGCCAAGTCATACCAGAAAATGGCATGTTGAAATTAGTCAGGGCACCTTCATGAAATAATTGATTCCAGTTTGACGACGTACAGTCTTATGCAAAAGTTTAGGCACCCCTTGATAAATAACAGATTTTGGTGATTTTTTATTTGAACAGATGTTAACACAGTTTCTCTTGGAAATGGAAAAAATGCACAATATTTTCTGCAAACAGTGATGCATAGTTACTTCTTATGCCATAAATTGAACAAAAATAAAAAATAAAAACATGATTATGGCATGGTGCAAAAGTTTGGGCACCCTAAGAGTTCCAGAGTCTCAAAGTCTCTCACAAGGTATCAGACCTTAATCAGCTCGTTAGATCTGATGCACAGCAACAGCTGTCATTGGTAAATGCCAATTTCAAAGCTGTACAAATACTTTGACTCTTCAAACCTTGTGCACACACTTGTGGACACCCAGCAACCATGGGTTCCTCTAAGCAGCTGTGTAAGACCCTGAAAATGAAAGTTATTGATGCCCACAATGCAGGAGAAGGCTACAAGAAGATAGCAAAGCGTTGTCAGCTTGCAGTTTCCACAGTAAGAAATGTAATTAAGAGATGGCAGATCAGGGGAACTGTGGAGGTCAAGATGAGATCTGGAAGACCAAGAAAACTCTCGGACAGAACTGCTCGTATGCTGGTCAGAAAGACAAATCAAAACCCCCATTTGACTGCAAAAAACCTGCAGGAAGATTTAGCAGACTCAGGAGTGGTGGTGCACCGTTCCACTGTGCAGCGATGCTTGCACAGACAAGGCCTTCATGGAAGAGTCAGCAGAAGAAAACCTTATCTGCGTCCCCATCATAAAATCCAACGTCTGAAGTATGCAACAGGACATCTACAGAAGCCCGATGCGTTTTGGAAACAAGTGCTGTGGACTGATGAAGTTAAAATAGAACTCTTTGGACACAATCAGCAAAGGCATGTTTGGAGAAAAAAAGGAGCAGCATTTCATGAAAAGAACACCTTGCCAACTATTAAGCATGGGGGTGGATCTATCATGCTCTGGGGTTGTGTTGCAGCCAGTGGCACAGGAAACATTGCACGGGTGGAGGGAAGAATGGATTCCACTAAATACCAGCAAATTCTGGAAGCAAACATCACACCATCTGTAAAAAAGCTGAAGCTGAAAAGAGGATGGCTTCTACAACAGGACAATGATCCTAAACATACCTCGAAATCCACTATGGAATACCTCAAGAGACGCAGGCTGAAGGTTTTGGAATGGCCATCACAGTCCCCTGATTTAAACATCATTGAAAATTTGTGGGTAGATCTTAAAAGAGCTGTGCATGCAAGACGACCAAAGAATATTACAGAACTAGAAGCCTTTTGCAAGGAAGAATGGGAGAAGATCCCAAGTACAAGAATTGAAAGACTTTTAGCTGGCTATGAAAAGCGTTTGCAAGCTGTGATATCTGCCAGAGGAGGTGTTACTAAGTACTGATTGTGTAGGGTGCCCAAACTTTTGCACCATGCCATAATAATGTTTTTATTTTTTATTTTTGTTCAATTTATGGCATAAGAAGTAACTATGCATCACTGTTTGCAGAAAATATTGTGCATTTTTTCCATTTCCAAGTTAAGGGGACAGCTTCAGACACCTTCATCTTTTCCACAAGCTATATCCCCTATTTTAAATGCTAGCGTGACAGGTAGGCGAGGACGATGTCAATTAACAAGCATGAGAAGAAGTCTAATGAGGCAAAATACAGTAAGTGAGCAAGACTCAATGGGGCTTTAACTGGGGCACCAATAATTCTCAGACTAACACACAAGCAAATAAAGAGCTGAAGGAACCAAAACCAACTTTATCGTGACATATTTGCACTATGAAGTGAATAGTGATTAGATATTATTTGATCATGAGCATGAATAAATCAACAGGGCCAATTATTTATACATACTGAGAATAGCCCAATCACAATGACAACTAAAACATTTTTTATGCCTTCACCACTTCCTCTGTGGGCTGTGGATGAAATGAGAAAGCTGGATGGAATAATAATAGTGATGTTAGTGCTGTGCGAC
Source organism: Monopterus albus (assembly GCF_001952655.1). Taxonomy (NCBI): domain Eukaryota; kingdom Metazoa; phylum Chordata; class Actinopteri; order Synbranchiformes; family Synbranchidae; genus Monopterus; species Monopterus albus. The sequence goes on from NW_018127999.1 coordinate 635,206, forward strand.
ATTCAGGGTCAGGGAGTAAGTACAGTAATTACACAGAAAGGTGGTAATCTCATTATTTAAAAAAAAAATCATAGTCAGTGAAAAACCTTTGCCAGGTCCTTTTTCAAAAAGAGATAATTACTTCTTAAATACTGCAAAAAGGTTATAAGGAAAAAAAGATCAGAATGTGAGATTAGTGACAATGAAATAATGACAACAGTAATTCAGAATTACAGTCTACTTAAGGCCGTCTGAGAGTGGGAGCAGATTACAGAAACATTAACTTGTTTCCAGAGGCAATTTATCTTACAGTTAAGAACACACTGTGATTAAGTCTGCAGTCACACATAAAATCAGCACAGTCGGGGATGGTGCAGAAGTGAATTGCCTCGACTTAATTCCGATATATATTCCGATACGTTGTAATTAAAGACACAAAGACAGATTGGATGTTTAGAGCCAAATGAGCAAAGCAGCAGTAACAGTGAAGACTCTCTTGCTGCAACATCCCAGAGAGCTGCTCTGTGTTTTGAAACTGTGGTTTGTTTGCTCCAAGTGTGTGCGGTGTCTTTTATTAGCTGCAGCAGATCAGACGGAGGCTCCTCCGGTTTGTTTCGCTGTGACCCCGAGTGTGCAGGTTTGTCTGAGAGGCAGATGTTGAACCCCCACCTTAGGGATACTGTTCTGCAGCTGACACACACCACTGACCTCTCTGCACTGTTTCACCTTGTGCATCTACAGAGAATCAGAAATAAGATGGAAAAAAACAGGAACTACAGAGCACAGCGGAGGTTATATAAACATTTGTACAAGCATTAGTTTGTAATTCAATGTGACCTGAATTAAGTTTTTTTTACCAATTAACATCTGTCAAGTTACAAGATGTTCATACTGAACCGTAACGCACCGCCAGAAGAATTCCTAAGCTTCATGAACAGGTTTCTGCTTCCAACACACCTTGACAATAAAATCCATTTAAACCATTAGAAGATCTGGCAAAATACACCTACTTTTATAAATACCAATAAACACCAATGGTAAATAAAACAGCCTGGTGTGAAGGTCACGCACGTTAAACACATATTCCACAAACAAGGCTGGTGATTAGTTTGATGTATGTTTGTATAGTCTACACAGCTCCAGCAGTGCTCTCACTTATTCTGGTTGATTAAACCTCTGCACAGTATAAAGTTGGGAAAGTCTTTGCTGGGAGTTACATGAGGTCACCTTTCCACTGTGGTGTTTTGTCTTTTAACTTCTTGTCTATCCAGAGATGGGACTATGTCGTATATAAGAACACACTGAATGCAAACACACATTTAATACAGAAAATGTGAACTTACCTTATGAAGTGCAACTTGACCTGAATTCGTCATAAATTACCTGAGACCCGACTTAAGACTTGATCTATCAGACCCGAGACTTGACTTGCTACTCAACAAAAAACAGTTAAACAAAAAAGATGAGAAGCTGGATGCGCACTTGGGTCTTACACCTGTGGCTTTGCTTCAAAGACCAGAAATAAAAACAAAGCAGGAGACAGATCGGCCACACTATCGTTTTTCCGACAGGGCCTGCTAACCACTGCTTCGGGAGATTATAGATTTATCTATCTGTGCTTCCTCGTCACCTCTTCACACATCGCAGACTCTTGCTAAATGTTTCCCTGTGGGGATGAAGTGAGGGAAGTTGATAAATTGTGCTCATGAACAGGAGGCTTTTAACTGATCTCTGTGAGCATCAGGACACTGAGAGCCACTGGAGCATTTCCATTTTCCCCCCCATTATGTTTATGTCAATATTGTTGTTTATTATGTTCATATCTTTTTATGCAGTGCTGTAAACCAGGTAGCTCTATCAAGATTAAATATCTCATTTTCGTCTGAGACGTGGCAAAGAAAGGCAGAATCGATCACAAATATAAAAGCTGCTTCCAAACAAACCTACGACCACAAATGTGAAAGGTGTCGCCCGCAGTGACAGCCCCACAGAACATTCACCTGACTGCAGCTTTCCTCAGCTCTGACGGGTGGTTTAGCAACTTCTAGCTCTTTCTTTTGGTTTTCCAGCCTGCAAACTCTGCTCTCATCAACCACATTTCCAGCCATGCCAGCCTGATGTTTTCAGCTAAAGATGCTCTGACAAACCAACTCGACACCTAAATTTAGACATTCAGTAATATTGGATGGTGAAATTTTGTTTTATTATCTATATGACGATCACATCTGTTTGGAAAATAAAAACATAGAAGACTGCGTTATGATATGGTTCTAACAGTTTAAAAAGGAAAAGGGAAGAGAGTTTCATTCCCACAACACAGGCACTGCTGATTAATATTTTAAAAGTACAGTCATCTCTTATGTTACTATTTTGAAACCAAAAGTAATTAAAGGTAATAACTTTCACTTTAACTCCAAACCTCTCATTTAGTAAAGGCAAATCTCAAGTCTCTGTAATAATGAAAACCTCATTGTGGAGCACAAACTCTTTGTCTTCTCTTTGCACATTTACTGCAACTCAACCCTCCCTCTGCTCCTGCACTGCCTCCATTATGAAGATTACACCAGCTCCTCCACCCCCACTACCCTCATCTCCACCACTTTTCTCCCCCGCTGTAGGCTGCCATGACACCTCTGTCATAACTCCTGCTGCTATGTGGCTGACATCAGGTGATGAAATGGCTTCCCTGACCACAGTGGGGCCTGGCAGGTGTTTTAGTGTTTGAGCTTCAGCAGAGCGATAAAGCATCTTTGGCTAACCCCGACTGACAGGGAGCTCTATCTAATAGGCCACTCCTTCTCCTGCCAAATTGCTTGGTGCATTTCAATTAAGGGATTGTCACGAGTGAAAAAGGCAATATCAGACAAAGAGCGGGTGCAGCTAGTGTTAGTGCACGCATGCTCAACACACAGCACTGACTCTGAGCTGCTGGATGTGCATCCATTTGAGCAATGCTAATGGGGAGGCTGTGGGGTTGGCAATGTCACTCCGACAGAGCACATCAGTCAGAAGCGTTGGCATCTTTACACCATGACAGCATTTTGAAACTGCAGTGATTCTTTACAGATAATTTCCAATTATTTTTAACTAGTTGACTTAAAATTGGGGTTCCTCATCAGGAGGACCACAGTGGCTAGAGCTTTTAGCTGTGTTACAGTTTTAAAGCTGAAAATCTGGTTATTTTAAAAGAACATCAGCAGCTCTCTTTCTCTTTCTCTTTCACTTTCACCTTCTCTCTGCCTCACTTGACCTTCTTTTTCCTCTTCTCCAGCTCCAGAAAGGCCTTATCCTGCATACCTTCTGTTCTATTGTGCAACGACGGCATCCTCATCAAAGAGCAGCAAAAGGGTGAGGAGAGGGTTCAGCATCAGTCTCCAACATTGTGTGTGTGTGTGTGTGTGTGTGTGTGTGTGTGTACGTTTCAGTCTGACACCCATTAAACTGGCTGACTGAGACTCTTTGTTGTTCTTCATGCAGCCATAAGATCTGTGTATACAGAGCTATTCTAAACAAAGTTACAAGTGCCTCACATGGCAGAAAAACATGAATCACAATCAATAAAACCCAAAGCAATCCTTTTCTTAAGTTATGGAAGACATAAGACACTTGTCACTAACAGTGAATAATGTGGATCTGAAAGAGGGGACAACTGTTCACACACTATGTCCCCAAGTAAGGATGATGCAGCTAGACGTTTAATGCAGCAGTGTGTAGCCAGCAGAAGAGATGTGTTTGCAAAGAAGCATTTCTGCACGGTGCTACTAATGGTCTAAAACTACGATGGACACTAAATAAAGGAGTCCCAAAATCCATCTAGAGTATGGAGAGTGTCTCCAACCACTGTAGAGTTAGTGTCTCATCACACTCAACCACACAGATTAATAACAACATGTAAAGCAACATTCCAGCTTAAAGGAAAAAAGGCAAGTGTGGCTGTTAAACTACATTCACAATGGATTGACACAAGCGTTTTCAGATCCGATGCTCCTATCAGCAGGACAGCATTTGTCTTTGCCTTCTAAAAACCACTACAAACAGTGGTGTCCCAAGATAAGGTCTGACATTTTGTTAACCCATCCTCGACCCCCTCTATCAGGAGGACATTATCGCTCTATAACAACACCTGACTTCTTCCTTTGCTCCTGCTGCTACAGTCACTAGAGGGCTTTGTTGCTTGAACATAAATGTGTCACTCTGAAACACTTGTTCTTTAAACATCAAGGCTGCAATACAGCGACAAACATGAACGGTATGCTTACTCTAAAGGTCTCAGCTCATATTAACATCTGAGGAACTGCACTAACAAATCATTTAACATTATGAAGGCTTTGACAATACAACCTCCAATTCCGATAAGCAGTGCTGTTCAGATACTTGTTTGGATGATGAGTTATGTCTGATCATGAATCATAAATGGATTTAAGCACAGGCCCAGGTGCCTGAGGACTAACAGGGCCCCTAGAGCTTGTCTGCAAAATATCCCAGAAAGAAACAGAAAACAACCAAAATGATACACAAGGCAACCACATAGAGATGCCAAATATCCTCAAAAAGACACATAATTACCATAAAAACACCAAATGACCACAAGGAGATGCAAATGACCACTAAATGATATAAAATGTCTTCAAAGAGACACAAATACATAAGAAACAACTGCAAAGCAAAACATCTCTAAAAAGACTCTGTCTGTCTTGGGTTTTGCCTGTATGTAAGACAGTGGGGGCTTTTTATACGTTTGCGCCCAGGGGCCCATTGTGTCACAATGTGTCCATGTAATCAGTGTGTACAACAGGCAGTGGTTGTCAGTGAACGAATGCCACAGTGAATGTCTAGTTGTGTGGCTATTATATTTCACTATAACATTTTAACAACTTTACCTTTTTATTCCATGACTGCATTGTAAAGACAACCAACATTTTCATTAGTAAAATTAACAATATAAATAAACGAGTCCAAAAAAGCACAACTAACCAGGTTGTTTACAGAATCCACACTAATTAAAACTGTTCTGACAGAAAAATCGGTGTGGGATGATGTGCATATAACTTTTGTGCCAATTCTCACAGAACAATCTAAAAACTTTGACCCTGAGCAAGGACACAGCTACCGACTCCTCTTTCTCCATCAGAAAACAGTCAGTGTAATAAAAGCCCCCAGGCAGAAATCTCTTATAGCCAGAGGATATAACAGGATGAGAATGTTTCCTCCAAAGCCAAGAAATATTGTGGAGCGCAAGCCAAATACAGGAGGGCCAATTAATGAGAATACGACATAGCTAAAAATATATACACACACCACACGGGCTGCTTATCAGAGGCCCGGAGGGGAGGATCAAAGTAGCAACAGCAAAGCGTGGAGAGGAAGGATATGAGATTGAAACAGAGCTTGAGAAGTATGATGCATGATGCGAAGCAGACGAAAGAATAAAGACTGCAGGAGAGGCAAATAAAAAAGAGAGGAAGAGAAACAGACAGAGACAAAATGAGACTGAAATGAAATGCTCAGATCCAAACTGTCTGAGGGGAAGGCAGACACAGCCAAAGATTTAAGAGGACGAGTGTTTGAATCTTGGTTTGATGGATAGAATAACTCCCTCGAGCAGAAAAAATATACAGATATAAAAGACAAATGACAAGAGCTGATAAAATGTTCAGGGTGAAGGGAGAGAAAAACGGGGGGAAAGCAGTGTGAGGTAGACTGTGACAAGAACTCTGAGGAAGGACTTAAAACAGCCGGCGTAATGAGTTCGGGTTTGTTTGAAAACAGTACCATGCACATTGATCAACACTGATAACAACAACATCAGCATAAATGTGCCAGGATTAGCTTGACAGCTAATTTACACCCGTAGGCCCTGACCAATTAAAAATTACAAATAATAAAAGCAAGACATAAAACAATAAAACCAAAAAAACATTGCAGAGTGATTGAAATATCAAGTCATTAATGAATATACAGTGGGTACGGAAAGTATTCAGACCCCCTTAAATTTTTCATTCTTTGTTATATTGCAGTCATATGCTAAAATCATTTAAGTTCATTTTTTTCCTCATTAATGTACACACAGCACCCCATATTGTCAGAAAAACACAGAATTTTTGACATTTTTGCAAATTTATTAAAAAAGAAAAACTGAAATATCACATGGTCATAAGTATTCAGACCCTTTGCTGTGACACTCATATATTTAACTTAGGTGCTGTCCATTTCTTCTGATCATCCCTGAGATGGTTCTACACCTTCATTTGAGTCCAGCTGTGTTTGATTATACTGATGGGACGTGATTAGGAAAGCCACACACCTGTCTAAGACCCTACAGCTCACAGTGCATGTCAGAGCAAATGAGAATCATGAGGTCAAAGGAACTGCCTGAAGAACTCAGAGACAGAATTGTGGCAAGGCACAGATCTGGCAAAGGTTACAAAAA